>NW_027493350.1:0-386449 GCF_021521415.1 Bidens hawaiensis
AATCGAGATATGTGAGAAAGAGGGTCATCATCGAGGAGACCATGAAATTGAACTGAATTTTCCACCATATGAATGGTGCTAGATTTGATTTCGAAATTTTCGGTGATTTCGGGTGGAGCCACTCCATTGCCGTAGCCTTCGAGAGATGGCTTGGCATACTGGCTCATGTTCGGCTCATTGTTCTAAGCCGCCATCATTTCTTCGGTTTGATTTTCTCCTGATGTGGTGGCGTTTATTGATTCGTCATTGATTGCTTATGCGGTTTCTGCTGTCCTTTTACGAGTTCGTCGACGAAAGAGTCGTTCCGGTTCAGAAATTGGAGAAACAAGCTCAGGCTCAGAAGTAGAGGACATACATGGGAATAAATCAAAAGTAAACACTAAAGTAAAAGTTTGCTAAATTTAGTCTAAGTTAGTCTAAGTTAAACTACAAGTTATGCTACGCTATTTTAAACTAAACTAAACTAAGGTTTAAATTAATTAAGCTAAGGTAAGGTAAATAAAGATAAAAAGTAGGCTAGCCGAAAAATTATATATTTTAGTATTTAATAAAAAATAAAGGTAAAACAAAATAAAATAAAAGTTAAAACTTTGTACAATTATAGATAATGATTAAATTAAAACTTGGATCGTTCTTAGAAACGTACCGTGTCCCCGGCAACGGCGCCAAAAACTTTAATGCGTGTGCGCGTGTAGTAGTATAAAATATGATGGATGGAATTATTTGCTTTTGCACAAGATCGTGTTTTAAATTTATAAAAGTGATTTCTACAAAGACTAAACACAAACAAAATAGGCAAGTGTACCTATCGTATATGTAGAATAGTATTTGTAAGAACCAAGTATCGATTCTGGTGGACACAAATGTTTCTAATAATAAATCGTTATTTTACTTCAATCGGAGGTTTTAGTCATTTCGGGGTTAATTTTTTGACCTTTTTATAAAATGTAAATACTTATATATATAATATATAGGTGACCAAGACAAGAAATTCCAAACAAGTTGTTCAGTTATGCGAAGGTTACCATCTAAGATCAAGAATCCACTCCATTTTAGCATTGATAATTAATATGTAGACATGTGATAAACTTGTCGTAGTAATATATGATAGATAGCTCCTTAACCTTAAGTGAGCATCTTTGGCACTAAGGAGATGGTATGCGCATTTTAAAGTCCACACTTTCCTAATGTCATACCATCTCAATAATGTCAATTTAAGTTGGCAAGTAGTTTCGTAAAGTAGAAAGATTAGGATTGACTTCAATTTCTCGAATATCAATTCTAACAACTTCGGGTGGTTGTAGTTCATCACACAACCTCCCCTTGGTTGATTTAAGTAGGTTATAATTACACATTCCGTTAACATATGGTTTCTTTAACTAATTTGATATCCTAAGCAAAGCCATTTTCGGATTACCAAGGTTTAGAAAAATACACCATAACTTATATCTCATCATTTTTCTAAGTACAATATAAGGATCCATGTTTCGATAATGTATCAAAGTATTTCTATCTTTCAAGAACATGAATCGATCATGAACGATTGCCAATGAGATTGACAACCACCAACTTTGAATTAGTGATTTAAGATGGTGAAACATTTCTCAACAAAAGATAATTGTAATATAACCATGTACTTTACTAGACTACATCACATGTCTTGATTAATTATCAAGTAAAACAAAGCTTCTTCATAGATTTTAGATGGTAAAAGGAGTTTAGCTCATAATGAGCATAATGATAAATATTAAGATGATTGATAATAACAAATACATGATTAAACTTGGAACAATCTAACCAAATGTAGATGAATCTTTCTTCTTAATGATGGTAATGATGGTTGATGATGATGATTAGTGGTGATGACCTCCAAACCTTCAAACTCTTCACTAGATCTTCAAGGTGAGTGTTAGTGTGTGTTTTTATAAGTGAAAACCGGAGAGGATTCTTTTCAAGGCACACTTGATGAATGCAACATGAGCCACTATTTATAGGCAATCTGGATGATGAGGCACGGCCCCGTGCATGATGAGCACGGCCCCGTGTACATTTATGACATGTGCCAGATTTGTTTTGTCTTTTGTGTGAGGTGGCAACGGCCCCGTGGTTTTTAGTGACATGTGCTTAATTTTTCTTTGTCTTTTCTGCATTTCCGTCCACGACCCCGTGCATGCTGAGCACGGCCCCGTGTTTTTGTTTCTCAGATATTGTATTTTCTTGTGTCAGAAGCATGGGGGCGTGTTTCTTGAGACACGGGGGCGTGTTTCTTTCTTTTCTTGTGTTATCTTCTGTTTTCTTCGTCTTTTTGCTTGTTTCTTCGTTTGGGGTTTGTTTCACCTAAAATTATGTTTTATTATGATAAGTAGCCTTTTATGCTATGTTATTGGATAGAAATTGTAGTTTTTAGAGATTATTTGATGCCGAAAAGATGTATATTTCTATGCATATCAACACGAAAATTAACATGTAATTTCGTGTTTACTTGTTTAGTACACGAAACATGTTAAGGCCTTACTTGTTACCTGTTAAAGTCGTGTAGATACGTATCGTGTATTCGTGTCTCGTGTATATATTGACAGCACTACTCAAATTATTGATTGTTCTTACCGATATCAATTATAATTAATATTTAATCGAGAACAAGCAAAATCTAACTTTTGGGTTACAACTATGATGCATTATTACCAATGTGTCACACCCCGACCAAAGGCGGCGGAACATGCCGAGGTGCAACGGATTGCTCAAGAACGTGATGACACTACTAAAGTGACAACATTTACTCAACTTGTTTATTTCATTCAATAATCACAAATACAACTTATTCACAATAAAATAAAAACAATTGTGTCAACACAACATTCGTTAAGGTATCCTAAAGGTATGATCTAAGTGATAAGTCTTCAATCTTCACTAGCAATCAAATAGTAAACCTGTAACATACATAAAAATAGATTTGATCAACACGAATGTTGGTGTGCAATACACTAGTTTTGACGTATGTATATAACGAGGTAAAAATCACAATTCATAACTGTGTCTCCTTTCTATTTGATAACAACCAAAATACTCGGAGAATGAGGATCCTTTCTAATTGGTAACAACCAACATACTCGGATAATGATGCATGTGGCATTCGTCAATTTCAGGTCAATCGTATATTCGTTTTGAATTTGTTTATCATGTAAACCGACCCGTTTTGTAAACCGAAACCTTCGATATAATCAAAATGATGTATTTTATGTTAAAATAGTGTTTTATACTCGTCGAGTATCAAAAACATCCTTTTCGGTTCTTAAAATGCCTTAAAACGCTTTAAAACAACTCCAGGGGCCAAAAATGCCATTTTTGCAAAGTTTGGAGATCTGGCCACCCACCCCATTGCGATACGCGATGGGTGTGGCCAAATCCCCATCGCGTATCTTTATGACCATCAGATCAGATTCATGTTTGTTTGTTGTTTATGCTTTACACTCTATTATCCAAATCCGATTTTTACATAACAAACCTCATGCATAACCCCTTCAATCTTATCATATATATACAAGGCCCTCTTCTCCATTAATCCTAGCTCACACGTCATTTTCTCTCTCAAATTCAAAGGATTTCAAGGTTGTTCTTCATGTTCTTGGCAGTTTGACTTTCAAAAGTCAAACTGACCGTAGTCTTTCATTTTAATCAACTTGTTAACTCTTATTAATACTTGAAGATGGATATACAACATATATATAATATACAACCCTTGTTACCTTTGGTGGTCACTTCCCCGGTCTCGGTCGGTGGAGTGTCGGGCCTCGTAAGGCAAAGCTTCATGGAGGACTTTCGTAGTCCTTGATATATATATAATTATATAACTTGTTTATACATATTAGTCATGCTTAACTTCTGCTCATTTTAGATTGTATATCATATTTATGAAGTTCCATGGTTATGGGTTTGTAGAGACTAGCCTCGGTTTAACCGTAAATAGCTCTAAACCGTAAACCGAACTTTGTTTACTAGTTTTGTTAAATAATTGTATAAACATGCTTTATGTTAGATTTAAGTTTCTAAAATCATTTTTATAAGTTTGATGGTTATGGGTTTATAGAATCTAACCTCGGTCTTAACCCGAAACAAGATCCGAACCGAAAACCGAACTTTTGTTTAAAGACTTTATTGTTGACTTTTTGGTTTTAAAACTAAAGTATCATCATTTATAAATTATTATACAAGTTCCTTGATTTTTGGGCATGTAGTAATCATTCTTGATCTTCTTCCAAGATGGAAACCAAACCAAACTAAACCGATTTCACTCGCTTAAGACACACAAGTGTGTTTCTAGCTATCAAGATTTGTATATTTCTTTAAAAATATTTTATAAACTGATTTTAATTATTTTCCTAAAGTACTTGGAATGTTGAATCCAACTTAATCTTATAACAAATTTTGGACCGACGAAACCAAACATTCGCTTAACGGACGTTGTTAGTTCTAAAACAATATAACTACATACTTGGTTAAGTCTTCTTAAATTTTATTGAGTTATCTCATAACATTCCTTAGTTTGAAAAGTTGACTTTAGGTTTGACCAATGACCAAGACCCGAACCAACAACCCGAACACTCGATAAAACCCGTTTTAGTATCTATATTATAAAGGGACTTGCATCCTTGCATTTTTACCCACCTTATTACTTAACATAGGTTGAGTAAATATTAAGGGCTAGATACTTTAACGCGGTTTCGAGCAAACTTATATTTTCAAATGACTATTATTATAATGGGGATAGTGAGTATGGGGCTGTCATATACCTAAGTTAGATGCAAAACTATATCAAAACTACGTAGTTTTGATTAAATCTTATTAAATCCCTAATTTTCCATATTTCCTTTTATCATTCTAACCCTAGTTATTCCTCCATCGATGCTTCTTCTACACAGTGGCCATCTTCTTCTTTCTTTGACCCTCCAGTGAAGTATATGATTAAGGTTAGTGAAAAACGAATCCTAAAATAATTACTAAACCCTTATTTCCCTTATTCCCCTCCATCAAAATCGATCCTCTAAGGTCCTCTTTCCTATCACCTACATCCTGTTCTACCAAGGCAAGTGCATCATGTTCGTCGGGCATCCGTAAATTGATTCAATCAGGGTAGGCTTTATATTAGGATAGAAGGGAGGTCGTCTCTAATTTCTGAATTAATTCAAAGCTCTTTTTTATTTTATTATCCACTTCAAAGTTTTTTATTTAAGGTTTTGTTTATTTAATTGTTTGTTTGCTACTTGTTTAGATTGAAATTGGAGCTTATTTTTGTTTCTTCGAATTGTTGTTGTAGCAGCTGATGGAAGACAAATTATGCCAAAGTTGAAAGTTATTTAGTTTCAGAGATCAAAACATAAAGCCATGGATGGCAGAAGAAAATCTACCACCTGTTTGTTTGCAGTATCGTTGTTTGGGTTGGGTCTAATGAGTTAAGTTCGGCGATAGCTAAAGTGGAATGTGGATAAAAAGTCGAAATTTACTTCTTTTTTTTCTTAAGTCAAACCTGATGGGAGACTAGAATTTGATTAGAAATGTTATAACTTTGTTTTTCTTACATTGGCATACTTAATGATTTTAACTTTTAATGCACCATTAATATACTTCGTGTTATGTTTTGTTCTGTTTTTGTATTGTTATAACGAACTGGTATGGAAGAATGACTTCTTTTATAACTCAATGCCCAAGGACATGACAACAACAATAATTAATACAACCATGAAAAACATAACCAATTATCCTAACGAGCTGAGCTAAAAAAAAAGACTCGACTCAAAATGAGACGAGCGCAGACAATGTTCAACTGGGCTACATTGATATTAGTAACATCTTTTTACACAAACACCATAAATTAAATACCTTAAAAAATAGCCCATTACCATGTACAGCTTAGAGAAGTCAATTACAAGTTCTTTAGCATAATTGTTTAGTCTCACAAAAAGAAAGGGATAACTTAATGAGATTAAGACCGAAATGGCAAAAAAAAGGATGAATCTGCATATCTTATTGTTTATAAAACTGAACTGAGACTCGAAAGAGCCAAAACCGGGCCTGTTAGCGAAAACGCAGCCATGAACATATTTTTAAAACCCAAGAAATACCAAAACAACCTATTTTTATGTATTATAGCAGGTATTAACAAGTTAGATAACCAAAAGTGCGTTTTTGTTAAAATTATAACGAAAGGGCATTTTTGGAAATCAATTATTTCTTAAAAACTGAAATTCTGAAAATATGATATTAGGAAATAAACTTATGAGTCAAAATGGGCATAAGTTAGCTGCAAAATGTTAAGGATAAGTGTATTTAGAAACAGGGCCCGTTTGCAAGTTTAAAATTATTGTTTCGTCAAAACCGACGAACGGGCCGGCTTTTAAAGACTAAAAGACTTCAAAAATATAAAATAGATATTTTTCTGGAAGTTATAAATAAAAATATATCCACCATCTGAATACATAATGAAAAAAAAAAAACAAAATATTAGAATCTACTCAACTTATAATTAAACAATAGAGTACTCAAATAACCATAAACGTTAGATGTATTTTCCAGTCTATCCATAAATCATCCTTCTCGTTCTAGTAAAGACTCCTTCTCCTGAAAGAAAAAATAAATTACTTGAATTATATCAACTAAAAAAATTGGTCACTAATTATTAACAAATATAGATCTTACCTTCCTTTTCGGGCATCCGCTAATGTAATGGCCTAGTTCCTTGCAGTAAGAACATTTTCTCTTTTTTGGTGCTTCTAGGGAAGATTTGATTCTAGTTGCATTTTTGGGACGACCTTTAGTTTTATTATTAACTGGTGGATCACGAACAGAAACTTGAGGCATCGTATTCACTTGCGAACTTCCCACATTGGAATCTTCGAGGGAAGATTTGAGTCTGGTTGCAGTTTTAGGATGACCTTTGGTTTTATTATTAACTAGTGGATCACGAACAGAAATTTGAGGTATCAAGTTTACTTGTGAACTTCCCACATTAGAATCTAGTGAAGCAATCTCAGACTGTTTTGACTTTGCTCGAATGCCTTGTTCTTCTAAAAATTTCAACAACATGGTATTTAGTTTCCTTCTCTCAGATAAAGAGTCTCTTGCTTGTTCGGTCGCTTTTCTAAAATTTGATTGAACAGACCATAAAGTTAATGCACTGACCTCATTCCCACTATGTATCTCTTCGACACCAATAGTGCAATCGGTCAACTTATATCTAGTATCAAGTGTCCACCTAGGTAAAATATAATGATCAGGGAGGGTTTGGACATTTTTTTTCTTCAATACATATAAGTTATGCTTGCATAACATCCCATTTGTTTCAAACTTTGAACATGAGCAAGTAACATCTAATTTATCTGAGAGACGTAACTTAACATTTCTCCAATATATTTTATCAATATTCAATTGTCCAACCTTATAGCTGACCTCTTCTAAACTCTTGCTTATTGTCTCATGAGTTAAATTGAAGGTAGCTTGGGTCCATTCATTCATGAATACTTTAAAAAGTCGTTTAGTGTAACGTGAACCTGCTTTTGCCTCTATCGGATTCACAGAAGAAAAATTCGGCTTCGAATTCATGCATCTAAAGTCTTCATCTTCTTCGGCGGCCCTTCGAGCCTCAACAGCTTTATCATATTGTACTACAAACTCATTCAACATGGTATTTGAATTCACATATCCGTCAAAAAAAGAATGAATGCTCTCGCTTCTTCCGCTTGATGTCATGCCAGCAAAAAAAACAATCTTTCAAGAAGGCTTTAGCCCATAATTTGCGTTGCTTATACATCTCTGTTATCCAACTTCCACTTTCAAAATTATATTTAGCACATAAAGACTCCCAACGAGTTTCAAATTCTTCAATTGTATCACTTTTTTTCCATTGATTGTGATCCTACTCAAAGTCACTGTAATGAAATTTAAGACCTCGAAGATGTTCGGTCTCATGTTTCTTAATATGCCATGAACAATAACGATGTCGAGTGTTTGGAAAAACTGTTTTGATTGCATTGCAAATAGCTTTATCTTGATCTGTAATTATCGCTGATGGATGCTTATCAAACATGCACTTTATGAAAGTTTGAAATAACCATTCAAAAGTATCTTGCTTTTCGTTCTCCAATAGTGCACCACCAAACTTGCCATGATGATTAACCCCGAAAAATAGTGCAAATGGCATCTTAAATTTGTTAGTCATGTACGTGACATCAAAAACCACAACGTCCTTAAATTTTATATAAGAGTCTCTTGATCTCCCGTCAGCCTAAAAAATATTTCGTGGAGACCCATCATCAAATAAATCCACAACAAAGTAAAGGTTAGGATCTTCTAGTAATTTAATGAGCCCGTAAAACTCCTTACCTTTGTATTGTTTTCTTTGATCAGCTAAGACGTCGGAACATTGCTTTGATGTAACATCATTTTCATGGTATTTATGACTTTCTTGATTTGACAAGGTTTCAACCCAGATTGACTCAGTTCAGCCATTAGAGATTTGCAAGCCAATGAGCGGTGAAACTTCCCATGAGACTGGTGTTTCATTACTTTAGTGGGAGTAACAGTCAGTTCATGATTGTGTGAATCATTAAAAATATCCACGAACCATTTCCCATCTTTACGTTTTGAAATCCGAATAGATGCTTTGCATCCGGTCCTTAAATCTCTACGACGTTTTTTAACATCTTCTATGGAATTTTTACGCTTCAAATCTTTAAAACCTTCTTTGTTGCATACATAGTATTTTTGGTAATGCTCATTTGTTGTCTTATTTTTATGAGCCGTATGAATACGTATTCCAAATCCATGTGAAAACGCGTAGTGGTTGTAGAAATCATAAGCATCATCGGGAGTATCAAATACCTTTCCCTTTATATCATTAGCCTCTTTCTCATACCTAGAATCAATATCTATTTCAACATCTGAATCACTATTAACAACCAAAAGCCCTTCTGAATCAATACGATCTATTAGATTTGTTTCAAAAGCTTCATCATGGAGTTCTAAATCCATTGGTATATCTGTCATACATCAATTCATATTTAATTAATGTCAAACAAATTACTAATATGAACAAAAGTAAACAAAGAAAATTGATATTTCAAATTGAAGAAACATATTCTTCACGATCTAACTAGAAACAAGAAAGTGAATATGAATTAAAATTGATAATAATGATGAAAAGCACACATAAAATTGATACAGTAGTAAACATAAAAGATGTTTTGCAAACCCTATTCACATACATTAGTGAACATAAAAGATGTTTTGCAAACCCTATTCACATGCAAATCAGCAAAACAGTTTCGTAATTCTGTAAATTATTTTAGGATTCGTTTTTCACTAACCTTAATCATATACTTCACTAGAGGATCAAAGAAAGAAGAAGATGGCCACTGTGTAGAAGAAGCATCGATGGAGGAATAACTAGGGTTAGAATGATAAAAGGAAATATGGAAAATAAGGGATTTAATAAGATTTAATCAAAACTACGTAGTTTTGATATAGTTTTGCATCTAACTTAGGTATATGACAGCCCCATACTCACTATCTCCTATTATAATTTCTTAAATATTTACATTTTAAACCTTAAACTTTAAATTGTTTGCATTTATTATCATTTATTTTATTTAAAGACTTCATATACAACGTTTCTAATATGAGACTTCCTTCCATCTAGACTTTGCTCGTTAATCCTCATCCATCCGGTTACACGTCATTTTACCGATCAAGTTTATTACTTGAATGTGAGTACTTTCATCCCCCGTTTTCCATCTTTCGTTTTGGGGGTGATATTGCATACTTATTCAAACTAAATGTTTTATACTTGAGTCTTAAACCACAAACTTTATTGTATACTTTACTTAAATAAATGCTCGATTTGGTGTTATATGCTTACATGCTAAATGCTAATGTGTTTACCGCTTTTGGTTGGTTGATTCATAAATCCTAGACTATTTGGCATCCCATTATAGCAAGATGTCGTTAATATATTCTTATTAACGATTTCATATAAATCCTAGACTATTTGGTATTCTCTTATAGCAAGGTGTCGTTAATGTATTCTTATTAACGATTTCATATAAATCCTAGACTATTTGCTATTCTTATAGCAATGTGTCGTTAATATATTCTTATTAACGATTTCATATAAATACTAGACTATTTGGTAAGGGTGTCGTTAATGTATTCTTATTAACGATTTCATTATCTAAATTGTTGCTATTATTTATTGTTTTGTATACAAGTTGTGGAATTTCATGTTATATACTTATTGTTCAAAACTATGAAATTGCTCACCAACCTTTGTGTTGACAAATTCTATTTTATGCAATGTTACAGGTTTGAATTTAGGTTGACTCGAGAATTTGAAGAAAAACGTTGTCAAGACTATTAGGATATTAGCGAAACGAACAATATATTATTTGCTATGTTTAAATTCAGTTATTGTATGAACAATTTATGTGACGTTTTATGATTTTATGAATTTAAATGAGTTGCTTAAATATTGTCACTTTAAATAGTGTCTTGTGTTTTTGGGCAATCCGTTGCACCCTGACATGTTCCGCCGCCTTTGGTCGGGGTGTGACAGTGCCCTATGCTACTTTCACAAGGCTAAGTAGTTAGGGGTGCGTATGATCATACTTATTTCGTTCCAACAACAACATAAAAATAAGCACTCGTGCACATAATCAAATTAAGGCATAAACAAATATCTAGCAAGTATTCGTACAAACACATAATGTTGGATTGTGAATTTGATAATGAGATCATAAAACAAGTAAGTTTGAATATGATATGCATGCCACCCTCGAAACTATAAAAGTGTAAAAAGGGGGAGTGTGATTACTCACATGAAATAAATAACTTGAAGGCTTGTTTGTGATACACCGAGATAATAAGTTCGACGAGCGAGGTCTAGGTTAAAAGGGTTTTGGTTTAGAAGATGGTCTTGAAAGACTTAGAGTAAAATAACATGACAAGTAAAAATAAATAATTAAAGTTTGAGGGTTAAAGTGTAAATACATAAGAAATTAAAGTAATGGTTTTTGAAAAGTAAATTTGCTCGAAATCGGGTCTCGGTATTCTATTCATTAGTTTTACTTAACCTTTGTTAAGTAAATATATGGGGATTGGTTTAATGCAATAGTGCACGACCCCTTGTTAGATATACCAAAACGGAATTTTAACGAGTGTTTGGTTAGTCGGTTCGGGTCTTGATAAATAGTCACGTCCGAACCCGACATTCCAAAGTGATGCATGTCATGATATAACTCAATAAAATTAAAAGAAACTTAACCAAGTGTGTAGTTCTATTATGAAGAACCTCAACGTCCGTTAAGCGAGTGTTTGGCTTTGTCTGTCCAACCTTGTTATAAGATCAAGTTGGATCCGACATACCAAGTATTTTAAGAAAACATTTAAATTAGTTTAAAAAATAGTTTTAGAGAAAATGTGAGATTTGGTGGCTCAAAACACACTAGTGTGTCTTAAGAGAGTGAACTCGGTTTAGTTCGGTCTTGGTTCGGTCCTTGACTCGGAATAAGACCGAGGATGATTGCCACATACCCAATACCATAAAACTTATTAAAATGAACTTAGAATTTATAATACACAAATCTTGCTTGCAATATATAAATAAATCATTTTAAATATAAAGCATTTAAACAAGAGTTCGGTTTTGGTTCGGTCCTTGACTCGGAATAAACCGAGGATGGTTGCCACATATCCAATACTATAGAACTCATTAAGATAAACTTAAAAATAATAGTACTCAAATTTTTCATACAATATGTTAACAATAAAGTATTAAACAAAAGTTCGGTTTTGGTTCGGCTCTTGACTCAGGATGAAACCGAAAATGGTGGCCACATACCCAATACCATTGAACTATTAAAAAAATGATTTGGAAACTAAATGTAAGTAAGGACTAAACAATATTGATAAGCATAAACAAAATTAAAACATAAACTAACGTATGAATTAAAACATAAATCAAGGACTATAATAGTCCTCCATGTAACCTTGTCTTGTAGCACAACACTTCAACCGACCGTGACCGGAGAAGTGAAAGCTGGAGGAACCAAGGGATATATGTTGTAATAACATTATTTAATTATATGGAGTTAGTTAGAAACAAAGAATGGTTATTGTTTGACTCTTAGTAGGGGTCTTCTTCGGGATCGTTTTTCGGATTTCGGGTTTTTCGGGTCGGGTTATTCGGGTTTCAAAGTTTTAAATCTTGACCCGAAACCCAACCCAAATCTCTCATGGGTTTTTGGGGTTCGGGTAATTCGGGTTCGGGTTTTTTCGGGTTGGGTTAATCAGGTTTCGGGTATCCGAGAAAACAAACCAAAAAACAAAAATAAAATAAAATAAACTATAATGCTAAAATTAAAACAACAATTATTCTTTGCTTGTAAACAAATAATCAAATAAAAAACCAACATAACTTGATAAAGAAGAGTAAAATTAACGCGAACCTTAATCGTATTCAATCGGGCATGATTTGGTTTTTCAATTACGGTTGCTATCAGTAATAAATGAAAAACATAAATTAACAATAAACAATCGATCTTTAATAATTGTAATGACAACAATCGATTATGACCAGATTCTAATAATGTTAGTGGCTAAGACTAATCCAGTTATACCTAAAAATATATATTTAATTTCAAATCTAAAAGTTTATTCGAGTTGACCCGAAACTTATAAATCAAACCCGAGAACCAACCCGAATTACTTCGGTTCGGGTTCGGGTTAGCCTTTTCTCGGGTTCGGGTTTTTCGGGTCGGGTTAGTTCGGGTTCGGGTACGTGTTTTTTCGGGTTGGGTTTCGGGTAAAAGTGACAACCCTAACTCTTAGAAATCAAACAAGAAGGAACTTGAAGGTTGAAGCTTAGAACTTTGTTTGAGAGAGATTTTGGAGAAGAAGAGCCACCAAAATGGTGTATGAGACATTGTTTTTATAGTGGTAGAAATATGGTTCATTAATAAAAGGTAAAATTGTATGTGATAGGTAATAATGGTCCAACAATGCACAAAACAACAAACAAAAACGAGTTGGTGACTGCAGACGCAGCTAGGCGCTGCGCGGCCACCATGAAAGGGGTAGTCGCGTGGCGCGGCGCCCCTAGGAGGGGGGGGGGGGGGTTGGCTCCAGCTTTTGATAACTGACGATTTATGCCCCCGAAGTTCATTTTAAGTCGTTTTTAGTCATAAAGAGGTGTTTTCGTGATCCAACAAGCGTGAGATGATTATGAAACATAAAATCTATCATTTTAATAATATCAAATGGTTCGGGATACAAATCGGGTCGGTTTACAATACGATGGCAAAAACGAATCGAATCGGAAAATGACGAATGTCACACAATGTTTGTAGAAAGTTAAAATGTGTGAGTAATTGAGTTAGATTCGAAACTAAACATATGTTGATTTTAATTTGGAACTAAAGTAAAAGCTAAGATTGTTATAAATTATAATTAAGTCACTTAACAACCATATATTTCCTCTATTTTCTCTCTTAATTATTCTCTTTCATATATACCTTGTAATGATTGATAGAATGAATAATCAAGATGAAATGAGTTCTCTCATTCTCTTTCAGGTTTTTTTTCACGTTATTGTATATAGTATTAACATCTCTAAAGTTCCACCGTCGGCCTTAATCGCATTCAAGTTCTGTTTCCGAGAATCCATATCATCAATCTTCCGTTTAAACAACATATGATGCATGTAGATGATTTGGATGACAAAATTGTGTATGAAAGTGGTAGAAAAATCCAAGCAATATCCAATATATCCTTAATCATGTCGTTCCACTACAATCTCGACGGGCTAAGTTTGCGTGCAGCCCAACTATTGTTGCAGCCCATTTGTGTAATTGAGCCCGCTTATTTTTAAATTTATAGTCCATGAATCCATTCAATTACATAACAAATACTAACACAATTTCCCAATTGTTTTAAGCTAAATACTCAACAAAATAAAAATTCAATTGAATTATTGAAGTTGACCGGTGATCGACCTCAGACCAATGATCTTCGTGTAGTCATTTCCAGTGAAAATGTATTTTTATTAAGACGACTTCTTTTATTACATGATCCGAACTAATCTGAAAATTCTAACGTTAGGTTATTATAAATTTGAGTACTAAAAGGTATTGACACCATATGAAAAATATCCTTGCTTCGCCACTGATATTGACTTTATTATGACGTATCTAATCTGACCAAAGTTCAGGAGTAATGACTATACACATCTTTCTTCATTGTATGTTATCTCAACGTCCTATAACCACCATCCTCCATCGTTCACCTCTTTTTTCAAACTATATTATACAGCTTGTTAATGCATCTAGTACTTATTAATTAAAACAATTACTAACTAAAAATATTATAAAGATGAGATTTATATTAACAAAAAACTTCAAAACAGTACATGGTAATAAAAAAAATACATCATCTCGCATGGGAAAAAAAGAAAACATAAACGTAAAATACGAAATAATAAATTAATATTTAGTTTTTGTTGTCGTGGGATAGTTGATTAACCGAATCAGGGAGATTTGATTTACTAATTTATAAAGAAAGACTTTTTTATGCACATGACACGTCAAATTAAGGCCTCATACGGACTAAATCAAAACCGTCATATAATAGTTTATCAAAGTTATGTATAAACTGGTTACTAATTTTTCACATCTTGAATATTTGTTCTTAGAAGTTTATAGGTTAAATACTCGTTATAATATTTGTTTTCAAAGTATCTTTCCTTAAAAGCAACACTGGTCTAGAGTAGGTTTTATTTGTATGACATAATTTGCCTAAAGTATTTGAAAAGTAATTACGGGTGTTTGGTAGGGAGGAATGTAAATGGTTTCAACTTACAACGCCGTTTGTTTGGTAGCCCAAAGAATTAACAGACAACCCGTTTTCGGTTTGAAGAAAGGAAGATATATGAGGGTTGGCATGAGTAGGGCCGTCCTAATAATCGATAACAATTTTTACACTGAATACGAGAAAAAAATTGGGTCTTAACTAAAATGAAGTTTTTTTTTGGGGGGGGTGGGGGGGGGGGGGAAGCAATTATGTTTTTAAATGGCCTATTGGGTTATGATTTGAGTTTTAACATTAAAATTACATATCTTTTCAAACGATATATATATATATATATATGGTTGATATCATTTAAGAACTCTAAAAAAATAAAGAACCCTTAACAACCAAACAATTTTTTAAGTTTTTTTATATATTAGCATTATTTAAGAGTAGTTTTAACATATTTTATATAAAAAATTTTGATTACATATATTAATCACAAGTTTACATATATGTAAAATTTATATACTAACAAATTTACATAGGTGTAAAATAAAACATAGATATGTATAAAAACTAATTTTCAAAACTATAATCGTAGATATAGACATACATAATGATAAAACTACTCGCAAAGAACATTAACATACAAAAAAAATTATAAAAAACGTTAGTGTTTAAGGGTTCCTTCAAGTTCTTAAATAATTTAACAGTTCTGTAATGATACTCATCATATATATATATAGAAAAATGGTTAAAATAAAAAGACATAGTTTTGTAGGAAGAGTAGGAATGACATAAAATTTAGAGTTAGGAAACTATGTAGCCTAAATCCAAAATTCTATGAAACTATTTGGTAGTTTAAAAACTACCAATCTCAACCACTAGATCATAGATCCAAGGGCTTAGATTTATTCTTACTCTTCCTAAGAAACTATCTCTTTTTATTATAACCCATATATATATATATATATATGGTTGATATCATTAAGAACTCTAAAAAAGTTAAGAACTCTTAAGAACCCTTAAAAACCAAACAATTTTTAATTTTTTTATATATTAACATTATTTAAGAGTAGTTTTATCATGTTTTATATAAAAAATTTGATTACATATATTAATCACAAGTTTACATATATGTAAAATTTATGTACTAACAAATTTACATAGGTGTAAAACAAAACATAGATATGTTTAAAAACTAATTTTCAAAATTGTAATCGTAGATATAGATATTAAAAATGATAAAACTACTATCAAAAAACGTTAACATACAAAAATTTTTATAAAAAACGTTAGTTTTCAAGGGTTCATTCAAGTTCTTAAATAATTTAACAGTTCTGTAATGATACTCATCCTATATATATATATATAAATATATATATATATATCCAAAAAATTATTAAAAATTCAAGCCTACCGGGTAATCGGGCTAGAAGCGGTCGCCCTTCCCACTCCATTTCAAAGCCGGCAGTGGACATGTGCAGAGCGCAGTCACAATTTCTATTAGATGCCCCTTCAATTTTGTGACGCGTTCTCCCACTCAAGTGTTGGCTTTCGACCCATTTTAATCAATTCTAACTCCTTATCATAGTAAGGAGGAGACCATGGAGTTAGGCTGAGGGGTGTGGGGCTTCAGCGGGGGCGCGAGAGCGCAGGCGCGAGCACCACACCACCGAGGCGCGAGAGGGGCGCGAGAGGGGCGCGAGCACGGCTTTCAAAACAGGCGCAAGCCTGTTCGCGTGAAGGAAGAGGCGTAAAGGGACATGGGAATGCGTGAAAGAGCCGTTGGGATGAGAAATGAGCCGTTGGGCTCTTTAATTTTATTAAAAAAAATCTGTTTTTCCTATATATAAACCTAAACCAATTACCACACCCAAAATCACATACCACACCCAAAATCACATAAAACAATTACCACAACTTCAAAAAAAACCCAAAATCAACCCATCTTCCAAACCTTTTTTTAAAAACATGGCTGGAAATTGGTACCCAAACCTAGATTCAGGTTATAGTTACGACGATTTATGGTCGTCACCAGACCAATCGATGTTTTTTTCGGGGTCGCAAGAAACATCCGGCTTTTAACCATCCAACATACAACCGTCTCCTAACTTTGTTGTTCCGGAGACACAAGAATCACACGGTGATGCTACGGGAGCAAGGAGACGCGTCCACCGGAAAAAACAACTTGCAACGGACGGGCCGGGACCGGCTTCGACTCCGAGGATGAAACGGAAAACCACTCCGTGGTCATCGGATGAGAAGGAAGCCTTGTGTCGGGCTTGGATAGTCATTTCTGAGGATCGGCGTTGCGGTAATTGTTTTAACGTTTTTAAAAATGATTTTTAATAAAAAAGTTAAATAAAAAAGTTAACCGGAAATCTAATTTAATTATTCATTTTGCAGCCGACTACCAAAAAAGCAAGGTTTTTTGGACAAAGGTTAGGGAGACGTTCTATACGCTCGTTGGGAGTACAGAGCGAAACGCCGATATGATTTCGGGTCGGTGGTCCGAAATCAGAAAATTTGTCGGCTTGTTTACTAATCTTTTCAACAGGAACGCCGGTCGTATGAGACAAAGTGGCAGTGATGATTTGGCGGTTTACAATTTCACTGTCGAAGAGTGGAAGCAGGAGTGTTTGCGGAGGTATGGAACGGTGAAGACGTGGGACGATGTAAAGTTGTGGGAGAGGTTGAAAAGGTGTTCCAAGTGGGTTGAGCTGGTGGCGCCGGACCATGATGCGGAAGTAGGGCCGAAACGGACTAAAACTAGTTCGTCTGGAGCGTATAGCACTTCTGCCGCGTCGGATTGCCGCGTTGGATTCGACCTAAACATTGCGGGGGAGGAAACGTCTTCACCGCCGAGGAGGCGGCCATTAGGACGGGACGCCAAGGGGAAAAAACCGGCTGAGGGGGGAGCCGTAAACATCGTCGATCTTGTTGAATCCCTCAATAAATTCAACTAAACCATGGAGGTGGTCTCTAATGACAAAAAGGAAAAAAGTCGAATGAGAGATTTGGACTTCCTTACAAGAGACTTCAGTAACCTAAATCCGGTCGATCAAATGCTGATGGAAAAGCAAAAGGAACGTATCCGAAAGAGGTTGATCGAAGAAGACCAAGCCGAAGAATAAGAATAATGTTTTTTTAGTACTTTAATTTTTTTTTTATTTTTAGATATTAATGTGTTTTTTTTTAATGTGTGTTTTTTTTAATAATTTATGAGTTTTTTTAATAATACGTTTTTTGAATATATTTATAAAAAAATAAAAAAAAAATCCGCTGGAGCCCCTGCTGGAGCCCCTCCACACCAGGGCCAGGGGCTCCAGCGGGGGCTCCAACACCCACCTTATCCAGTTTCTCTCTCTGCCACACGTCACAATATTATTGGCTGGAGCCCCCACTCGCGCCCCCGTTGGAGCCCCCCACACCCCTCAGCCTTATAGATGGGCCTTCTTGCATGAAAATTGGTGCCATTGAATTGGATTGATGTTACCTATCATACAAAGTGTTAGATGCATAATTTCGTACATAAATATCGCTATACCTATATTAATAGAGTGCCAATAAACAGGGTACAAAGACGATAATCTATTACGTATCAATTACATGACATGACAAAACTGATCTATGAGTGTAGGACATGCACATGCTTTGATTAATTCTACGAAGGTGAACATCTATTTTTTTTATGGATATATATTGTTTTCTTGATTTTGATTATATAAAAATGTCAAATTTAATAGAAAAGGTTAACAAACATATTATTTTAGGAAAACATGAAAAAAAAATGAATTTAAGTAGAAAATGTGATCAATCCTTAGGAGAGCTTTAGTCTTCAATTTTAAAAACAATAATAATTATTACTAAAGACTTTTGGTTAAACTTTTCGTAACCCATGAGCACATTCTTCTGAGTTATGACCACTATTTCCCCCTCTAGAGACAGCAAAAACATTTTTGAGCACATCCACAAGTATTTGACCAACCTAAAAGACAAGTATAGGCTATGCGTTTACGGTTTTTTTCTTGGTAACAAGTTTAAAGAAATTAGAGAAAGAGCTTTGTTTAAAATAATAGTAATAATAAAAAGATTAACAGTATTTCCCAAATCTAAATAATTTAGTAAGAGAAAGTTTTATCAAGTATAATAAATCAAATAAACTTGTCACTGGTCTTCTTAAGTCGTGTATTTTAAGTGAAAATTCTTAAAATGTCTTATTAATTGAGAGAGATTTCATTTTTTTACCCATAAATAAAAAGTTTCCAGAATATCCCCTATAAACACGTCTTTGACGATATGTCTGGTCTCAGCGCGTCTTTCAAGATATATTTGGTCACAACGCGCCTTTCAAGATATGTTTGGTCTCAACGCGCCTTTCTTAATATGTTTGGCTACCAAACGCGTCTTTCACGACCTGTTAACCTCCAATGCGTCTTTCACGATGTGTTTGATCTCATTTATTTTTGTTTTTTTAATATTACATAATTTACATTATTGTAACTAATTTTACTCATATATATATATATATATGCAAAATCCATTATATTTAGCACATCAAATAAAATTTAAAATTCGCTAAAGTATAGCTTTTTGGAGTTGTGATGTAAAATCTCGACTGAACGTGGCTCAAACGACTATCGTATTATTGGTTTGCAGCTTGCACTGATATCCTGCCCAAATTCCTTCGATTAAGCCTTTGATTTGAACTTTCCCCCAAAGTTTCATATTTTCAATTGTGTTTTTATTATTATTATAGTTGTAAAGGCCAATTCAAGCGACTTGCGATATCAAATGACGAAACCCGTTATATATTTATGGTCAAGATAATATTTAATGTCGCGAGCAAAACACTTTCAAGGAAATAAAAGAGAAAGTTTTCTCTCTCGCCAAACACTCCACTTTCTATCTTTCTTTTGTTTATACAAACTAAGATCCGAGATCCGAGTGTTGTTAGTGATTTCTGCTAGCTAATAACACGGATTGATCCGAGTAAAGTTTTTAGATCCATCCAAAGAAGACCTACAATAATCATGTGATTTTCAGGACTTCCTTATTCATGTGATCATATAGCTATACAAACTAGGTTTTAGACTTTGTTTTCATTTTTTACTCGAGTCATTCGTTGCTAATATATGTACGTCAGATTCTACATTTAGGGACATTCTAGTATTTCCAAGTTTTGTTTGTTTACTGGTTCCACTAATATCGATTTCAAGGGCCTAATTAGTATTTGGGAAATAGTGTTGTAACTTCACTAATAGATAGATGTATAAAAGCTATACATTTTTCTACATATATAAATTATGTATTTATTGCTTAACTTTATTTGTAATTTAATTATTTGGACTATCTCCGGTAATATACGGGTTCTAAAATCTAACACTAGTTCATATAATAAAGACATTTGAAGAGGTAGGTCCCAGCAGAGCCCAGTTGGTCCCGCAAGACTCACCTTGAACAGGGACGTCTGCGCAAAGGCCATCTGCTCCCGCAGGACCCACCATGCTCAGAGAACCTTACGCGCAGTACGCAAGCTGTACAAGCAGGGAAAGCCTCCCAATGGTGAAGTACCCCGCCTGTTCCCGCAGTTGCGGATACAAGCCATCAGGGAAGGCTACCCGCAGACAGCAGGGCTACACGCACAAGACAATAGCTACTTCAGTAGTCACATGAAGGAATGAGCAAGGCGGGAACAATCCCGCCAAAATGAGCCAGTCCGTATGATTCTGAAAGATCTTTTGTACTATACCTACCAAGGTATGGATAGGACAGACAATCTGACCAGAACAGCCCATGAGCCAATCACAGGGTGACAGCTCACCGACAACAGTACAAGGAGGAGCACCCTCTAGTACTGTTTGTCACTATTAGCCGCTGCCTACTCACAAACTCTTACTGAGGGGCATGCGCAGCCTACAGTTGGTAGAATAGTGTTACTGTTGGCCGTAACCTATTCACCAACCAGCTTGGCCTGCGTATAATCCACAGTAGGTGGGACGTGCATAATCTACAGTTGGTGGAATAGTGCAGCCGACTTTGTTACTGTTGGCCGTAACCTATCCACCAACCAGTATGGCCTGTGCATAGTCCACTGTTGGTAGAACAGGAATACTATTCAGCCGGCTGTACCTTCTAGGAAACCTACCTTCGGCTATAAATACTCCAACATCTTGGAATGGTAAGATCATCTGATATCTCAATCTTATCTAGCAATCTCTTAATATACTCTTATATTCAGAGCAACCTAGTCTGATTCTCACGCCGGAGGGTGGTCACAAGGAGGAACCCCCCCCTTCTCAGTGACGAGCTTACGGTGTCTGTTTTGCAGGTCTCCTGAAGAACAACCTTCTCAGCTAGATCTCATCCGTGGGAAACATTACTTAACCCCCAGATTATCTATAATCTGTCCACGGTTCACTTAGTGTTTCTTCAACATTCATTAATGTTCTAATTCGACCTTATCGTGTAATTAATACAAATTTTGCGTCTTTTGCTTGCATTATCCGTGGCTGCTAAATGTTTCTCCAAACGAAGATAGCGATTAAGGGCAAGTAGACTGTAGATGTGACTTTGTTGATATTTCATGGATATTCTTTTTATTCTTTTGGATATTTATATAACTAGCTTTAGAAACCCGTGTGTTACACTTGATATATTAATGTATGAATTACAGTGAATAATTTAAAACAAATAAAAAAATATAATTAAGTCTTATTATATTATGTAAAAAAATGTATTACAAATAGTCGTTTTATGTCATCAAATATATTTATTTGAATTTTAAATTGATAATGAGTTATTCTACCATCGGTATATAATAATGAAGCTAAAATCTTTCACAAAGATGAGGGTACACATGAGCTATAGGGTCAACAGAAGATAGATTTAGCAAGTTGTCATTTGCTATACGACTGATCAATTACGGAGTACACGATGAAATGTGTATAGTACCACCATATATCTTTAATGTAGTATACCTGGTGTGTAGTAATAATTAATCTATCCATAAACGAGGGTGAAGAAACGTGGATCGGCTCACTAGTAGACGATCAACTTTCCTCGGGTATGAGTATGCTATTTCACCGATGGTTCTCCGGAGTATGAGTTCTTCCACCTACAAAACGAGCAGCACCGTGAACTTACCCCTCAGAAAGGGACAGAGGGGTCCTCTTTGGGGTAACCCTCCGGTGTGAGAATAAGAGATTGTAG
Source organism: Bidens hawaiensis (assembly GCF_021521415.1). Taxonomy (NCBI): domain Eukaryota; kingdom Viridiplantae; phylum Streptophyta; class Magnoliopsida; order Asterales; family Asteraceae; genus Bidens; species Bidens hawaiensis. The sequence continues at coordinate 22,048 of NW_027493350.1, forward strand.
GAGAAGATAATAATAATCTGAGAGTGAGTAAGGAATTGGAATGTATTTTCTTGCTTACCTCCCCTTGTGGAGGTGGTGTGGTATTTATAGTGTTAGGGTTTCCAATCATTGGGCTCAGATCCCATTAGGGCCTTTTTGGCCTCCTCCTGTTGCTTTGCGCCACGTGTCCTTAGGACACCTGGTGCTTTTTCATTGATTATTCTCTGACCCAGGTATTTCACCTGACCCATGTGCAATCACGTGGTAGCACATGGGTTTTGCTAAGTTGTCCACCTTTCATTGGTAGCTGTCAACATCAGCATATTCTTATTCCTTAAAGGATACCTTCTGGAAGGTTTGCTGACGAGCACAATCAAGGTTGTCCTTATCCTGATTTGGATAAGGACGAGGTTGATTATGTGCACGTGTGATATGCGCCTATCCTGAGGATGCGCGAAGTCTTCTCTTTATTCTCACGCGCAGATGTTTCATGCGCAGATGTGATATGCGCAAGCATATGTAATATACGCCACGCGCAGATGTGATATGCGTGAGCATATATGATGCGTGAGCATGCGATATGCGCCACGCGCAAATGTGATATGCGTGAGCATATATGGTGCGCGAGCATGTGATACGCGTGAGCATATGTGATGCGTGAGCATATATGATATGCGCCGTGCGCATAGGTTTTGGCTTTGTGCCTTCATGATATCTTGATTTCAAGCCTCTTGTCTATATCTTGTGGGTTGACCCGCCCCGCTCGATGCTAAGGCGGGTACATACCTCTTCAGAGGGTAATTTTTGTATATGCTTAATGTTAAAATAAATCAAATTAACTAGCTTATTGAGCGGTTTAAACTTCGATTACGTGTTTCCTTTCTCTCTTTCTTCCTGTTTGTCACATTTCAGTATCATATTTTAATGATAGTTGAACATCTAGACATAAGAATCATTTTTATGTATGTAATCATAACATTAACGACTTTTTTTATTTCACGATGAACCGTTCTTGTTGGTGTATTAAAAGATTTAGTGATATTTATGGCAGAGGGTTAATTAGTCATAAGTAGGTGTTCACAAATGCTTTTCACTAAACTAAATGTAGATATAGACGTGCATGTTTCTTTCTTTCATTTTTCCCGGCAAGTGTACGCAACTTGTTGAATAATTGAATGCATGATGGAGGTGTGGTTGCAATTTTCTGGCTGATATTTATAGTATAGTTTTATTTGAAAATTGAAAATTAGATATTTGTTACAAATTGAAATTACCTAGTCTAATATTCGGGGACGGATCTTATAAAGGGTTAAGACGGGCTCGGCACATTCAGTTTTTTTATTTAGCAGGGTAATTTTTTCTCAAATTGTCGGCTCATCCATATTATTTATGTCCGGCCACGCTTTATTTTTCTTTAACCAAATTTCGTTTTAAGTCGAAGAACATGAAACCGTTTACCTGATAAACGTAAAGAAAGCCTCATAGGCCCATTTTTCTTTCTTTAAAACAAAAGGCCTAAGTATAAAAGATTTTTAAGGAAAAAAAAATTAATAAGTCCACACTCCCAATCCTGATCAAGCATTCGAAGCAGAAGAGTTTTTTTCTGGGTGCTTAGGTGTTGTCACACCCCCATCTTAGGCATATGCGTGCGACCAACAGTTGGTACCACATTTGTAAATAAATCAGAGTTAGCGGATTAAAGCGGAAAATATATTTGCATCGATTAAAATATTATATTTACATTACAAAAGACGAGATTATAAAATACCCGTTAATTGTTTACAAAGACTTGTTCATATAAAAACCACCATTTATATTTTAATATTAACAAAATGATCTGAGCCATCAAATCGCCTAGATGTCACTTCGTCTTTTCCAAGCGGCTAATCTTCTTTACCTGAAAATTTTTTAGAAAATACGTCAGCAACACATGTTGATGAATAAGCTGACGCATAAAATATTTTCTTTACTTGATTACCCCTCGAGACATACCTTTGGTCCGGCCCATCGTGGCTTAGGAATAATCAAGTTTAAAAACAAAACACAATTATAAATTGAAGATCTACACAAATCACTCAGCAAACACCGCAACGTTCGACATTACTTGGCTACTATTAGTATACACATAATCACCCTCACTTGGACGTAACTTAGGTCCGGTCCATCGTGGCGGAGGCTCGTGACAAGTGGCGCGGTGTGCCCACCGACTTTTAACCACATATGTAAAGATCCAAACAAACGTACACGACAGCCTGATGGCTAGCGATTACCTTTGTTTATAATGTTTTAGAGATACGTAATCTCATGTAATCAATTTGTTTGACACGTTTAATACAAGTTTATAAAGTTGCGCGTATTTACCTTTCTTTTGAAATGATCAGCTTCAATACACTGACCGGTTCTTCCTTGTTATCTCGCACCTATAGTACGAGTATAACCTTTTGTTAATACCAGATCTTTAATCTCGCTTAAAACCTTTAGTCTCTTTTTGTATAATTTTTAACTCGATTATATTTTCTTCTTAAACCTTTAGTTTAAATATTATTTCTTTTCTTTTTACAAGTTAAACCTCTAGTTTTACTTGTTTTACTTTTCTTAAACACTACGTTTTATTTTTCTTGACGAAACGTATACTTTACTTACTTATTATTTAAGAATAATAATAATAATAATAATAAACTTAAATAATATAACAAAGAATCACATTATATTTATATCTCTTCCTTTTATATTTCTTTGTTATGTTTTCTTTTTTGTTTATTTTCGAGGTATCGAGCATATATCATCGACTTAGGGTTTTAAGCCTTTAATATTTTATTATTATTTTATTCGGGCATTATGTCTACCTTGCTTTTGCTTATCAAACGCTAGTACTTGGGCAGCACTTCAACGCCTTTAATTCTTTCGAGCTCCTTGATCAACACCTTTCTTGGTACGCAAATCGAATTACGCCAATCTTCAAGACTCGTCGGCACGCTTACCGAGGCGGGTTGTCAGGTCGTCTTGGGATGGCTCGTCCTTCAATATAATGTTGTCGGCGGGTGGCACGCACTTCAAGATAACTTCGGTTTAGGCACGGAACGAGGAGCATTTGCACGTACTTCGAGGTAGATAGATGTTTGCGTTTTAGAGAGAGAAAGTAGCTGTGAAGTGTGGGTGAGTGAGAATGAGGGATGAAGGCCTCAATTTATAGGCTGATCAACAAACCCATCGCGATACGCGACGGCTTGATGAGTACCCCATCGCGTATCGTGACGTAGGGTTGATGGCTCGCCAGTAGGTTTGCCACGTGGCGGACGTTGTGCGACGTGGTGACACGTGGCGGGACACGTGTCGTGCCTGTCAGACCACGTCATCGCGATACGCGATGACGTTGGGGCTTGGGCAGTCGCGTATCGCTCACCGCCCATTTCTTGGGTTTGTAAACATGCCCTTCGTGATACGCGATGGGCTTGTCTTCTGATCCGTCGCGTATCGCGACGAGACAGGAAAACAAAATTTTCATTTTTGATCCTAACTTTGAAACTTGGTATTTGACCCAATATTTACACGATGTTACATGTATTTAAATTTAAATCGAAGATAATCAGAAGCAGGCCATTCGAAAAAGGCTCGAACCACTAGACCAGGGTCAATCACGAGTGCTCACAAGTCATAATTCAAAATTTAGCCAAACGACAAATTCAGTGTTTTTTATTGTTTTTTTTTTCTTAATTTGGTATATTAGGGTTTGGAATTATTGGTGATTGACTTCGGTCTCCATTCATGAATTAAGGATACGTGTGCTTTGATTATGTGAATTCGGTATTTGAATGTGGATTTGATGTATTTAATTTTTTATTAAAACTTAAAAGTTGTGGGTTATGCTTTTTTTTTCTTTATTAATTTATGACGTTATATGTGTGAAAGTTATAAAAAAATTTTGGTTGGTCTGGTGATATGTGTTAGGTTAATTATCTTGGGAAAACTGATGATTTGTATGCGTTAGGTTAATTATCTTGGGAAAACTGATGATTTGTATGAAAAGAGAACTTGGTAAAATTTTGATTTGACATCTGTAATTGATGAGTTTAAAGGTCATCGTGCTAAGTTGTGATTCTTTTTCAAGGACTCATCTTTCCCTTCATATATTGTCTTTTTGTTTAAAAATTGTTTTTTATGTGTAATACGATAAGCTGAATTAATGAATTGGTGTTCTTGTTAAATGACTGAATATAAAGTTTTTATTGTTTGACTTGACCCGAACCATATTGCCGACCCGAAACTTCGAAACAGGAAAAAAAATTGGGACTCGTAACTTTCGGCCCATCCATACTAGATGTTCAAAATCCGTTAATACTAATATTGTATTTCTTTTATCTTAGATTCCACACATCTTGGTCTGATCAATATGTTTTTATATCTTTGCAGTTAGCACTGTTAAGAGCTCGTGGCTCGGAACTCATTCGAAGCTTGCTCGGATTTAGTTTGAAAAAAGCTTGCCCGGTATGGCTCGGTTTGAAACTGAGCTGAGCTAGCCCGATTCGATTAGAAAGCGAGCTTAGTTCGGCTTGGTTTGAACAAGCCGGATACGCTTGGTTTGGCTCGATCGTTAGCTCAGTTCGGTTTAGCACAATTTTTTTTACCTAAATCCATACAACATATTATTAAAAACGTAAAATAAAAAAACAAAAGGGTCGGGGAGGGGGGGATCTCTCTCAAATCTAAATTCCTAATACAAACAAGTTGTTGAAAACCCGTGTTTGCATTATTGTTGTTGTTGGTTAGTTCAGATGCTAAAGATTTTATTGTTTTATTCGATGATGTATTGTTTTTAATTTATTTTTGTATTCGGTTGAGCTCGTTATGAACCGAAACCCCCATTAAGAGAAAAATAGAACCCCCCCGGTCGTGTACATAAAATTTGTGGCTGAGTGTAAATGCTTATTTCCTCCCCCACATGGCTAGAGGTGGGTTGGTATGCGGTAGTGGTATAGATGAGGGAATTGAATGGACATAGTAATAGAATTGACAACGGAATGAAACGAATCATTACCGTTTCATTGTCGTGTTTGGTTATAATATAGGAATTGAATGATTCACCACTTTTCTATTATTATTATTATTATTATTATTATTATTATTATTATTATTAGTAATAATAATAATAATAATAAATATTCATAATAAATAATTTTAAGACCCTCGCACTACAACAAGATTGCTAAACCGAAAAATAATAGTCGTAACAATCTTAATCACATACGCGTGTTGTGAATTGTTAACTCGTTAAATTTAAAATAATAATATTGATAATGTAGTAACACTTATAATATACTAATCTATCTCTTCTAATAAAAGCCTACCACTTTTGCCACTTGTCAATACCATAGCCATCTTCACCTTTTTTTAACCAATTTTCATATATGGTCCTTATCTTTTAAGTTATTTCAATATATAACATTAAAATTATAGGTTTATTACAACTAAATTCGTTACTATATATAATAAGTATTCTTCATATGGATTGACAAGAGACGATTAGTCATTAGTGTTTATTATGGTTTATATTCAAAATAATAAACAATAAAAATTCGATTCATAATATGTGGAATGAGAACAACCAACTTAGACTAAATTCTGATAACGTCAGCGGCTAAAACTTAGCCTTTAATACCTAAAAATACGTATGATTTTAAAAATAAAAGTTTTCAGGTTGACCCGAAACCTAGAACTCGGACCCAAGAACCAACCTGAATTACTTCGTTTCAAGTTCTGGTTAGTATTTTCTTGGGTTCGAGTTTCTCGGGTCGGGTTAGTTTGGGTTCAGGTACGGGTTTTCTTGGGTTGGGTTTCATGTTACGGGTAAAAGTGACAGCCCTACTTTCAACGATTATATATAAGAATCACTACATTCACTTTATGCAACTTTAAATCTTATAATATTCTTCTAACTCAGAATAATCATTATTATTTGAACATGGTTTTAACGTTATTATGTATTTTTCATTATCCTGGCAATTACATTCATATGAAACAAACAAATCATTTTGTTATATTTAAATTTCCGGTTTTTATTTTGCTTGATTATACAATTATTAATTGTAAAATATAAAGTTAATTAAAACATTTGTCATACACAGAATATTAATAACAACAACTTTATCATGATCAATCTATTTCAAATCGTAAAGATTCTAAGGATGATTATGTCATCAAAGTTCAGGTATATGGTTTTTGAGATAATCATGTTTTTTTTTATAAACATGAGCAGATATTCTCAAATGACATGATATTTTATGTGTATGAATATTTTTATATTAGTATCATAGATATATATTATCATTTATCTAGAGTTGGTATGTACTTAGAGAACCTTTTTTGTCACACGGACAACTATATATGGCTATATCAAGAGTTATAAGCAGGCCTATATGTTACTTTATTAATAGCTACAAGCAGACATGGACTAAAGATTTTGATTTTTGATAAACAATGTATACCTGCTAATACAATCACAAATGTAGTGTTAAAGGAAGTCTTTACCTATTTGTAATATATTTGTGTAATCTTAGTTATGTAATTTATGTAATTTTAATTTAATTGTAATTGTATTAACAATATATAATCAATTTCTTAAATGTATTTCACTTAATGGTCAAAGTTTAAAATTTTCAACAATTACCCGTGTAATACACGGGCCTCAAACTAGTAAATTATATATATAGATAAAAGTTTAATTGTCGGTGCCACAAAAGTTTTGTTTGAATAGCTTATTAGTTTAGAAATAATATTTAGTTATATCATTTTGGTTTTTATACACAATAAGCATATTGTTGCCTGATGGTTGTTGACAATATGTTAGCTTTATGCTATGATGGTTTTGCTCAAACCCGTCATTTGTATGATTACATTTTTATAAAGCAATATTACTTTTTTATTTGATGAGTTTTGGAGGAGCATGGATCCATTTTTTGTATTTGTTTTATCTATACATAGATCTATACAATTTTTATCATTCTATTTGTTTTAATATTTTAACTTCAAGAGTTTATTATCTGGCTTTATTTTTAAAACCATAATAAACAACTTCGATACCGATCAAATTCAGATAAACTCATCGTCGTAATGCCCGTATTTTAACGATTGAGTAAACATCTTTTTAAATATGTTACTTGTATCATAAGCTATAAGAGTGCCGGTATCGTAGCCAAGTTCGTTTCGTTTTGATCATAAATTGTACGTATGCCAATGTTATTTTCGACAATTACACTTTATTTTTTATTAGTGTTAGTGTTATAACGAACTTAACCGATATCAACTGAATTTGAGTTGTTGCATCGCCGCAACGCGACGGATCGTTTACATAGTATTATATTATAATAGACAAATAGTTATAACAATATAGTAATTGTAATATAATAATAATTATAAATATAAAATAATAATCATAATATAATTATGATAATAATATAATAATAAAAAGTATGATAATTATAATATTAATAATAATAATTGTTGACTCTTTGAGTTTTTTTTATTTCTCGAAGGAACAAAAAAAACATCTATATTTAAAAGAATGAAAATCCTTATAGGAGTTTTATTTCTTATGAAATGATCCATTTCATTCATGCATGAAATGATAACAAAACATGTTTTATTTCATTTATTTGAAATGACTAATTACATTTCATCTTTCATTCTTTCATATCAAACGTTATCCAATTCTAATTCCCACATGATGAAAAAAACTGAGCTAATAGAACAAAGTCGAGCCAGCTCGGTTTAAAACTAAGCTGAGCCCGAGCTTACCCTGGCTCGGTTCAAATAAGCTCATGAACAACTCTATTTACGGTTACATATTTTATTTGATAATGCATTATTATGAGAAAAGTAGTCAAGTATATAAAACGTAAATGCATAAAATAGTCAAGTATATAAAACGTAAATAAAAGGATAGACATATGAAAACGAATGGTACGCACGTTTTTTGTTTATTAGTTACAAAACTCGGATACCTTGACATATCCCCTTTAGTAAACTGTATAGATGATACCATGATTTATGAATAAAGTGTAGGCACGATTTATAATATAAATCCAAATATATATTCTTGGGAGTTTTTATCTCACATGGGATAAATTACTTGTAAATAAATATAAACATTCAACGATGCTATATAACTTTAAGAAAGTAAGATTTTTATAGGACTAAATAGTCCTTAAAAATATCATCCGAATTCATTATGACTCATTATATGATGTTGTGGAAAATACGCGATGGTCCCTAAAACAAAATAAGTTGACTATTCTAACTCTATTGACCAAATTGGTCATAATTGAACAATTGAAATAAAGATGAATCAAGTTGTCGTTGTTTCGGAAACTTCTTTACTTTCCTTGGGACGGCCAAAAGATAATTCAAATACTGGTTTAGGTATAGGTGATGCATGTGTCTCACGTCAATGATGCAATATTTGAGATATTAATTAACAGGTTTAGGTGTTGTCAAAACTTAAAACAGGGTCGTTTAGCTACCTACAGAACCCATGAACGGATTTAACTAATGGGTCATATCCGTATCAACACGACATGTTCGTAAGTTGACATGCATGTTTAATGTTAAAACTTAATATATGAAAACGTGACTGTATCGTTACTTAAATCGATTGAGTAATTTATGTAAGAATTTAGGAAGCAAAAAAAGAAAAAGACAAGATAATTAAGTTTGTTGTTGGAAAGTAATTATTTTAAATGCATCTGTACTTTTGTTGTAAGTTTTTATTTTAGAGTATTAATAGTAAAAGAAAAACAAATGAACTGTGTTTTATTGAAGTTTAAAAAAAGGCGACGACGTAAGACAAGTGTGGTTGGAAAAATATTTTGTAATTTAAAGTTGAGTTAGAGAGTGCGTGAAATAATTTTATAAAAAAAATAAGCTAATAACAAAAATATTAAAAGTCATATAATAATAAAATGTTGGTGTTTTATATATTTTATAAAAGTCACCTCTTTTTGTTTTTTTGTTTCTTTCTTTTGGAAAATCGTAATAAAAATCAAATTAATCGAATTTTATAAAAGGACCAATTCACATTTTTAGAATAAATTCATATTTAAGATGAACCTTAAGTAACGAACAAAATATAACAATGACTTCAACATTTCCACTGCTTGATATTTTACACCAAGAAACATATGTCATGGTAGCTTGCTATACTATGGTGCTTTAACAAAACTATCGAAACGACCGTAGAGTAGAAAAACAGGAAAAACAAATCTTGACAAACTCTCATTTTCATGCATCGATCGCTGATTTTAACGATATATTTAAAAATTTAGGAAAAACAACTTTTGTAAGATATGAAAATGAAAGAGGGAAATACATAGTGTTTCGAAGGGTTAACTTATCCTACACGGTTTCTAAATCTAGGAAGGGTACAAATACATATTAAATCGTAAAATATAACACAATATCAGACAAAATACAATACAATACTGAGTAATATAACACAATGCTGGAGAAAAATACAAAATGTCGAGAAAAGAAAGACACAATGAGGAAAATAAACCAAAAACACAATGATAAATAAAAATACACAATGGTATGAACAAAAATTTCAAAATCTACACACTAGACCTTGAAAAAGGAAAACCTAAAATCTAATATTGTAAAGTTGAACGAGACGATTCCAATGCTGCAAGTTTGAGTTCGATAAGAATTCGTTAGTTACCTTATCTACAACTTCCTTGTTTTAAAAGTATGCATTTAAACCCAAAACTGTTTTGAAAACAATACACCCATTTTATAAAGAAAAATATGACATGTGAAGATTTCTCAATGTTAGACCCCTTTGATGGAGAATCACATAACTTGGGGCTATTTCTCAAAAGTCAGTATGAATAAATAGTAGTTTATAATATCAAAAGAAGCAGTTTACTTTCCAGAATTTAATTGATTTGATTCCCTTTCTATATACTATAAAAGAATTTAATTTAATTTAACTTATTTGATTCCATTTTTTACATACTAAAGAAGAAAATTCTTCCCAATTTGAAATACCCTCTTGCACACTAAACCAATGACTTTGAATTCAGTCAGATGCGATCTCTAACTCTTTAGACACGTTTCATATATGAATAATGGTCATGGATTAGCAAGAGAAGAAACATTGAATGTTCTTCACATAATATCTTTTCAACATTTACGTTGTAACCTATGAGTTGTGTAGGGTAACACCCCAAATAACAAAGCCGTCAACACCGCATCAACATGATCAAGCCAACAGCATTGAATTGGCATAACCAAGCTGACAACACCGCATTGACATTAGATAGCGACCCTTTAGGCAGATCTACAAGACAGCCGGAAATATAGAGCCAGGGATATTAGTGAGAAACAAACAAGGACAAAAGTCGAAGGGCCCACAAAAACCAGCGAGAAGAAGCTTCACATTAATTAGTCAGGCGACCTATGATTAAAGCCTCGCATCGACTGACTAAGGGGGACTTGTAGGGACAGCACCGCAGAAAGGACGTCTACACCCATGATATATAAGCATTGTTAAAATAAGTTATAAACTTTTAGTATTTAAAATTACTTAAATAACCTTCTAAGATATATACATTTGGTATTATGTTTTTTTTAGTTATACTCATTTTGATCGTTTTATTAAAAGCTCAAACTACTCTGCTAAACACCTAATATATTTTAAAAGCTACAACCTCTAGTTTTCAATCATCTGTCACAAGCTAGTTTTGTCAAAAATTCATCTAATCTCTTCCAAAGAATCTCACCTCAAGTACTGTGAGAAAGTTTCAAAGCCTGGAAAAGACCCCTATAAAGGGGAAATAAAATACCATGCCACGAGACCCTTCAAATTACTTTTTGAGGGAAATCGTAACAAAATGCAAAATGAACAGAATTTTAGAAAAACGGACCAACTCACCTTTTTTGAATAAATAAACATAATTAGTATGTTGGAAAGGAACCTTTATGTTACGATCGAACAAACTAGAACAATGACTTTAGCATTTCCGCTACATGATATTTTACATCGTGAAACATATGTCATGGTTGGTTGATATAATACGATGCTTTAATAAACCTATAGAAACGATCATAAATTAGAAAAAAAAGGGAAATTAAAACATGTAACAATCTTGACAAACTCTAATTTTCACACACCACATGTAACATCCTACTTTCGGTTATTATAATAAAAAAATAAATTTCGTTATTTCATAGTGGGTCGTTATCGGTTTAGATAAATAGAATACGAGTTGGGCCAGTGCTGGGTAAATGAATATGGGTTATGGACTTGGGTTAGGAAAGAAAGAAGGAAAGACCGTGGGCTTAAGACCATGATCCATAAATATATAAACCTTTAATATCCATTTAATCTTCGTTCACACATATTCCATACACCACCCAAAACACACACTTAAGATTTCTCTCTAATTCTTCCTTATCTCTAGCCGAAATCAAGAAGGAAACCGAGCACCGATCCGAGGTAACGATAGTTTAATATTGTATGAGCTTAACCCGTTAGATAAAGTTGCGAAACAACGAGCCGACACCGTTAAACCGTTTAAATCACGAGATCCGGGTGGAATCGGGTATCAACCGAACCTATGATGAGCTTAGGGATCACCCTAGCTCAGATCTGGATCGAACGGGGCGAAAAACGGTGAAAAACGAGTTAAAAATCGTTTTTCCGGTGAGTTCGCGTTTTTCCGGCGGCTTTCCGGCAATGATGGCGCCGGAAAGGCGGCGCCGAAAAAGTAATACGAGGTTACGGGAATGTTCTGACATTCCCTGACCTAACCCTAGTTCGCTAACGGGAATTTAGCGAATTAAGGGTGATTCGTTAAGTAGATTCGCCGAGGAAAGATAACGAACTAGCCTTAGTTCGTGTCCTGATTCGTTAAGGAAAAGAAAACGAACTAGCCTTAGTTCGTGTCCTGATTCGTTAAGGAAAAGATAACGAATTAACCCCCCCCCCCCATTTTGTTATAGCCATTCGTTAAAGGAGATAACGAATTAGAAGGTCCAATTCGTTACTTGAACTGATTCGCTATGTGGACTGGTTCGTACAAGGACGGATTCGTCAGAGGTCCAGTTCGTTAGAGGGTTCAGTTCGTTACAAATGACCAGTTCGCTAAGATAAGTCAATTCGTTAAAGACTGAATAACGAACTAGAAAGTTTAATAAAATGACAGAACAATCCCTGGACTTAGAAAAAGAATGAATTAATTACAATTCATCCCTTGAACTTTTAAGTAACATATTATTCAATGATTCAAAATGCTAATGGAAAATGTGTTAAGACAGTTAATGGAAATAAAATTTTTTCAAGCTGACCTGGCAGCTCGACCCCAGCCAGGGGCCCTGCCCCTTGGACCCTGCTAGGGGCTGCCGCCCCTAGACCCCGCTGCCAGGGGCGCTGCCCCCGGACCCCCGTTCGTTGTGGGTTATATAAAGATAGAAATACAACATGAGTAGTAGTAGTTAATTGATACATGTAAATATTATACAGTTAGCCGTGCACAGCTCAAGAAGGGAATAACGATTAACGGAGAGCGTAATAGGATTCAGGTGAGTTCCTAGCCCCATTTATGTGTTATGTTTTCGGGGCTGTGTGCATACTCAATATGTTTGTTAATACGCTTATCCTAAGAGATAAGTGTATGCCTTATGTGAATAATGTGAAATGTATGAATGATTGCTTGAAGGTACGTGAACGATCTTCGGATATTGCACGTACTGTCAGGTTGTAACACTATATATAAGGTAAGTATGATATGTATGCTTATGTGTATGAACGTGATAAGGTTAATAAAAGAAGGAAAGGATGGTTGTATGGTTACGAAAAGGGTACCGAGCCCTAATAATACTCGAGGTATGATGTATGGTTGTATGGTAACGAAGAGGGAATCGAACCCTACTAATATTCGAGAACTAGGGAACCGAACCCTACTAATATTCGAGGAAAGAGGGTACCGAGCCCTAATAATACTCGAGAAAAGAGGGTACCGAGACCTAATAATACTCGAGGAAGGAGGGTACCGAGCCCTAATAATACTCGAGGAATGTAGGGCGTAATGCTCTTTATAACGTAAGATATGAAAGCAAGTTAGTACAAAAGAAAGTATGAAAGTATGATTGAAAGAATATAAGTTTATGTGTATTGTATAATGTATGATTAACTAGAACTCACTCAGCGTAGCTGACTTTTAGTATGCACGCGGTGAGTAGGATGAGGCAGCTCGCTTGAGGAGACACGTGGCATTGAATAAGAGGCTGGCATCGGAAGGCTCAAGACGTGATATGTTTTAATCACTTTGTTTTTGAAAGACAAGTTGTTTGTTTAAGACAAGTTTTGGATTGTTACGAAATGTTTTATGAAAGTTTTTAATGTTCCGCGAATGTTTTAATTAACTCTGATATTTAGAACTGCGTTTATGAGTAAATCCAACACGAAAGTAGGGCTACCGGTAACGGGGCCTTACACCACAAATTACATGCAATGTTTTGAATATAATATACCTTGTTAATAAAGAAAAATATATAAAAAAAATAATAGCATGCGACGACTTTCAGTCATGGAGGCTTGGCGGAGATTAAAGAAGCACATAACTTAAGACTTCGAATTTTGTTAGATACTTAGATGTGATCCTCTTTCGACGCATTTCATATTAGAAGAATGATCATTAATTTAGCAAGATGATAATCGTTGAATGTTCTCCACATAATATTCTTTTCAACATTTACGTTGTAACCTATCTCGCGACCAACTTTGTCGAAACTTGTAAATGTAATCTCCACATTGAGTCAATGACTAGAGACAAGTAGTTAACGATCCCAACCAAAGAGTGATTAGGGAAATCCTGTTGGTGATCTAACCTTAATGAGACGAATGATATAATCACCACCTTATTCTATATCACTAAAAGACGTGTTTTAATGAAAAAAAAAATTCCTCTTGGTGACAAAGACCAAAGAGTTGACATAAGATGAATTGTTAACACTTAACATCCTTCTAACAGCTATAAATTTTGCGTTGACATATTGTTTCCAACCTATAATTGTGGCAGGTGCGGTGGTGATTATTATATATGTCAATTATAATTTTCAAATAAAAAAAATATACAATTTCCAAAAGGACCAAAACAATATCTAATTCTGTAACAAATACTCAAAAATAAAAATCAACCAATGTGAAAGCTAAACGTCTTCTTCATATGGTCCTAAATAAAGACTTGATTACAATAGAATAATTTTCAAACAAGAGCCCTTGTTTTATAACTTTGTATATTATTCACCCCGCGTCCTTGGCTTTATAAATGCACGTCGCTTATTCACCTTCCAAGTTCATCCAACTGTCCATATCTCCTTGACACTCTCTCATTCAAACACACTCTGAAATTGCAACCATGGTCCTTTCAAGAACCGTTCATTCGGATTCTAATGACTCCTTACACTCAACATTTGCTTCGAGATATGTTCGCACTTCTCTCCCTAGGTAGATCTAATATATTTGTTGTAAACTTTTATGTGAAGTTTGTTTAGAGATTAATTGGTTGATTAATTATTATGGTGAATATTGTAGGTTTAAGATACCAGAGGAATCGATCCCAAAGGAGGCTGCGTATCAGATAATAAACGATGAGTTGATGTTGGACGGCAACCCGAGGCTGAATCTGGCGTCGTTTGTGACGACGTGGATGGAGCCCGAATGTGATAAGCTAATGATGGCTGCGATCAATAAGAATTACGTTGATATGGATGAATATCCGGTCACCACTGAACTCCAGGTATTGTCATGTTACCTTTATTATTTTCCTACTAGCAAAACGAACTTTTTTATAAAAACGGCAATTATGTAATTACTTGTTTAACAAGCTATACATTTATATGTATTATACGGTACCATATATTTGACAAGCCAGACATTTAACACTCAATATATATAAAATATAATTTTGATAGCTTGTTATATTATGCATCGTGTATATGTTAAAAGTATTAAATTAATATGTGTAAAGTATAAATTTATTTTTTTAAATAAATTAACTAGCTCAACAACTCAAGAACGGATCAAGCTTTCTACAAGTCAAGCTTGAACTTTAACATTTTAGCTTGTTAAGATAAGGGAGACAAGCATGAGAGTAACTTGACAATCTTTTAATCCTTAATAGTTAATTTCTTGATCGAGTTTACTGTTTTAAAAGATTTTGACGTTTGCTTCAAGGCTACTCAAAACAAAAATGTGCATTTGAGAACTCTCTCACATCGTTAACTATTCTAATTAGTTATAGATTATAATTATACTGTAAGAAATTGCAAATAGGAGAATATTACTCTCTCTGTTTCATTAAAAGTGTCATGGTTTGAAAAACACAAAGTTTAAGGTAGGTTGAGTGATTAGGTTTTTTGTTTACCGAATGACAATAATGTCATTGAAAATTGGGTCAATCGATATTGTTTATTAATGTTAGTTGTGTGTGTTTAGGTGTAAACTTAGAAATTGGATATTAAATTTTAAAAATGAACATTTGTAGTGAGACAAATAAAAAATATGTATACTTTTAATGAGACGAAATAAACAATATTTTATTCCCAAAAGCCGATTAAATGAATTGAATATCGTATTTGGTCAATAAAGAAAAATAACCTTTTGAACGAAACAAAAATGTATGTTAATTGATAATTAATTCGTAACCTCTCGATTAAAAAATGTAGCATACGCGGCATCATTAATTATGTATCATTACATGTTGGACTTTTTATGTAATTTCAATAACAAATCAAAACTTTTAATCAGAGCCAACTTTTAGGAATGTTATAAGTAATTCTTTAATATCATATCCTTTTTGTAATCAACAATATGTACTTGCCAATACTATTTTCTCAATCTCATAAAAGTTTCACAAAAAAGATATAACCATTCAAATTATAATAAGGTTATTGAATGCTCCATATATCAATATGTACGAAATAATTAACTAATTCTTTTATAAAGATTTTTTATTAGATAACCTATAAGCAAGCACATGGACATCAAATTTTTCTTGGATTTAAAAACACTGAATGTGAGTTTGGATAAAGAGATCATTGGATCTCACGTAGAAAAATGTTTTACTTTTTTTAGAGCATTTTCGGTCGATTTCTTATCTCTATAATTACACTAATAAATAATATATATTCTTTCTCATATACAAATAAATAACGTTATTTTACATCTTTATCATTATTTTTTCTCTCTCATCCTCTCACAATTACTTTTAAATATATTAAAACATAAATAATAAAGAATAAAAAGTATTCTTCCAAATTTACTCATCTTTTTAAAATTCTCTCTTTCACTCACAATCACTTATAACTCTTTAAACAAATTTAAAAAACTCTCTTACATAATTATAGAGAAGCTATTAAAAATGCTTTTAAATATAAGGTATAACCGTTTATAACATATATGTCTCTTTTTATATCTCAAAGTATTCATCTCCCATTTAATAATTAGTCTCTACTTTGATTAGTCTCGACAGAGACATTTGGATTTTGAAAGGTTCAACTTCTTGCGATTTTTTCTTTGTTTGCCAATAACTTCCAAGTCTTATTTTTCAAATTGCATTTATATTTATTAAGAAGACTAAAAAAAGTAAACAAAATGACCTTTTATTAAAATTCTGTTCATTTACGTATACTTTTAAAAACTACATAAATTAGTGTTAATTAAAACATGAAATGTAAAAGTTTTAAAATCGGATATTGCCTTTAAAACTAATAAGATGCAAAACTTATTTGATCTTTAATAATACATTCTTTTCCTTTTTAATGACGATTGTTGTTAATACCACTAATAAAATGCAAAACTTTTTTGATCTTCAATAATACATTTGGATTTTGAAAGGTTCAACTTCTTGCCTTTAAAATAATGTACTAATAAAATAAATTTTCATAGGTGATATATTGAAATTAATTATAATAGTTATTATGAGCAAGTATATTGTAATTTATTCGATTTTTTTAGTCTACAACGTGGATATCCGAGTATATACAAAATTAAGATCGATCATATTAATAGGTTGGTGACCCATACATTGACAAAGGCCTGCAAAGCTTTAAAACATCAAGGTTGGGAGTTCAAGTCCCACAGATAACATAAATTCATCGTTAGCAAATAAAACAAAAAAAAAAGGATTATGATCTTATGTTTAACAAATAAAATGCAATAAAAAGTTATTCGTGTTATTCCTTACAACTAATTATAGTAGTTTTTATGTCTGAAAATATATTCTATTACATCTGATTAAAGTATGGTAAATTACTTAAATACTTTATGGTCAGTAGTCATTAGGGCAGGTTGCTTTGTTAGCCCATTCACAGCCTATTAGTAAGGCTAATGCATTAATAATGTTAGGTCATGGCCCCTTAAAATATTTTATTCCCAAAAGCCGATTAAATGAATTGAATATCGTATTTGGTCAATAAAGAAAAATAACCTTTTGAACGAAACAAAAATGTATGTTAATTGATAATTAATTCGTAACCTCTCGATTAAAAAATGTAGCATACGCGGCATCATTAATTATGTATCATTACATGTTGGACTTTTTATGTAATTTCAATAACAAATCAAAACTTTTAATCAGAGCCAACTTTTAGGAATGTTATAAGTAATTCTTTAATATCATATCCTTTTTGTAATCAACAATATGTACTTGCCAATACTATTTTCTCAATCTCATAAAAGTTTCACAAAAAAGATATAACCATTCAAATTATAATAAGGTTATTGAATGCTCCATATATCAATATGTACGAAATAATTAACTAATTCTTTTATAAAGATTTTTTATTAGATAACCTATAAGCAAGCACATGGACATCAAATTTTTCTTGGATTTAAAAACACTGAATGTGAGTTTGGATAAAGAGATCATTGGATCTCACGTAGAAAAATGTTTTACTTTTCTTAGAGCTTTTTCGGTCGATTTCTTATCTCTATAATTACACTAATAAATAATATATATTCTTTCTCATATACAAATAAATAACGGTATTTTACATCTTTATCATTATTTTTTCTCTCTCATCCTCTCACAATTACTTTTAAATATATTAAAACATAAATAATAAAGAATAAAAAGTATTCTTCCAAATTTACTCATCTTTTTAAAATTCTCTCTTTCACTCACAATCACTTATAACTCTTTAAACAAATTTAAAAAACTCTCTTACATAATTATAGAGAAGCTGTTAAAAATGCTTTTAAATATAAGGTATAACCGTTTATAACATATATGTCTCTTTTTATATCTCAAAGTATTCATCTCCCATTTAATAATTAGTCTCTACTTTGATTAGTCTCGACAGAGACATTTGGATTTTGAAAGGTTCAACTTCTTGTGATTTTTTCTTTGTTTGCCAATAACTTCCAAGTCTTATTTTTCAAATTGCATTTATATTTATTAAGAAGACTAAAAAAAGTAAACAAAATGACCTTTTATTAAAATTCTGTTCATTTACGTATACTTTTAAAAACTACATAAATTAGTGTTAATTAAAACATGAAATGTAAAAGTTTTAAAATCGGATATTGCCTTTAAAACTAATAAGATGCAAAACTTATTTGATCTTTAATAATACATTCTTTTCCTTTTTAATGACGATTGTTGTTAATACCACTAATAAAATGCAAAACTTTTTTGATCTTCAATAATACATTTGGATTTTGAAAGGTTCAACTTCTTGCCTTTAAAATAATGTACTAATAAAATAAATTTTCATAGGTGATATATTGAAATTAATTATAATAGTTATTATGAGCAAGTATATTGTAATTTATTCGATTTTTTTAGTCTACAACGTGGATATCCGAGTATATACAAAATTAAGATCGATCATATTAATAGGTTGGTGACCCATACATTGACAAAGGCTTGCAAAGCTTTAAAACATCAAGGTTGGGAGTTCAAGTCCCACAGATAACATAAATTCATCGTTAGCAAATAAAACAAAAAAAAAAAGGATTATGATCTTATGTTTAACAAATAAAATGCAATAAAAAGTTATTCGTGTTATTCCTTACAACTAATTATAGTAGTTTTTATGTCTGAAAATATATTCTATTACATCTGATTAAAGTATGGTAAATTACTTAAATACTTTATGGTCAGTAGTCATTAGGGCAGGTTGCTTTGTTAGCCCATTCACAGCCTATTAGTAAGGCTAATGCATTAATAATGTTAGGTCATGGCCCCTTAAAATATTAATGATGACACATGCTATGATACATCATGGTTCAATATAATAGCTCTTTTCTCAGTATGAATACTTTAAATATGAACAGCATGGTAATTGCAACTTTGTTATCACGTCCAAATTATTATAAATACTTTATTGTCATTAGGGCAGGTTGCTTTGTTAACCCAATGACAACCTATTTGACCAAGCGTATTGGCACGTTGTGGAGTGCGTTATAGGCTATAACGCCGGGGGCACACCGCCCCCCCCCCCCCCCGGCGGTTTGGCTTTTTTTTGTGAACGTTTTGTATAAAATGCTTGGAAATGGCTCAAATATCAAAAACTAGCCGTTAGTTTTACCGTTGGAGAATAAAAAAAAATTATTTCCTATATATTAAACCAACTCATTCCCAATCAAACTCATCAAACTTATAAAAATTCTCTTTCAACTCTATAATTTCTCACACAAAATTCACTATATAAATGGATCCTCCATCTATATATAAACAGTTTCTCGGGCCCGACCAACAAGCCGAGGACGTGGCGGAGGAACAGGCGGTTACGAGTGCGATTATGCTCGCGACAACGACGAGGATGACGAGTAGTTTTTTTTTTCATGTAATATTTATTTAATAAAATGTTATTGTTATTTGATTATTCTAATTAAAAATTAAAAAAAAAAACAAAAAGTGTAAAAGTGATTGGGCGCCACGTGGCGCATAATGCCTGAGGGTGGAGAGTTATGACTATAGCCTATTTTTGTAAAAAACCATAACTCTGACTGGGCGCCACGTGACGCATAATGCCTAGGGGTGGAGAGTTATGACTACTCATGGTCTTAGTAATGCATTTATCACGTTAGGTCGTGGTCCCTTAGAAAAATTAATAATGACACACGTTATGATACATCATGGTTCACAATATATTTTTTTAACAACTAAATGTTACGCTTTACATTTACATGGATTAAACCCTAAATCTCCTATACATCATTATCACTATAAAGCTATTTTGTTAATATGAATAATTTACATATGAAGAACATGATATTTGTAACTTTGTGTTTACATTCAAATTATATATGGTCACAAACTTCCTAATGTCTAGTTAGTAGTGATTGAAAATTTTTAGTGTGCCGTTTGGTTTTTAAATATATTGGAATCGAGCATAGATTAAATGGAAATGAAATGAAACAAAAGAAAATAATATTTATTTTATTATATTGTAAATATATGTTTTGAGTCTGTTCTATGAATGCAGAACCGTTGTGTGAACATGATAGCACATCTCTTCAACGCGCCACTTGGTGACACTGACACAGCAGTCGGGGTTGGAACCGTAGGCTCATCGGAGGCAATCATGTTGGCTGGACTTGCATTCAAAAGAAAATGGCAAAACAAAATGAGAGCTCTTGGCAAACCTTGTGATAAGCCCAACATTGTAACCGGTGCCAATGTTCAGGTGATTAATAAAAGAAATTGCTTCTTGTTTAGTTAAAGCGTTATTAGTTTTATTAAATTTAAATAACATTATGATTTGGAAATTAGGTTTGTTGGGAGAAATTTGCTAGGTACTTTGAAGTGGAGTTGAAGGAAGTGAAACTTAGTGAGGGTTACTATGTGATGGACCCTGAAAAGGCTGTGGAGATGGTTGATGAAAACACCATTTGTGTGGCTGCTATTTTGGGTTCCACCCTTAATGGTGAATTTGAAGATGTTAAGAAGTTAAATGACCTCTTAGTTGAGAAGAATGCCAAGACCGGGTACATACGCATGTTAGACTTGTTAAAGGGTTGATTAGTTAAAACCCCAATGCCTACATGGCAATGACAGTGATGTAGCGCTATAACTAACCAAACCACAACACATAGTCTAAGTTCACACTATTTTTGAAATTATTAATTTGTATCTTATGAAACTTGTTATGATATTGTAGATGGGATACTCCAATTCATGTGGATGCTGCAAGTGGGGGTTTTATTGCACCATTTATTTACCCTGAATTAGAATGGGATTTCCGTTTACAATTGGTAAAGAGTATAAACGTTAGCGGTCACAAGTATGGTCTTGTCTACGCTGGAGTCGGGTGGGTGATTTGGAGAAACAAAGAAGACTTGCCTGATGAGCTTATCTTTCACATTAACTACCTTGGTGCTGATCAACCAACTTTCACTCTCAACTTCTCCAAAGGTAAATTATTTAAATCATGTTTTGATTTGTGTTGTATAACTGTTTATCATGTTGTCATATATAACCTTAATTGATTATTTTTCAGGTTCTAATCAAATAATTGCTCAGTACTATCAGCTTATTCGCTTGGGTTTCGAGGTTAGTTTTCTTTTCTTTATTAGTATTTATTAATCGCAACAGGGATGACCTATGGTGTTACGACAAAAGAATCGCTTTAGGTTCGCTAAATTTCAAAGTGCTTTTAGATTTGAAAGAATATAAACAAGTTTAGAAGAATTTGTTAACGTTGGTTCTTAGTGAATAATGTTGAAGGCATCTTTTTGGGTAACACTATGTCTTGTTATCTTATCATCATGGGAGAGAAAAAAATTAAAATTCTTCTGAGCATTCCATATGGAGGATAATTTAAAGATTTGTTACAACAAGCTAGTTCCGAAAAATTTATTAAACCTGATCGGACTCTAATGTATATCACTAGCATGTGTACAACTAATATATATGCTTATGATTAGGGATACAAAAACATAATGGAAAACTGTCGAGAGAACGCAATAGTCCTAAAGGAAGGATTAGAGAAAACCGGGCGCTTTAACATCGTCTCCAAGGACGACGGGGTCCCACTCGTAGCGTTTTCACTAAAAGACCACAGTCAACACAATGAGTTTGAAATATCAGACATGTTAAGACGGTTTGGGTGGATTGTGCCAGCTTACACAATGCCCCCTGATGCCCAACACATCACAGTGTTGAGAGTTGTGATTAGGGAAGACTTTTCAAGGACACTGGCCGAACGGCTCGTGGTTGACATTGAGAAGGTGCTTCACGAGCTTGATACGTTGCCGGCTAGAGTCAATGCTAAGATTGAGGTTTGTGAAGAGAAGGGGCTAGTGGTCGATAAAGGCGATCTTGATGTGCAAAGGAAGTTTACAAATGCTTGGAAGAAGTTTGTAGCTGACAAGAAGAAAACTAATGGCGTGTGTTAGATTTGGTTAATTCATATCTTGTTTTGAGACTTTTAATAATGGATTTTAATTGTGTGATGATTTTATACTTTTATTTGAACTATTTTAAACCCATCTAATGGATTATTTTTTGTGAGTTTAATATAATTAGTTTTGTTGTGAAGGATGAGTGCAACCATTTTCTAATATTTTTTTTTAAATTATCTTACTGTTTATAAGTTAGGTTTATATCTTAAAAAATACAAATAGAAATAAATACAACCATTCAAAAACTGTTTATAATTTGAGTATAATTAAAGCTGAAATTATTTATAATATAAGATTATAGAGATGAAATGAAGGGAGTGCAATCTATGCTAAATAAAAGATCGAATTTCATAATAGACATATACATACATGTGGTGAGTGGGGTGGGAAATTGTCTATGCTTCTTATTTCTCATCATGCTTTCTTGACATACCATTTTTTTTCCTTTCCATCGGTCAAACCTGCTTTCTCTCCCTCCATGTGTGATGTGTATGCCATTTGTTCTCCGCCGATTATTGTAGTAATTGCCTACTGTTGCCGTGTTAGATTTTGGAACCCTAGGTGGTGGTGGTGGTGGTGTACTGGCGGATCCAGAAAATTTAGCCAGTGGGTGTAAAAAAGAGTTCAACCTAGAACTCGTCAATTCAAACTAAAAAAAGTCAAATCAAAATGGGTCGGGTCAAACTGAAACGGGTCGAGTAAAAAATTTAAATTTATTACAATTAATCTCTACATGATTTCATTAAATGTAAACAATAGATCTTCACATCTTTCAAGTGCTTTATTGTGAGCACTACCAACATCACCAACATGTTTAACAAGTCTTTCCGGCTTATTCCAAGAATTAAACCCATTTGACGAAAATATTGTAACATCCGGTCCCTCGTACCACCAATATTGTCCATTTTTCCAACGAAGAGCTAACGGATTTGTGTTTTGTTGCCCAGGTGGAGACTTCTCAGGAGGTCACCCATCCTGGTATTACTTTCACCTGAGCACGCTTAACTATGGAGCTCTCCTCTCGTCCACTACTGTTAAGCCCAAAACGCATTAGTGATTTAAGAGGCGGACATTTACTTATGAACCAATGATCTCTCTTGTCCATGGCCGATGTGAGATTTACCTAGGATGTTAGAAACACCCCCCCCCCCTTTGGACTCATCGTCCTCGATGAGGTTTGTCACACCCCCATCTACGGCCTGGGCGTGCGACCATCACTTGGTATCCCTTTTTTGTAATTAAGTCAGAGTTACGGGTTAATGCGGAAATATTTGTGTGGATTTAAAATATAATATTTACATATCAAAAGACGGGATTATAGAATACCCGTTTAAAGTTTACAAAAGATTACTTGTTTATCAAACCACCATTTACATATTTTAATGTTTAACAAATATGATCTGAGCCATCAGATCGCCTAGATGTCAACTTCGATTCTTCATGCGGCTAACCTTCATTACCTGTAAATCAGTTTGAAAATACGTCAGCAACACATGCTGGTGATTAATTAGCTACTATCAGTTAAAAACAAAACACAATTATAAACTTAAGCTATACTCAAAATCGCTCAGCAAACACCGCAGCGTTCGAGATTACTTAGCTACTCTCAGTATACACATGATTTCCCTCTCTCGGAAGTAACTTAGGCCCGGCTCATCTTGGCGGAGGCTTATAACCAGGTGTGGCGTGGTGTGCCCACCGTCTTCCACACATGTAAGGATCCAAACAAACGTACACGACAGCCTGAGGGTCAGCGATTACTTTTGTTCATAATGTTTTAGAGATACGTAATCTCATGTAATCAATTTGTTTGACTCGATTAAACATGTTATAAAAGTTGGGCGTATTCACCTTTAAAAGGATCAGCTTCACTTCGCAGATCGGTTCGTCTTTCTTTAGCCATCTCGGACCTGTAGTACGAGTATAACCTTTTGTTATTACCAGATCTTTAATCTGGCTTAAGACCTTTAGTCTCTTTTGTATAATCTTTACTTCGATTATATTTTCTTTATCAACCTTTAGTTCAAAATAGTTTTATTTCTTTTATAAGTTTAAAACCTTTAGTTTAACTTGTTTTTACTTTTCGAAACACTACGTTTCTTCTTCTTGAAGAAACGTATACTTTATTTACTTATTATTTAAGAATTTAATAATAACTTAAATTATATAAATAACAAAGAATCATTTTATAATTACATCTCTTTCTTTTATATTTCTTTGTTATAGTTTCTATTATTTATTTCGAGGTATCGTGTATATCCTCGAATAGGGTTTTAAGCCTTTTTATATTAATATTTTATTTGGGCATTATCCCTACAGTGGTTGGCTTATAAATCTCTAGACACTTGAGCATCACTTCGATGCTTTCTCGTTTTCTTAAGAATCTTGATCAACACTTCTTTGGCACACAAATCGAGGCACACCGGTCTTCAAACTCGTCGACACGCACTTCGAGGCGGGCGTTGGTTTGCCTCTTAAGTGGCACATTCTTCAAGACAACATCTTCGGCACGGTTTACGAGGTATGATGTCGGGTTTTTGGCACGAATATCAAGAAGGGTGGGTGGCACGTTTTACGAGGTAGAGTGAGAGAGTGTATTTTAGAGAGAAAGTGAGTAATATTGAGTTGTGCGAGTGAATGAAGGGCTGGGAGCCCATATTTATAGGCTGAGTTCGGTAGCCCGCCGCGATGCACGATGGTCCAAGTAAAGGCCGTTGCGTATCGCGACTAGCCTTGATGAATCATCAAGTAGCCTTGCCACGTGGCTGACGCAGTGCCACGTGAGGCCACGTGGCGGGGGGGCATGTGTCTCCTGTCAGACCACGACATCGCGGTACGCGATGTATCGCGATGACGTTGGGTCTTGAGCGTCGTGTATCGCGATCAGACAAAGAAAACATAATTTCAATTTTAGTCCTTGGACTTTGAAATTTGGCATTTTTTATCTGATATTTTCGTGATGTTACAAGGTTTGCCCCACCAGCCCATCTAGGATGTGGGATTTTCCTGGCACCCACGAGGACTCACCGTTTCTGATGAGGTTTGCCCCACAATCCCGAACGGCATAAGAGTGGCTCTGATACCACTCGTAACATCTGGCCCCTCGCACCACAAATATTGTTCTCTTTGCCCACGAAGAGCTCACGAATTTGTTTTTGGTTGCCCAGATGGAGACTTCCCAGGAAGTCACTCATCCTGGTACTACTTTCACCTGAGTACGCTTATTTTTGGATCTCTCATATCGTCCGCTATCGTTAAGCCCAAAACGCGTTGGTGATTTAAGAGGCGGGACATTTACTTATGAAACAAGGATCTCTCTTGTCCACAGCCGGTGTGGGATTTTCCTAGGATGTTACAAATACATCATGCCCCCTTGGTTCCGAACATAATATGCAAATTGGTAACAACACAAGCAAAATACTTTGTCCGCTTTTACAATATACTCTAACCAATTACCGTATTTATCATACCAATCCGTACTGAAATGTCGCTATGTAGACCCTTTCTTTCTTTTTGGAAAGACATGACCATGTCCACCTGGTTGGCAAGGTCCATTAAGCCAATACTTTCATAGTATCTTGTCTCTTTGATTAGGGTGATTATATAAAATTCTTTTTCTATCAACAGGATCCCAAAGAAGATCATCTAGATCAGCTAAACCTGGTTCTACATGTGGTGTTTTTTGTTGCAAAGACAAAAACTTTTCCATGGTTCTCATAGTTAAAAGCTCTTACTGTACAAATAAAATGGATTACACGGTTAAATAGTGTAGAACTCTAAATAAAATAACAACGGTACACTCATACAATGAATAAATTAGAATGCTAGAAACTAAATAATCATTCAACATAAGACAACAAAGATCACATGCCTTTCGAATTTGAAGAAAAGGGCATTATTTTTTTTAAATAGAATATCGAAATTGGTTACTGGACTTGCAGTTGCAAAATTCAAATACAAAAGAAATAAATTAACAAGTGATGAACCATGAATCATGAATGTTTGATTTATATTAGAATAAAATCAAGAATTCTAAATCACAATTTACAAAATAAATCTAACCTGAGATATCACACAGTGGCGGATCTAGACTCGAAACCGAGCCGTAGCGCTCAAAATTTTTTCCCCCATATTTAATACAATGTTAACGAAACAAATATAAAGAACACGACAACAAATAAATTAACTAACCGGATTAACGAACCAACAATGGCGGATCTAGGTTGGGCTGTAAATATCTCCTCTTCGGTTTTTGATAGCTTGAAAACGAGCCATTACATCTTCTTCATTTACTTTATCAAACGTTTCTCTTTCGACTGCACAAACTAAAGCATTGTTCAAATACTCATTACCCATTCAATTGCGCAAATTCGTCTTGATAAGCTTCATTTTAGAGAAACATCTTTCAACGGTTGCAGTTGCAACCGGTAAAACCAATGCTAGCTTCAATATTCGATAAACCAAAGGAAAAGTTGTGTGTTTTCCGGTTTCCACCATTACACGAGCAAGATCACCCATTCCACCCAAATTTGCAAAATTAGCATATTCCTTTAAAGTGTAATAAAAGGTCGTAAGATCACCCGGAATACACCCTCTTTCTTCGTTAGTAAAATCATTCGGATACATCTTTGAAAAAGCCACTATCTTAGATACGTCAAACTTGGAGAACGAATCACAAGGATTTAAACCCGACATATTTTCTAACAAAGTAGTTGAGACCTCACTAAATCTATTTCCAAGTTCTTGAATTTGCATATCCAAGACCGTGTTAAAAACTTCAACCTCAAAATGATGTCGATTAGTAATGATATACTTCCGGTTTCTTTGATTACCATAACTTTTCTCCATATCTAACATCTTACTCTTGTTTTCTTCACAAAAAGATGTAACTTTTGCCAACATATTGTAAATCCGGTTTGTCTTAGATTACTCAATGCTCGATTTGTCCTGCTTATCAACTTTGACGCTTCCAACAAATCTTGACTCTTTTTTTGAATATGTTTTGATAAAGCATTTGTGAGGCCTAAAATTTCGTCCAACAAGTGTATATAAAACACAAAGTCAAGAGTCTTAAAATATGATAGAATACCTTTAGCATTAGATTTTTGTTGCACACTATCTCCATCTAATTTAATAAATTAAAATACCTCAACAACTTCTGGGAATAATTTTAACAAACTTGTGATTGTTCTATGATGAGAACTCCATCGCGTGTCTCCAGCTCGTTGGGTTAATGAGTTTTTTGTTTGGGCTTTGGCTTTTGATAGGGTTTAAAACATATGTTTGGTTGGGCTTATAATCTTAGCGGTAACGTTTATTTTTTCCAGCCGTAACGAAACACGAAAAGCAGCAAAAAAAAATTTACGATACCCGTAAAAAGTTGAGCCGTAGCGGAGGCTACGGCTCAACTATATGTATGTCTGCCCCTTATGTCACATGTGAAGCCGCCATCACCCTAATATGTTCGTCTCCCACTAATTCCAAATTTTCAATTAAAGTAGTTGAACAATAAACTAATATGGGCTTAATTGTTATTGTTCATAACACAATTAAATTTGAACTTAAAAATTTTGGCTTAAAATTTAAAAAGTTAAGTTTGGGGAATAGGTCAATTTGGTCTTTAGACCTAATATATTACAAATTTATAAAGGAAACAACGGACTTGAGTGGGTGCAAACGCTCCCCTCGACCGAACACTGGATCCCCCTATGGTGTGTGGTACAGTACGGTACGAGGGATGGACTTTGATTTTTGCCTATTTGTTTTCCCAATGGTGTGGTTTTGGCTCTTTGTTTTCCCAATGGTGTGGCATTGGTTCGATTGAACCCCCATGGGTTTTGCCTTTGGTAAGTTGTTTTGGACAAAAATCTGCTAAGGATCAAGTATCCAAATATGTTATGTGAGGTTTAGTGCTAAAATGATAACATCGATTATATGAACGAAATAGAGATGAACACCGTGATTTGATCACGAGGGAAAAGCCCTTAATTACGATAATCTTACTTCGGTCAAAACTTAACAAGGCAATCTTTGATAAAATGACTTTGATCAAGGATTAACAAGATAATCTTTGGTCGAATCACTTTGGTCAAGGATCAACGAGGTAACCTTTGGTCGGATAGTACGTGATTATAGTAACCTCCGGCACAAAAAACCCCCGGACGGTGAAAACTATCACCGTCAACTATATTAATAATAAAAAGTGGTTACAAGTGTTGTGGAGTTGTTGATTAACGATTACAAACGAGCTAAGTGTGTGTGAGATTACAGAGAATTTGTGAGATAAAATCTGCAGTAGTAAAGCTAGTGAACCGTGTGTGTCCTAGGGTTGATCACAACTCAAATATTTATAAAGGAAAAATAAAATAACTAACTAACAATAACTCCTAAAAATCCGCAAGTCCTCCACTAGCCACTCCCATCATTTTGACCACGTGCCATAGAAGTCCAGTAGCGAAATAAGTGGAAGAATAAGTCTAGGAGCTGTTAATGTTGATAAATATCAACATTCATATGAGAAACAACTGTTAACAACACCAAATACCGAGGATCCATGATCCTGACATAGCTCTGGAACTCTTCTGAAGGATAATTGATCCAGACACGTCTTCAAGAATAACATATCCTCAGTACTCAGTTATTTGTGACACAACAAGAAGTCCTATAAATCCGCCACTTCTCCCACTAAACGTGTTACATCCATTTGACCACGTGTTTGACAAGTTCAATAGCGAGATATCCGGTGGAATAAGTCTTGGAGCCGTTATACTTATTAAATAACAACCTACACACAAGAAACAATTGTTAATAATACCAAGTACTGAGGACCACTGATCCTGACAGGATCTGTCTAAGGATAACTGATCCAAGAACGTATGTCAGGATAACGTATCCACAGTGTTAAATTTCCGTGCACTAACAATTGCCCCCAAAATGGCGGTTGTGATAAGATCACAGCTGTCATTTTTCCTTTAAATTCAGACTTCCTGCAAAAACGAATGTGATTTGACAAGCTAGATATAATTATCATATATCTATAGAGTTTGAGAACTTCCCTTCAAGCTATATATCCAAAACTTCTTATTTTTCCTGCAAATCATGATCAGCTAGTAACACATGTCTAACCCGGGTGGATGATCCATATTTAAATGGTGAAGTCCGGGTTAAGAATTTTGGAAATTGAAAGTAAGTTTAATAAATAGTATCTTTTAACTATCTGTTGATTGTATATTATTTTGAAAGTTTGTCTGATATAGCTTTAGACTTGTTGAAAGTTTTGAGAAATATTCTGTAGTAAAAAGTTTTTTAGGATAAAAGATCCTTATGAAAATTGTTTAGGATATAATATCCTTAAAGAATAAACAGTAGGATAAAATATCCTTGAAAGTTGATAAAAGTTTTATAATAGTATTTCCTTGAAGGACAAATTTTAGGATAGATTATCCTTAAAATAGGTAAAAATTTTAGTAATAAAACAACTTTAAGGGAATAATCCTCTAAACTGAAATATCCAAATTTATCGCAACCAATACGATACATAAGTTAATTAACAGAGATCATACCAGAAGGTCTAGATAGACCTAAGTTACTAGAAGTATTGAACTCTTAATGTTCCTTACAAAAGTAGCTTTATGATTCGGGATCCTTAGAATTTTGATCCTCAGAATCTAATTTATGATACCTTATGCAAATAACTTATGATATTATATAGGATTAAACCCATTAAGCTGGGCACAAGCTCATAAAATAAACTGGGGACAAGCCCAACAAACTGGGGATAGGCCCATAAAATAATATGGGGACAAGCCCAACAAACTGGGGACAAGCCCATAAAATAAACTGGGGACAAGCCCATAAAATAAACAGGGGACAAGCCCGTGCAACTGGGGACAAGCCCGTGTAATCTGGGGACAAGCCCGTGAACTGGTGTTAAACTAGGGACAAGCCCAAAAACTGGGGACAAGCCCATACTGGGGACTAGCCCAAAGATACGAATGTTAACTGGGGACTCGCCCAAACCAGGATTTAGCCCAAACGTGAGATAACGTGAAAACGTTATAAACCGGTGGTATGGTACGTCTACCATAAATCGTAGGATCCTCCATATAGCCGAAAACAACGAAATTGTCAGCCACTAAGCGTATACTGGTCCCGCTGCCCCGGACTATACGTTGGATAGCGTGCGCAACTGGCGATCGTGAGAAAGGTGAAAACCTTTAAACCGTAGAGGATATGACCATCGGGGGTCATATCCAATCGTGGGCAAGGCCAAGGGAAATAGTAAAGTACCTTAAACATAAGGGAGAGGTGGCCAACCTCTTAGACATTGAACCTCTTATTGAAATCTGCATTGTTACTTAAAAACTTGGAAAAGATAAATGTTAAGAATACATTATCCTTAAAATAACAAGAATATGAAATGAATAAGTGATCAGATAGATATTACCAATTTTAGGAACCTTGATCCTAGATGAATGCTTGATTCTCGAAGGATACTAGATCCTGACTATAAAAAAAAAAATACTTTTTGAGATGGATAGCGTTCCATGCTCTGGGTAACCTGTTGCCTTCCATAGTTAGCAAGTGTGTAAGGCCCCGAACCCGGTGGCCCTAATTTAGCGTCGGATTTACTCATAAACACAGTTCTTCAAATCAGAGTTTATTAAAACTTTTCGCGGAATATAAAACGTCAATCATTTGTTACAAAACATTAAATCTTTTCTTTGATACCATAACACAAAACTTTATATTTAAAACATCTTTACTTCTTTCTTCAGATGCCAGCCGTTCAATCCATGCCATGCGTCATCCTCATGCTAGCTCTGTAATCAGCTCACCTGCGTGCATACTAAAAGTCAGCTACGCTGAGTGAGTTCTAGTTAATCGAACGCCATACAATACATACACATACATACTTATCCGTAGATACATATCCATACATCATTAGTTACCCTTCTGTTCTACGTACATACTTGCTGCCATACATACATACATATCTACAATCACTAACCTCAATCTACCGAGAGTACGTTCATAGTCCGCCGTCTATACCGGTACTCAAGGTTATGAACACGTACAAGGTTCGCAGTCCTTACCTATGTTCACCATTTATGGTACGTACAAGGTTCGCGGTCCTTCCCTATACCATAATACATCCACAACACGTACAAGGTTCACAGTCCTTCCCTATGTTGCAACCTAATTCATAGCACGTACGAGGTTCGCAGTCCTCCCCTATGCTACAAAATCAGCACGTATAAGGTTCACAGTCCTTTCCTATGCTGACATACATCCACAACACGTACAAGGTTCGCAGTCCTTCCCTATGTTGCAACCTAATTCATAGCACGTACGAGGTTCGCAGTCCTCCCCTATGCTACAAAATCAGCACGTATAAGGTTCACAGTCCTTTCCTATGCTTACATCTATTATCTACATCACGTATAAGGCTCGCAGTCCTTAACTACGCCATCACCTGCCAAGTCTATGTCCAACAGGAGTTAGAGGGATTCGCCACCCTAACTTACTATGTCGAACGTAGGACTCACATACCATTCGTGTACCTGTATACACATACTTCACATATACAATAATTACATTATAGCATAAGAACACTCTAGGCGTTCTTTACATCATTCATTTAACAACCATACCCCTTGTCGATACGTGCAATATCCGAAGATCGTTCACGCCCCGACAAGTATTCATTTGTAATGTTCATACATCTTCGATATATAATATTCGTATCTTTATTTTTAACCTGACAGTACGCCCAATATCCGAAGATCGTTCGCGTACCGACAAGTAATCATTCATATCCATCACATATATCACATATGGCATACACTTATCACTTAGGATAAATGTATTAACAACACATCGAGTATGCACACAGCCCCGAAAAACATAACAAGGAATGGGGCTAGAAACTCACCTGAACCCTGCTTCTTCCTCCGATAGCTGTAAATCCCTTCTTTAGCTGAGCTCGGCTGACTGTATAAGTTACACGTATCAATACTCACCTGATCAAATCTGGCGGCCTAGTATTAGCATACTTTTACTTATCGTTTTTAACTTATTTTCTAATCGAACTTGACTTTAGGCGAAGTTAAACCTTAGGCGAACTTAGCTTTAGGCGAAGTTAAACCTTAGGCGAACTTGGCTTTAGGCGAAGTTAAACCTTAGGCGAACTTGGCCTCAGGCGAAGTTAAACCTTAGGCGAACTTGGCCTCAGACGAAGTTATCAATTAGGCGAACTTGGCCTCAGGCGAAGTTATCGCTTTGAAGGCAAAGTTATCGCTTTGAAGGCGAAGTTGCCCAGATGCAGGCGAAGTTGCCCAGTTCCGCCGCTGTGTTGGTTTTTATCAATCATTTTGGCGATTTTAACACCCTTGCTATGGTTTAACATCACCCACTACGTTTCCCAACCGTTTCCGGTCGTTTATACACTAAAAAGCTTGGATCTTTAAACTTCAAAGATCAAAAATCATACCTTTTTGAGCTTGTTTGGATCTTGTTCAACTTGTTAATCACAACTAGCCCTCACTCTCTCTCGGATCTGTCCGTTCCTCTCCTCGGCCGGCCGGCGGTGTTGGTGGTGTGTGGTGTGTGTGTTTTGGAGTG
The DNA here is from genome assembly GCF_021521415.1 of Bidens hawaiensis. Classification (NCBI taxonomy): domain Eukaryota; kingdom Viridiplantae; phylum Streptophyta; class Magnoliopsida; order Asterales; family Asteraceae; genus Bidens; species Bidens hawaiensis. Next base: position 55,055 of record NW_027493350.1, read on the forward strand.
TGTTAGAAAATAGATGGAAAGAATGATGGTATGGGGTTTTAGGGGATATTTATATCCCTTAAATCCCATGGACCTAAAGCCCATTCTCATTTAACCCATCTCCATTAATCTAAGTCCAAAACCCATATCTACTACCCAACGCTAGCCCGACCCATACCAACTCCTACTCTATTTATTTATTTCCCGATAACCCGAGTAAACTTTCCCTCTATTATAAGTAATATAATTCATATCATTTTGGAAATTTCGGGATGTTACAAAGTGACATGCCCCCTTTCCAGCTTCTGACTCGATCAAGTAGGGGCCTTCCCATTTGGGTGCTAGCTTTCCATCTGCTGGATTAGTTGTGTTTTGGAAGGCTTTCCTCAAGACTAGATCTCCTTCTTGAAGTCTTCTGATCCTTGTATTCTTGTTGTATGCCCCAGCTACCCTTTGTTGATAACCTGCCATTCTGATCTTGGCTAGGTCTCTGAGTTCTTCTACAGTATCCAAGTCTTCAAGAAGGATTTCTTCATTGGCTTCAGGATCACGGATGCTCGTTCTTGCTGTAGGAACCACCATTTCTGTGGGAATTACTGCTTCTGATCCAAACACCAATGAGAAGGGTGTTTGTCCTGTTGCATTTTTAGGCATAGTCCTGTCTGCCCAAAGAACATAAGGAAGTTCTTCAGTCCATTTTCCCTTCTTCGATCCTAGCTTCTTCTTTAGATTGTTGATGATGATCTTGTTGCTAGACTCTGCTTGACCATTGGCTTGAGGATGAACCGGAGTGTAAGTAATCATTTTGATGCCCCAACTGTCACAAAAGTTAATGGTTCTATTCCCGATAAACTGGGAACCATTGTCATAAACAATTTCAGCAGGAATACCAAATCTAGTTATAATATTTCGTTTAATAAAAGATATTACTTCCCTTTCTAGGACTTGTACAAATGCTTCTGCCTCAATCCATTTGGAGAAGTAGTCAGTCATAGCAAGCATAAAAACCTTTCCACCGGGTGCTTTTGGTAGCTTACCTACAATATCCATACCCCATTTCATGAAAGGCCATGAGGAGGATATAGGATATAGAGGCTCCGCTGGCTGATGAAGGATGTTCGCGTGTCTTTGACAAGCATCACATTTCCTTGAATACTCCAATGCATCCTTCTTCATTGTTGGCCAGAAGTATCCAGTTCTGAGTATCCTGGAAAATAACGCTCTTCCACCCGTGTGATTGCCGCAATATCCTTCGTGAAAATCCTTGAGTACTTCTTGGATCTCAGGATCCTCGATGCACCTCAGATATAGACCTACAAGAGATTTTCTATGTACCATATCATCTAATAAAATATATTGGGATACGTTGAGTTTGAAGGACTTGGGATTTTTAGTGGTAGGGATTTCTCCTTCCTGGAGGAATTTCTTGGTTAGGAGGATCCAGGATCCTACTTTTAGTAAGGATGAGGGATCCTTAGGTTCCTCTGTGCATTCCATAGTTACTTCCACAGCTTTTTGTTCTCCACTTTCCGGAGACAATATGTGAATGATAGGTATCTTTACATCATCCGGGATCTTCAATGATGATGCTAAGTTTGCTAAGGCATCTGCCCCAGCATTTTCTTCTCTAGGTACCTGTAATATACTAAACAACTCGAAGGATTTTGCTAATTCCTTCATAATTTCTAAATATTTGACCATATTCTCACCTTTTACAGTGTAAGAACCGTTAAAGCGATTAGTTATAAGTAAAGAGTCTATATAAACTTGAAGATACCTGATCCTCATTTTTTTGGCTAAAAGTAAGCCTGCGATAAGTGCTTTGTATTCTGCCTCATTGTTGGTGGCTTGGAATGCATATGCAATGGACTGGGGTATTATGTCCCCCTGTGGCGATTTCAGTAAGATACCCAATCCTGTTCCTCTTACGTTGGATGCTCCTTCTGTGAAGAGGGTCCAAGGATTCTTTGTTCCTTCTAGTTGCTGAACTTCCAAATCAGCTTCCTTCTGCATGTCCCTACTGAAATCAGCCACAAAGTCTGCAAGGTCTCGTGACTTAATGGTTGTTCTAAGCTCACACTGAATGTCATATGCACTCAACTTCACAACCCACTTGGCCATCCTTTCTGAAAACTCTGTCTTTCTAAGCACATCCTTAACAGAATAGTTAGTTCTCAAAATAATAGTATGGTGTTTAAAAATAATGTCTCAACTTGGTTGAGGCAATAATCAAAGCAAGAATTAAATTCTCAATGTGAGAATACCTGACCTCTTCGTCTAAGAGGCTTTTACTTACATAATATACCGGATGATGTGGACCTTCATGATCCTTCGCCAGAACAGCACTGACTGCATTACCTGAAATGTATAAGTATAGAGACAACGACTCACCATAAATTGGCTTCATCAAGACTATGTTGAGGATAGATAATCCTTATGAGCCTTCAGCGCATCTTCATGCTTTTGAGTCCATTCAAACTTCCATGGTCTTGCCAAACTGGTCTTTGAACATCATATTGACCAGTCTTTGACATGTTGCCCCTGTCATGTCTGAATGCTTAAAGGCACAGGTGGATTTTCTTCGCCCTAGTAAGGATACTATATCCTTCTCAATTTTGCTGGGAAACTGGATCCTAGGAACACTTTTACATCTGGATCCTCGGGATCCAAGGATACTTTTTTTTAACGTCTTTCTACCGAGCTTCCAGAAAGTCCCCAAGATGTTGTTGTGGTTGCTATGCTACAGTTTGCTTGGTTGTTGGCTTCATCGATGATGAATAATAGTTCTTGGCTTCCACTTGATCGCCATCTATCCTTATTACTCCCCATGGGGTAGGAAGCTTGATGCACTGATGGTATGTAGAAGCCACTGCTTTCATTCCATGTAGCCAAGGCCTGTCTAAAATAACATTGCAACAAGAAAGGTTACCAATTACACAAAATATTTGATAAGAATTTAACCTTTCGATGTATATCGGGAGGTTGATGTCCCCCAATGTTTTCTTGGTTTCTCCACTAAAACCAAATAGCACCGATGTTCTTGGGATGATTTTTAAATCTGGTATCTTCATCTTCTGAAGTACATCATGTTGGATGATATTGACCGAGCTACCACCGTCAACTAGGATCCTGCGAACATAATAGTTAGCTATAAATAAAGTAATAAATAAACCGTCCTGGTGAGGATCCTGGATGCTTGATTTGTCTTCTTCATCAAAAAATATTCTTTTGTCAGTTATTGATGTAGTGGGGATAAGCGGTCTTTCCCCATTATTCAATTCGGTCTTCTCAACGAGGGTCTCTGCTGTCGGAGAGGAACTTCGAAATATATCTGCGCCTCTGGAGACGAAGTTGATCACGTGCGCATCTGGTGGTGGTGGTGCTGCTTTCTAAGGGTCTTCTTCAGGATCCTGGATCCTTGTTTTCTTACCGGGTGACTCCTATTTTGTTGAAGTACCCAATCTTTCCTAGATCCTTTTATCATCCTCTAGTCTTATAAATCTGAGTGCCCTGTTTCTGACTTCATCTAAAGTCCTGCATGGAGTCATCACAAGATCGTCATAAAATGGGGAGCCCCTTTGAAGTCCCATCTTGAATGCTTCAACAGCTGTAGCTACATCAAGATTAAAAATCTCTAGGGCCTCCCTGCCAAACCTTGTAACAAAATCCCTAAGGGACTCATCATAAGGTTGGGTAACTCTATATAAATCACTAGTTAACTTTTCAAATTTCCTACTACAAGAAAACTGGTTGTTGAACAAGTTAACTAAATGTGAAAAAGAAATAACAGAATAGGGAGGAAGACTTAGCAGCCATTTAAGTGCAGATCCTGTTAGTGTGGATCCGAAACCCTTGCATAGACAAGCCTCCTTGAGTCTCACAGGAATTGGATTGATCTCCATTCTTTCCCTGTATTGGGCTACATGCTCTTCAGGATCAGTGGTACCATCGTACACTTTCATGTTGGGGGTTCGAAAGCGTTTTGGGATCTCTGCGTCACAGATTGGTGGAGCAAATCTGGACAGTTTGTGGCTTCCTTCTGGTATCTCAGGAATTGGACGAATCACCCCTGGTACGCTGGATATCATATCCTTTAGTTTCTGTAGTTCCTTAGCCATAGCTTGGTTGATACCTGCATCCTGCATGGAACCACGGTTAGCATGTAAGGATATAGGATCATACAAGTTACCTTTTTGTTGCGTGAACGTCAGCATTCCAGAAGAGTGGCCGATGTAAGAAGCATATGCTACAGGCGTTGGTCCACCAGAAGCTGTGGTCTGCATGGGGATTATATCTCCTTCATGGACTTCTGAAGACCGTTGATGTTGAACTCCTAGGGATCCTCGACCCTGATAGAAGGATCCATGAGGTTGAGAGTTGTAGGATCCTTGGTGATACACCCCAGAGGACCCTTGTTAAAGGATTGATGACCCTCCCTGGAACATGGAGGATCCTTGAACCTGCTGACCCATCTATCCTGGATTAAGGACTGAAGGTCCTTGCTGATAGATCGAGGATCCTTGAATCTGCTGACCCATGGACCTCGGATCTAGGATAGATGATCCTGGGTGGAAGATCGGGTGTTCTTGAGTCTGTTGACCCATGAACCCTTGTTGGAGGATAGATGATCCTGGCTGAACCAACGAGAATTCTTAAGTCTGTTGACCCATGGACCTCTGTTGAAGGATAGATGATCCTTGCTGAACCAACGAGAATCCTTGAGTCTGTTGACCCATGGACCTCTGTTGAAGGATAGATGATCCTTGCTGAAAAGTTGGGGGTCCTTGAGTTGGTTGACCCATGGACCCGTGGTGAAGGATAGATGATCCTTGCTGAAAGGTTGAGGATCCTTGAGTCTGAGGACCCATGGATCCCTGTTGAAGGATGGGTGATCCTTGCGGGAACCGAGCTAGGGACCCTAGACTGGTGAAATCCAGCATCCTAGGCATCAGGGGGGTGAAATCCACTGCTGGCCTCTTAGACTTTTTGATGTCTTCGATCTCACGCAGGATCCTTTGGTTGGTCTTGTTCTGTTGTTCCATATATGCTTTCACCTGCAAAAACATAGAGGAAACGTCATTGTTAGAGTTTACCGCCGAAGTAGCAGCGGTTGTTCTCGAGCTCTGGAAGACTGGTATTTGTGTCTTGCTTCCAGAAGTAGCAGCCTTTTGTGCTCCTGTGATTGGCGGAGGCATCGGCGGCAAGGTCCTTGAGGAGAGAGAAACCAAAGACGGCATAGTTGACGATGCAGAGGTGGATTGAGAGGCCATTGTAAGTGTATAGGGTATGAAAAAATGAGAATTGATAGGAGTAATATGGATTTTAGCACCAATTGCCCCACGGTGGGCGCCAAATTGTTTTGGACAAAAATCTGCTAAGGATCAAGTATCCAAATCTGTTATGTGAGTTTAGTGCTAAAATGATAACAACGATTGTATGAACGAAATAGATATGAACACCGTGATTTGATCACGAGGGAAAAAGCCCTTAATTACGATAATCTTACTTCGGTCAAAACTTAACAAGGCAATCTTTTATAAAATGACTTCGGTCAAGGATTAACAAGATAATCTTTGGTCGAATCACTTTGGTCAAGGATCAACGAGGTAACCTTTGGTCGGATAGTATGTGATTATAGCAAACTCCGGCACAAAAAACCCCCGGACGGTGAAAACTATCACCGTCAACTATATTAATAATAAAAGGTGGTTACAAGTGTTGTGGAGTTGTTGATCAACGATTACAAACGAGCTAAGTGTGTGTGAGATTACAGAGAATTTGTGAGCTAAAATCTGCAGTAGTAAAGCTAGTGAACCGTGTGTGTCCTAGGGTTGATCACAACTCAAATATTTTTAAAGGAAAAATAAAATAGCTAACTAACAATAACTCCTAAAAATCCGCAAGTCCTCCACTAGCCACTCCCATCACTTTGACCACGTGCCATAGAAGTCCAGTAGCGAAATAAGTGGAAGAATAAGTCTAGGAGCCGTTAATGTTGATAAATATCAACATTCATATGAGAAACAACTGTTAACAACACCAAATACCGAGGATCCATGATCCTGACATAGCTCTAGAACTCTTTAGAAGGATAATTGATCTAGACACGTCTTCAAGAATAACATATCCTCAGTACTCAGTTATTTGTGACACAACAAGAAGTCTTATAAATCCACCACTTCTCCCACTAAACGTGTTACAGCCATTTGACCACGTGTTTGACAAGTTCAATAGCGAGATATCCGGTGGAATAAGTCTTGGAGCCGTTATACTTATTAAATAACAACCTACACACAAGAAACAATTGTTAATAATACCAAGTACTAAGGACCACTGATCCTTATAGGATCTGTCTAAGGATAACCGATCCAAGAACATATGTCAGGATAACGTATCCACATTGTTAAATTTCCGTGCAGTAACATAAGTTATTTGAGTTAATCTTTTAAGTTTGACTTCCAGATTTTTTTTTGTTTTTTTACACCAACACAATATGATGTTATGCACTATGTAGATGTATACACACACTTTTATTAATGACAAGTATGAAACCTTATCTAAGCATTTATATATTAGCATTTTCGTCTAAGCATGTGCAGTGTGGGTTGTACCATGCTTTTGTGATGTTTGTACATTGCTTATGTCAACGGTGATGTTTGTACGCCGATGGACCGGTAGGGTGATGTGTTTTCGTAATTAGTTTTTTTTATCTAATGAGTTGTTCATGGTTTAGAAAAATCAATTGGATTGTTGGCGATCTTAATTGTGGATTTCCGGCAGCGGTGTGACTGTGAGGTGGCCCGATGGGCGTAATTGGGGTTTCCTTGTTCAGTTTGGGAACCCTTGGCGGCGTTGGCGGGGACGATTGCTAACCGAGTGATATTCCACTAAGGGTAGAGGGTTGCCAGTTATGAGGCAGTGATGATTGGATATAGTCTGAGTAAAATCAGACTTTAAAGATCCAATCTGCATCTCGACTTGTCAATCCAAATGGCAATTGATATGCAACTGCGATTGCAGTCATGGTCGATTGGGGCAAAAATAAGTTACCTTGCTATAGATTTGAGCCTTCGTTTGTCAATTTTGCGTCCATGTTTTTTCAACTGAATTATATGCACAACTGACAACGATAAATGCAAGTATATGAATTTTACTGTTGGTTTGCTATGTGCTTATTTGATTTGTACATGCTAGTTAAGTGTTTGTACGGTTATTAAGCTTCCATAATTGTTTTACATGATATTTTTGTATTTTTAGAAGTAGTGGAAACATGGTCCCAAATTAGACCAAACTAAATCTTTGAAAAAACACTCTTGATATTTAACTATACTTAAAAATTCAAGATTTAAACTAGAATACTAGCACATAGTGTCATTGACTTAAACATGCTAACAAAATATATTACATCAAAATATGAGAGTTTGGTTTATAATTTCAATACAAGCCTTTATAAACCCAAAAGATGTTCGCCACCGAACCGAGTACGAGAGCATACTGAGCCCATTGATCATTGCGGAGTTTTACCTAACACCAAAACATAAAACATTAGTATAAATGTGAAATAGGAATTATATATATCCAACGTATTAAGTAGAAAAACTTTTCTTCATAAATTTGGGTTTGGCGTAATCTGTCACACCCATACGGCGGAATTGTCGGGGCGAACTGATTGCTCACAGCTTTTCAAAGGTTACTATCATGCATTATTAAAATGACAATACTATTTAATTCGATTCAATAATTCAAATAATTCAAGTACAAAATATAACTTATTAAACAAACAACAATTACAAATTTAAATTCTTTGTATCTTTCATAACTTAAATTTTTCACTAAGTCTTCACCAACTTGCATTAAATGTCTACGATAACCTGCATATGCGTATAAAATAGAATTTTGTCAACAACACATGTTGAGTGAGCAACACACCAGTTTAGTTGTACATATAGAATTTTGTCAACAATTATACATACATATATATATATATATATAACAAAATACGTAGCTGCAACAAGTCATATGAGAATAACAAATTAACAAAATGAGCAAGTATAACTGAGATGTCGAGAAGCACAAAGGCTAACGAATGCGGATGATCATACTAGAATGAGATTACGTTGGACCTCTCCGAATGCGGAAGCATACAAAGCAAATAAGCACATAAACAAGTAAAGTATAAGTTGTTAACACATAAGACAAAGTTGCAGTTTTGAGTATAAGTATGTATAAGAAATATAATTTACGCATGTCCCCAAAACGTGAAAAAAGAAGTAAAATAGGGGAATGTGGTACTCACCTGATCGAGAAAGCAAACGAGATAAACAAAGATACGAAACTTGACTTCTTTGAGATTTTCTAACGAAAATCCTAAGTATGAATTATGACGAGAAGTAACTATGAACTTAATATACAAAAGCTAATCAAAGACGTTCGAGATTCGATGAGGTTCGGGATTTAATGCTTAAATGGGTTCTCGCGAAAGATACTTATTTCTTTAAATATATTATTAATTTTATTAGCAAAGCTTTATTATTCATAATATGATTTAATTATATGAATGCCTAAAAATACATAAATAAATATATATAAAGATATTTATAATCTACAATAAGAGATTTGTTTATTTCAAACGAAAAATGCACTTAATGTGTTCATATACATTTTTATTAGTATGCAGATTTCTTTTAAATTAGTAATGTAAATAATAAATAAGTAATAAATAATATATAAAATAATACCGTTATAAAATACTTGAACTTTAAACTATATGTTAATATGTTAATTAGCATGGTAAATTTTAAATATATATAATAATAATAATCATAAGCCTTTTTAAAATCTTCATTATATAAGGCCTTTAACAAAAATTAGAAATCAATTATACATATATATATATATATATAGAGAGAGTCTATAACCAAGATTCGAAAAACAACTAGTAAATGTGTCGGGTTTGTAAAGATATTGATTTACGATTATATATAATATTAAAAATAAGATTTAAATGATAAAATATGGGGTTAAAGGATTTTTTATCAAAAACAAAGAACAAAAACGGATCTGCCGGGACTCGAACCCGCGCAGATGGCTGTCATTACGATTAACACAAACACCCCAGACCAATTTGTAACAACATCAAAATGTTAATTTTTAAAAAAGAAGATCTTAAATCCTCTTTGAATATAAACCCTAAAATTCTTAAACGCGTAATCCGTTAATATATGATTCAATTACTGTTAGGGTTAACGACGAGGATCAAACGACGAACTCATTGGTATAAAATATTACCTCTAACGATGATTTGATGAGGGTTAACAAGATAGAACAGGGCCGGCTAGAACATTAACAAGAATGCGATATCACCACAGCGATAATTCGATTGGATATAGGGTTATGGTAGGCGACGTTAGGGAGATGATAACTGTAGGTTTAATTTGATTATAATGGTCTTTAGAGTAAAACCCTAAAAACGATTAAAACGGGTTTATAATAAGTTAATACGAATCATTTTAGATATTGGATACCAAATTAAATCAGTCGGTGAGGTCGTATATAGTATGAGAAACAATAATCACGGATCAATTCCAAAATTACAACGAAAATTATGGTTCAAGAAACTTAAACGGGCATCCAAGTTGCAAAACGGGTCGGATAGATGGTTTTGGTAATGGGTTATTGGATTATAATATAGCAAGTTTAAAGTTTAGTCCCTCTAGTTTAGGTGTGGAAACAAAATAGGGTTTAAGTTTAGTTTTGGGTTAAAAACGTATATATTTCAAAGTAGTTTTATATTAAACAATTAAATAAATAATAATATAATGTCAAATATTATTAAAACAAAAATTTGATAACGCGACATCTTATTCACCAACATAGGGTCAGGTAAACAGATAAATATAATATTTTAAAAAAAATATCCGAGTTGTTACATCTACGCTCTAGTGAGCATAGCCTATGCCATCACATAGAGCCGGACAGTTTGTTTAGGCGGTTGACGTAAGCTTACGCCGGTTCGGGTGTCGCATACGCCGCCCCTGGTGTTGAACAAAAGAAGTCAAATTTTCAACCCTTTTATTTATCCTTTTACCTACTTGCCATTTTGATGATCTAAATGATCATATTAAAGCAACATAAAAGGAGTACAATTAAACAAAATATTTTCACCAACTTATAACTTATAACATATTCAAACTATAAAATTGCATCAGTAAAAGAACTTACCTCTTGTAAACGAGGAACCCACTTGTTGTGAAACTTTTTTGATTCCTTGATTTCCTATACAATTGCACCATTTATTTATTTAGTGACCACTTATAACAAATTATCATTAATGATCCTAGACGCTTGTTAGCGTCCAGAAAGTTATCACGACATAAAGATTTTATTGCTAAAAAGTGGATCATTTTCTACTCGTTTCTTTATCTCTTATTTCGTCTTATCTAACACAGGAGTAACTCATATTCATAAAATACCCAAAGTTTTATACAAGCCCTAGAATTCAAATCATTATGAGTTTGGGTTATTAATAAAAAATTGACAACAAATACATACATGCAAACATAGAACATGATGGGTTTTCTACTCAAGTTAACATCTTTAGATGACTAATTTCCAACAAAATACCAAAAACAATTATAAGGAAGGAGGTTCAACAATGGTGGCCAAAGGAGATCTCATTCCTTCCCCTCTTTGTTCCTGTCAACAAACCCACCTCCTGGTTATTATTGTTCTACCACTTTCAAAGTTTTAGTTAAATTTACCATTACCACTCCCCAATCATGATTTATAGCAGTAAGACCCAAGAAGTAATGACCACTATTTATTTGTTTGTTTGTTTACTGCATATTATTATTATTATTATTATTATTATTATTATTATTATTATTATTATACCAACTTTTTTGTGGCGTTACAGATAAACAATCAATTCCCTACGTCTTCTTTCTTGCACAATTAATTAAAATCTCATTTTGTTGCTTCGATTGTACTGAAATTAGACAACACTTAAACCAAAAAAACGCTTCCTTTTTTTCTATTTCAAGTTTCTGCTTTTGCTCGTATTCTAATCGTTGATGCTTCACTTTTTTCTTTCCATTAATTAGCGACAAATGCATATATTGGGTAGTTTCTTTATTTCTTTCACACACATTCGTTTGCTGCTTTTATTTTGTATTTGTGTTTAATAATGTTTGCTAAAGGGTTTTGTTAACTTAATTTCTTTGCTTATTTGGTGCCCGGCAAGTGTTCAACAGAATCTCAAAATGAAATAATAATACAATAATGGTATTTTATTGCTTTCTGCTGAATTAGTTTATGATAGAATAACAATTAACCCTATGACTATTAAATACCGTTGAATGTAATTACATTGTATTTGCATATGTATAGCATGAGAATTAGGTTATATATACTCATGTATAGCATGTGACATTCTGTAGGGTAATCTTATTCCTCTTATAATTATTTTAGGAATGCTTACATTAGGTATGTTGATCCAAAACTTGTCTGCACTTTAGTTCTTTCGTAATTAAGTTAATGCAGACAAGTACATTCCATGAAAGGTTATGGTACATTTTAATTCTCACCAGGTACAAAACACAACTCTTTGATACGTATCCACAGACAAAGAGGTGTCAAACAAAATGTTCAAATGTAAGATCTATTAAAAATTCCTAACAGGTCATTTAAGTGTCTTTCAACCTCACTTGTGGGCCATTTTGACTTTTTAAGTCTAGCAAATGCTTTCATTTTTCTTTTATTTGATTTGGGTATAATACAAACAGGAAGATCTACTTCTACACAAGAATTGGAATGCTTATTGGAGCAATGGATCTTAATGATATAACGCACCAATGTTTTATTTATGTCACACCACAATGAGTAGAACCATGACAAACGTTTATGTAATACTAGAATCTGAGCAGAGGATAAACCACGGCAACCCTACTGGTCACCGGTGTAGATGTTTCAGCCACATTTTGTCTCAAGTTTAAACGCATGGCATCACATAGACATGTAGCAGATGATTTCCAAGAATGATATTTCTTATATGAAAAGTATATTTTGAAAATTTTCTACATAACATGTATGTAGGTATATTAATGCTTATGTCAATTATTTGAAACAACATTATTGTTATTTGCCTCGAGTTCGCTTTGGAATCCCCTTGCAACAAGTAATTTTCTTCACCGTTTAGCGTGCCGTAACACGTGCGGGTGAAATACTAGTTTAACATAAAAACTAATGGCTTAACCATACGTCTGTGTAATGGACACAATTGTACATCTGTGGATTTATCAATTGTATGTGTGCTTTTGTATGCATGTGTATGAGCATGTTTGTGTATTATATATGCATACAAAATATTTTGGAATAGTTAAACATAATGTAAAATTACACTCTGCATACAAATTAAAATCCAAATATGCATTACAGTCACGCATGGCTAATAAGAATTGAAATAAAATTGAGATTAGCAATTAGAAATATATAATGCAATGCTATTATGACTTAGCTTCACGTCACATTAAAAGAATTGGCATTAGCTCATTTGGGTGTTAACTAATGAAGCTCAGTATTAATAAAGTCTAGTATAATGAATTAAATATATCTAGCATGGGATGTTTTAAAAATTAAAATATAAACAAATCTCAAGGTCTGATCTGGTCCGGTATTTTGGCATAGACTGCAAACCAAACCGTTCGTTAGATTTGAAAATTTGATAACCGATCATGAAACCAAACCGATGACCGGTTTGGATGGTTTCTATTCGAACCATAAACACCCCTAATAGTAGCCTTAATGTTGAAGTTTGGAAAATATTTAATGAGAATTACGAATATTATTTTACTCGTCTCGAATCAAAACATTCTTTTTCACATATAAATCAGTCTGAAAACATCAAATATATAAATTCTCATATATAATAATAAATAAAAGCCTTATTGATGGTTGAATACATTAGCTCTCTTTCAAACTTTTATCCATTAAGAGTACTTGACGCTGGAGGGCAATTATCACTTGCACACTGGCCGTTTATACAGCCACAATATCCACAATCTCCGCACCATGGTACACACTGATATTTATCTTTGCATGGTCTTCGTAGACCATTTGATTGAATCGCCATTGTTCCTGGCCACATACATTTATACATAAATTGAATAAAGAAATACTAGACCAAACATGAGCGAAAACCGCAACAAAAGATAGACTTGCATAGAAATTTAAGAAAAATGTAAGTGATTTTAGTTACCATATGAAATAAGGACAAACACCTTGAGTAAAATCAAAGCTTGTTGTGTATTCTTCATTCTTATTCTTCTATCTATCTCTCTCTCTCTCTCTCTCTCTCTCTCTTATGCGTTCAAGGTACATGCTTATATATACACACAAAAATACTAAATGTTAGCTATATAAGATATATTGAATATTTAATGCATACTTATCTTACCAATTAAATTTTTTAGAGTTTTAGAATGATACTTGTTTAATGCATTCATTAACCCCCCCCACCCCCCCCCCCCCCCCCCCCCCGTTGCTTCCTAATATAACTAAAATGAAATATATGTTATGTAATCAATATTTAATCAATTACCTTTTTCACATATTCTCAAATGGGTTAAAATTTATAATTATTCACCATACTTTTCATTTATATAACTCAATAGCTATCCATAAAACTTTTGGTTGTAATTTTTGTTAACTTAAAATAATGAATACTAGGATAGTACCGGATAGAACCCGTGTTACACACGGGTTGACATTATATATGTAACAAAATGTATATAAACTACCATACAATATCATAATATATATATATATATATATAAACAACAATAATATATCATTAAATTTAGAACCTAAAAAGATATAATATTTATCTATATTGGAGATATAGATAACAAGATAGTCTACATAAACTGTTAATAATTACACAAACTTAAGTTTATAATAACAGTCATTACAACTAATTAGATGTTAACGTTGCTATACCAAATGATAGTTAAAATTTGCAACCTAAAACAAAATCAACAGTACCTAAAACCGGTTTGATATTAGATATATAAAACAACGTATATAAACTAACATACAATATAATAATATATAACGATATATAAACATTCAAAATATAATAACATATAATGCTATATAAACATTCATAAACATCCACAAAAAGAAGTACACCAAACCATTGTCTACATAATCACCTAATAGAAACAAACGATTCATTGTCTTATCAACCACATTAAACCATTAGATATTAACATTACTTGAACAGGATGACCTTGAAAACTTCCGTCCAAAACAAAACCATGCACCTTAACCACTTGAAAAATATAAACAAACCATGGAACGTTATTAAGTATTAAACCAAAAAGTTAATGTATATTATAATGAATGGATGATATCTACAATATGTAGCTACTATGTTGAGGTCAAAAGAAAAGAAAACAATTTTATAACCTAAGTTTATAACCAGAAATAAAAAAAAATTAATCAATTTGACAAATCAAAGTATATTGAAAATATAATATTAGAGAGCAAGACATATAAAAAGTAATCACAAATACCAAATAATTAAAATTCTAATACCGTTAATACAATCTTCATGCTAACACAAACTAAATATAAACATAAAAGGTATAATCTAAAAGAAAATATAAACATGTGGATTTTAAGTTTACCAAAAATGAACTTACATCACAACTCACCAAAAACCGCAAACTGTCATAACAACCTGACAAAACAAAAAACAAACTGTTATAGTGTGTACTGTACTTTTTTAGAAGCCTATGTATATGAAGTAAACTACTAACATAAAGGAAAAAAGCAAAGTCAAAAATAAAGTCAAAAATTATATTTATCAAAAATCTAACTACATATGTGATCTGATTTACCTTAAACATCTGAAGAAGAACCAAAATAGCTTTGAAGATCATCAAAATCGGATTCATAATTTTGACAATCTAACAGCCATTTAACCTTCTCAGCAACCTCATTCTCCAAATCCAAATGTGCTCTTGCTTTAAAAACGTTGGAAAGCTTCAAGAAATCTAAATCTCTTAAAAGAAAAATGTCATTCGATTGCAATATGGACTTCGGATTAACAGTCTTTTGCTGACCATTCACATATTTGATAACAACATTATTTTGCATAGGATAATAAAACCACTCCCTAACATTGACAAAAGGAAGTTGTTCTTGTTCATGTTGTAAACTCTCTTCATTTAGAACATTCAATAGTTCTCTCTCTTCGTCGTTGATAACTTGTTTGCGGTTTCCGTATCCTATTATTTGGTACTTAAACGGAATGCTAAACGACATAACCGATTCGATATAGGGCTTATGGATTGTAGACCGATCACTAATGATAAACTGATAATTATTGGTTTCGGATGAAAATTTCCAAGAAATAATTGTTGTCATTGTTTTAGATGATGGAAGAGATGATGGAAGAGATGAAGATTTCTAAGAAACTTATTATTGTATAATTTATGGTTATTGTTATTATCTTCCAAATAGTCTTTATTTAATTAATAATAAAAATGACGGTTTATTGAATCCATAAAACTCATGATTATCCCTATATTCAAGAAACTATTGATGAACATTTAACCTATTCTCCTATTTATTAAATGTAGTAAATTGATAAGATATAAATGTATATAACATATATTTCGGATATATATGTATTTATATATATATATATATATATATGTAAATCAGTATAATATTAACCTATAGATAAAAGATAATATGTACATTTATTATCAGTTACACACGGGTTGACATTAGATATGTAACAAAATGTATCTAATACTACCATACAATATCATAATATATATATATATATATAACAACCATAATATAAAATCAAATTTACAACCCAAAAGATATAATATTTATCTATATTGGAGATATAGATAATAAGATAGTCTACATAAACAGTTAATAATTACACAAACTTAAGTTTATAATAAAAGTCATTACAACTAATTAGATGTTAACGTTGCAACACAAGCATGATAGTCAAAATTTGCAACCTCAAACAAAATCATCAGTACCTAAAACCTGAAAAAGAAAAACAAAACATGGAAGTCAATTAACTATTTAACTCAAATGTTACTAACATATATCATAAAGACTTTATGTAAACATAAATATGTAGATACTTTTGTTGTAACACACAAAAAATGTTTATATGTAACACAAGTTTATATAAATAACAAAATGAATAAAACTGTTTATAAAAATTTAAGACTTTTGAAACTATCATATTATTGAAACAATCATACTAACCATAAACTCTAAAACAAAAGAAGATATACACATGTGAGGTAAACTTGCCAACCATCAGCTTCATCAACAATCCAAACAAAAAACCAAACTGCCATCACAACCTACGACACCAAAAAAACGATTTTACCAGTTTATTGTATGTTTTTATAAATTAATGTAATAACATAAACAAACAAACATTTCAATAAATAAACTAAAGAATTAAACTAATTAAGTAAATAAACAAATTATTGAATAACTGTTACCTTAAACTTCAACATCAGATTCAAAAGAACTATGAAGATCATCAAAATCGGATTCATAGTTTTGACACTCTAAAAGCCATTTAACCTTGTCACCGACCTCCTCTTCCAAATCAAAATGTGCCCTGTGTTTTCTCTCATTCGAAAGCTTCAACTAATCCAAATCTCTTAAAAGATAAAGATCATTTGATTGCAATATTGATTTTGGCTTCACAGTCTTCTGTTGCCCATTCACATACTTTATAACAACCAAATTCTGAAAAGGATAAAAAAACCATTGACTCACATTGACAACCGGAAGAACCTGTTGATCATGTTGTACAATATCCTCTCGTATAGCATTCATCAGTGAGTTCTCTTCATCAGATAGAACACCTTTTCGATTCCCGGCTGCGTATATTTGATATTTCTTGAGAATATCAAAAGACATAACAGAGTAGATGTTATACTTGTGAATTACCGAGAGATCACTGATAAGGAACTCATATCTGTTGTTATCGGAGCAAAACTTCCATTTAACAATTGTCGACATTGTGGACGAAAATGAAAAACTTATTGTGTTTGATTATCTGATTGAAGAAATTAGGGTGTGATTGTTCATCTTCAAAAACCGTATAAATTAATCAAAAATAATGGCGGTTATTGAATCCATAAAACTAATTATTAAGCCTATATTTTTAGACTGTTTGTAAATATTATACCTATATTTTTTTTTCTTTTTTAAATCTGGAAAATAGATATACAATATATATCAAACAACTTATAATTAAAAACATACATGTTTAATAATTTATACTATAAATACAAGATAAAAAAGATACATAAAAAATAAGAATAGTAAAGGGATAATTAATAAACAAACATATAACCATAGTTAAACAAAATAAAATAAAACAATCATTTTATATAAAAAAGTTAAATGTAATTACAAGATTTCAAACATAAACGAAAATGAAATGTAAAAACTCATACAAGGTTTCCAAATATTTCCTTATACACAACATTTTTGGTTTCACTAATCAATTTGGATTCCTTATCTAATAAAACAATCTTAATACCTTCGCGAGTCTTCACTCTAGACAAAGCAACATAAAGCTGGCCATGGGTAAAAACCGGGTCTTTTAAACGCATATAACTTCTCGACCTTCGGAGTAAGAAATTTAACACCATCCTTGCTTGATCCAACAATGCTAACCAACTCAGAATCATCTTGAACATCGCTTATCTTAGACTTTGTAGAAGAAAATCCCGATGGTTGATCACCCTCAAAAACATACACAAGCTTACGCTTCAGTTTGTCATCTGAATCACTACTTGACATTTTGATCTCATTCACCTCATCATCAACCAAACGATAAGAAACTGGAGTCTTGTTATCCCCAAACTCAGAAATCTGTCCAAACCAAAAGATGTAAACAATATAAAAACAAACCAAAAATATCAAATAATGTAAGGTATATAGAAGTGAAAAAAACCTTTAAAGAAGCAGAACTTGTAGACTGAAGATCAGTTAAAGAATTTCCAAAAGTTAGAGATCCAGAATCAGAAGGCTACATATATAATACAAAGAATTAAAACATAACGCAATAATGTAGTTGATACAAGTTAAAGGCATATGAATTTACCACTATAAACTCAGGCATTGGCCTTTTCTCAATAGCAGAAATTATTTCTTGATCGTCTGTTAGCTTTGATATACCGTATACCTCAACATTATTCCTAAAATTGAAATCGGCAATCTCAACTTTAAAAGCAAACTTCTTTTCTAACAAACAGTTCAAATCCGTGGGAAATCCACTATGCCCAACATCATCCTAAAAAATTATAATAAAAACATGTGTTACATAAACAGTGTTTTATATAATTAAATTATTAAACAGTAGAATATGAATAAATAAAAACATAACCTCATCTTTAGTAGCAAGCAATTCAGATGCTGTTTTGTTGATAATAAGTTTGGCATCCCGATCAAAAAGGGTCAACGAAACAACACCACTTCCATTTTGAACTCTTAGCTTAATCTTAAACCTGAAATATTTTTTTAATCAACAACATAGCAACATTTATTATTAAAAAAATATTTATATATACAATATAAAATATACCTAGGAGTAGGTGTAACACCTAAAGTGTTACATCTCTGATTCTTGTATTCATAAACATCTTCGCCTTCCACCACAGTCACGATCACCTTACGACTACAACTATTGCAACCGACATAGTACCATTCTGAATCCGGACAAACCGCCTTTATGGTCCCGAGTACTATAATACTCTTTAGCTGAAATAAATCAATAAAAAAAGATAACATAACGTTATGTTAAAAGATATAAATTATAATTAGATATTATTATAAAAATATACCTGCAATATAGTGCAAATTTCACAAATGTTGAAAAATGATGTAGCCATCAGAAACTCTTCATCAAGAGTAGACATCAACTTTACAGGAATCGACCTACGAACAACACCATCAACATTGAACTCTAAAATTTCAAACAAACTGCAAAACAAATTTATAAGGATTTAGAAATGCAAAGGAAATAATTATTGAATAAACAAATAAAGAGATATATTAATAATATTACCGTGTTTTATAATCTTCAATCCAGAAATACTATCATTGAGGAACACACGAGTAACATCAGAACCGTAGGAATTAGACACATATGGTTTCTCTAAAAATTTAAACACAAGATAGTCATTATGATATTAAAATAAGAAAGTCTCAAATAAAAATTAATTAGATATTAAAAATAAAAAGCAAACCTTTATGATATTTTACTCTACCAAATTGCATGAGAATAATCATATGTGATTCATCAAAATGGTCAACAACATACTTAGAGAACTGTGATACGCAATCACCCCAAAGAGTAACGCAAACACTGTCACCGCTGTAAAAATCACAAATATTATAACAAAAATTTTTTAGTGTTCCACAATTAAGAAATATTAATACAAACTAACATATAAATTAATGAAATACATCTACCTGATATTAGAAATCTCCATAGTTAATCTTGCATTTCTTTTTACATCTCTCAGATTAGAATTGTTATCTTTAAAAACATGAACAACATGTCCAATTATGTCTGGAAGACATCGGATTAAAGAATTAGAAATACAAAAAATGTTGATAAATAAAAATAAATAAACTACCTAAATAATACCTATAGTTGCTTTCAACGAGATCTCTTTATCAATAACTGACTTGAATGAGTAAAACTTAAAACCGAATGTAGGACCATCAAACTGGCTACAAGGATTAACATGGGTACTGGAGTTTAACACTAACTTATTAGGACAGTCGATAACCTTGTAATTAGACGCATTAGATCCAAGGCTAGGGTTGACTATAGTTAGTGTAGCATTCTGGTTTAAATAACGTTTAAAACGGAATATATCTTGTTTAAATACTGTAGACTGCATTCGCTTACCCTGGATTTTTAAAAAAACAAACAACAAATTATGAAATATAACAAAAGGGACAAAAAATAATAAACATAAATGGTAAAACTAAACATTACCGATTCATCCATAAAAACCATCTCAATCAAGAAATCTTCATTAGGTTTAATGTTATCCTTGACACTCCAAACCTTCAACACTCTTACCTTAATGGTAGATGGAGTAGATCTAAGAACATCAATCTCGTGTAACAAAGTAAACTTCTGGGACTCCATTGACCTTAAGAAATAAGAACACAATGAATTAGTAACGTATAATGAATGAAAAATGTGAAAGATAAATCAAAAAATATTAAAAGAAAACTGACATTAACTTGTATGAAGAAAAACAATGGAGGTTATAATTGTTCTAGGTGATTAGAAAGCTTAATAAATGAACGAATATATAGTGTAAATTATTGAGTTATTTATGTTAAGTTGAATATAAATAGAAAGGATTTTGAATAATGGGAAAATATAATTCTTGACATGATATAACAATTCAAGGACATTATTATTTTGACTAATGTGTTTTGGACTAAATTTAAACTTGATTTCACATATATTGTTTAAATCAAATAAAATATATTAAATAATACGTAAAATTTGAATTGCATAGAATAATATAAGTAAACATTTAGAACCATAATTAATGTAATTTGAATTAGTTTTGACTAACTTATGATGTTTCTTGAAATTGATTTTAGGAATTAATGTCCTTGAATTGTTAGTTAGAAACAAAAAAAGGAAACATGTTAAATAGGAAACAATTCATTTCTGACGGTATATTAAACGAATACAAAGGAAATTTGTTAGTCAAACAATTAATATTGATATTTATTATAAATTAAAATTATAATTCAAATCATATACCAAAAATGTATAGAGATACAATAGATACATTCTATAACTTGATTTACTTATTTATAATTGGTAAAGTTGTTAGTCCGTATTATGTATTATTATTTATAGATTAAGAACATTTAATTTTAAATAAATTATTATGATTTGAATTATGGAATTTATTATTTATAGATTTATAGATTAAATTTGAAAAAAGAGTAATAATTTTAACTTAATTTTTATTTAAATTTTATTTCGTTATAATTACAAATTAGGAAATACTTAATTGAGGAAAGTCAATGTATAATATTATTTTATTAGGGTTTAAATTCTATAATTAGATTTTATTATAGATGATAGTGACAAAAATTAGGAAATAATTAATTGAGGAAAGTCAACGTATAAAACCGAATTCGGTTATGTCCACAAATTAGAAAAGTCATACTAAATAATTAGAATTAATGAAATAGTTAATGGTGTAATTTATTAACAAAAACGAAAACAAATACTATTAACTTTTAACTAAAATATATGAAATTGAAATATTGTAATACATGAATAAATTAAATCTATACATAAATGTATAATAAAAATACAAATACTTCCATCTTCATCAATAGTGATATTAGTAGAGATGAGTCGAACAACAACCTGAAATAATAAAAATTAGAATTAATCATTATATTGTGGACTTTTAAAAAATAATTATAAAATGGAAAATTTAAAACGTGTTACCGGAAAACCGATATTGTCAGAATAGCCATGGTATACCGGAAAAGCGATAATAGTTTAGATGAGTCGAACAATAACCTGAAATAATAAAAATTAATAATTATATTATGGACTTTTAAACAATAATTAAAAAACAAAAAATTAAAAAGGTGTTACCGGGAAAACGATATTGTCATAATGACCATGGTATACCAGAAAAGCGATATTAGTATAGATGAGTCGAACAATATCCTGAAATAATAAATTAGACAATTAATATATATTATGGAGTTTTAAACAATAATTAAAAGAAGGAAAATTTAAAAGGTGTTACCGGAAAAACGACATTGTAAGAATGGCCATGGTATACCGGAAAAGAGAAAGAAACTTCTATTAATCATGAAAGTTCATATTTTGATTAATTAACAAAGTTAAATGAAGTATTGAAACAAATATAAAAAAATCATCGTTATAAACATGATAGGAAAAATAAACCGGCAACACTTACCGGAAAAACTTAAAACGTCCACATGTAACATCCTAAATTTTCATATTTAATAAAAGAAAGTCGCGTTTAGTTATCGGGCCTAAATGAGTAATTAATGCTAGCAAGGAAAATTTCATGGACTTGGGTTAATTATGGTGGATTAAAGGGTAATGGGCCTTACGTCCATGGGCTTTAAGGGATATAAATACCCCTTAAACCAACCTAAAACCCTAAACCCTCATTCATTTCCATCCTAATCTCTACACACTCCAAAACACACACACCCTACACCTTACATACGGCCGTCAGAGAGAGACGGGATTCGAGTCCAAAGATCAAGCCAACCATTATTGAATCTTCACTATACGAGCTAGATACAATATAACCAAGCAAAACGCAACCACACCGATCGCATAAAGGTATGTTTTGATCCTAAAGTTTATGTTTTTATAAACGTTTAGTTTTGAAACTTAGAACGAGTATAGATCGGATATAAATGAAACGTAAAGTTGCGAACTTGATGCTAAAACGAACTCGTTAGACCTGCAAACATGTGCGGCTTGTGTAAAATGAACCCTAGATCTAGTATTAAACGTTTAAGGCTTAAAGTTTCACGCTTTATGCTGTTACGGGTCAAGTTTTATACGAAAATGAACATGAGAATGTTTACGGGTTTGGTTAAACTCGCATTCAAGGATTTCGCGATGAAACGATTATGATTAAGGGGTTTTAGAGCGAACAGTAACCACTGCTGAGCAACTTCGCCTTCAAGCTAAGTTCACCACTGTTAAACTTCGCCACTTAAGTTCTCTAAGGTATAAGTTCGCCTGTTACCAAGTTCGCCAATGTTAACTTCGCTGAACAGTAAATTCGCCAATGTTAACTTCGCTGAACAGTAAGTTCGCCAATGTTAACTTCGCTGAACAGTAAGTTCGCCAATGTTAACTTCGCTGAACAGTAAATTCGCCAATGTTAAATTTGCTGAGAAATAAATTGAAATCCTAGTGAAAAATGTGTTAAGACAGTTATTTGGCTAGTGGTTACGGGGACAAGCGGGTAAACATTTGGTCAGTAAAAGAAAGGAATATTGTGAAAACGTATTTTGGTAAAGAGAGCATATTTCAAATCAACTGGAGCTGCGAAGGTTACAAGATTGCATACTCTACAAGTAGGAATAACGTTTATGTTTTGGATTTCCGTATGTAAACCACAGGTGGTATAGAGATTAATTTAACATGACTTATACCATAAACTCACTTGTGTTGTTTTTGTTTAATGTATGGACGGATTTCATGTGGTGTGTTATTTTGATTTGGAATGAATCCTTTATGCAAAGGTTGATTGACAACGGGTCTTTAATCTTTAATAAAGATGTGATGGGTGGGGTTAATTCTTCCCTCGTCTTTATTTGGGCCCATAGATCGTTTATATATTTGTTTTGTGCATATGCTGCTGGACCATGTAATTGATTTTGATTGGTTCATTAGTTACACAAATGTTTTTATTATGAAAAATATAACTTTTTGTGACCTGGCCCTTTTATAAATAAGTATTAGGTTTATTTTCATAATATGTTTTTACAACTTTCAAGAAAGTATAGACAAGTTGATAAAAACTTGATTAGAGATGACAAACTAGTTTTTGGGGCCAAACTGGTTCGGTTTTGACTAAAGAAAGTCAAAATCGGTTTAACCGGTTTATTAGGGAAAAATGATTTGTTTGGTTTGAAACTTGTTTTTATCTTGTTTGATTCGGTTTTAACGGAAGAGTTCTCAAACCAAGTACAAACCGGGGGTTTAGTTTGGTTTAAAACCGGTTTCTCTCAAAGGATTTATGGAACAATTTATTTTCAAATAATTAGAAACCACTTTTATTTTTCCCGCCTTTAAGCTTAATATTGTTTGTTAGTATGTAGTTCGTAGTAAAAATATGAAACAACGTATTAAGATTTCTTTAGTTTCTTTATCATTTAGCTTATGAGAAATTGATCTTGTAACATCCTAAAATTTCGTATTTAATAAAAGAAAGTCGCGTTTAGTCATTGGGCCTGAATAATTAATTAGTATTAATAAAGATCATGGACTTGGACTAATTAAGATGGATTAAAGGGAATGAGCCTTAGGTTCATGGGCTTTAAGGGATATAAATATCCCCTAAAGCATCCTAAAACCCTAAATCCTCATTCTTATTATCCTAATCTCTACACATTCAAAAAACACACACATCCTACACCATATTCGGCCGAGAGAGAGACGAGAGGGATTTGAGACCAAACGAACGCTAGCTTGTATTAGATCTTTATGACACGAGCTATATACAAGATCTAGAGTTCATAACCAAGTTAAACGAGATTTAAACGAGCACTAAAGGTATGTTCTTGATCTCAAAGTTTACATTTTTATAACCGTTTAGCCTTGAAACTTAGAACGGGAGTAGATCGAGTATAGACGAAACGTTAAGTTGTAAACTTGATGATAAAATGAACCTAACGAACCCGCGAACCTAAACGGCTCGTTTAAAACGAAATCCTAGATCCATTCTCTAAACGTTCACTATAAAGGTTCGTGCTTTATGTTATAAACGGGTCAAGATTGGACCGCAAATAGTCAAGGGAACGTTTAGGGCTAAGGCCAAATCATAAAATGAGTATTTAAGTTGTGAAATGTGCGATGAAGCGAACCAGTGAGCTACAGACCACGAACTTCGCTTACTGTATAACTTCGCTGCATAAGTTCGCTGTAGCTAAACTTCGCTACAAGCCAACTACGCCAAGATAAGTTCGCTTGAAAATAAGTTCGTTCAAAAGTCAAGTTCGCTGGCTAACTTCGCTTGATGTTAAGTTCGCTACAAGCAAGTTCGCCTACCTTATCAACTTCGCTGAACCATATGTTCGCTGGACTCTAAGTTCGCCGAGTCTTAAGTTCGCTTAAGTTAAGTTCGCTTAACATGCATTTTAAGGTAACGAATCGGGCTAACGAATGAGTAGGTGAATAAAATAGTAACTTAAAATCCTAATAGGAAATGCGTTAAGACAGGGGCTCTGCCCCTTGGACCCTGCTAGGGGCTGCCGCCCCTAGACCCCGCTGCCAGGGGCGCTGCCCCCGGACCCTCGTTCCCTGTGGGTTATATAAAGATAGAAATACGACACGAGTAGTAATAGTTAATTGATACGTGTAATTATTATAACCCACAATGAACGGGGGTCCGGGGGCAGCGCCCCTGGCAGCGGGGTCTAGGGGCGGAAGCCTCTAGCAGGGTCCAAGGGGCAGAGCCCCTGGCTGGGGTCGAGCGTATTAACAAACATATTGAGTATGCACACAGCCCCGAAAACATAACACATAAATGGGGCTAGAAACTCACCTGAATCCTGTTACGCTCTTCGTTAATCGTTATTCCCTTCTTGAGCTGTGCACGGCTAACTGTATAATATTTACATGTATCAATTAACTACTGCTACTACTCATGTTGTATTTCTATCTTTATATAACCCACAACGAACGGGGTTCCGGGGGCAGCGCCCCTGGCAGCGGGGTCTAGGGGCGGCAGCCCCTAGCAGGGTCCAAGGGGCAGAGCCCCTGGCTGGGTCGAGCTGGGGATGAATTGAATAATATGTTACTTAAAAGTTCAAGGGATGAATTGTAATTAATTCATTCTTTTTCTAAGTCCAGGGACTGTTCTGTCATTTTATTAAACTTTCTAGTTCGTTATTCAGTCTTTAACGAATTGACTTATCTTAGCGAACTGGTCATTTGTAACGAACTGAACCCTCTAACGAACTGGACCTCTGACGAATCCGTCCTTGTACGAACCAGTCCACATAGCGAATCAGTTCAAGTAACGAATTGGACCTTCTAATTCGTTATCTCCTTTAACGAATGGCTATAACGAAATGGGGGGTTAATTCGTTATCTTTTCCTTAACGAATCAGGACACGAACTAAGGCTAGTTCGTTATCTTTCCTCAGCGAATCTACTAAACGAATCAGGACACGAACTAAGGCTAGTTCGTTATCTTTCCTCGGCGAATCTACTTATCGAATCACCCTTAATTCGCTAAATTCCCGTTAGCGAACTAGGGTTAGGTCAGGGAATGTCAGAACATTTCCTGACATACCCATAACCTCGTATTACTTTTCCGGCGCCGCCTTTCCGGCGCTGTCATTGCCGGAAAGCCTCCGGAAAAACGCGAACTCACCGGAAAAACGATTCTTAACTCGTTTTTCGCCCCGTTCGATCCATATCTGAGCTAGGGTGATCCCTAAGCTCATCATAGGTTCGGTTTATACCCGATTCCACCTTGATCTCGTGATTTAAACGGTTTAACGGTGTCAGCTCGTTGTTTCGCAACTTTATCTAACGGGTTAAGCTCATACAATATTAAACTATCGTTACCTCGGATCGGTGCTCGGTTTCCTTCTTGATTTCGGATAGAGATAAGGAAGAACTAAAGAGAAATCTTAAGTGTGTGTTTTGGGTGGTGTATGGAATATGTGTGAATGAGGATTAAATGGATATTAAGGGTTTATATATTTATGGATCATGGGCTTAAGCCCATGGTCTTTCCTTCTTTCTTTCCTAACCCAAGTCCATAACCCATATTCATTTACCCAGCACTGGCCCAACTCGTATTCTATTTATCTAAACCGATAACGACCCACTATGAAATAACGAAATTTATTTTTATTATAATAACTGAAAGTAGGATGTTACAAGTCTTCCCTCCTTAAAGAGGTTTCGTCCCCGAAACCTAACTATTACATAAACAAATTTGGGTAAAACTTGCGCATCTCATCCTCCGCTTCCCAAGTAGCATCTGAACCCTTACGATGCTTCCATATCACCTTCACTAAAGGTATAACCATGTGACGAAGCTGCTTCTCCTTGCGGTCAACTATCTCGATCGGTTGCTTAATGTAGTTCAACTGTTCATCAACCTCAATGTCCATTAATGGCACGTGGGACGTGTCATCAGCTAGACATTTTCTCAGATGAGAAACATGGAAGGTTGAATGAATTCCTTCTAACTCTTCTGGAAAGTCTAGTTTATAAGCCACTTCACCCACACGATCTACAATCTTAAACGGTCCAATGTACCTTGGACTCAACTTCCCTCTTTTCCTAAAACGGATATTCCCTTTCCAAGGCGAGACCTTAAGCATCACATTGCCGCCAACGTTAAACTCAATTGGTCGTCGTCGCTTATCCGCATACGACTTCTGTCTGTCTTGAGCGGCTTTCATTCTTGCTTTGATCTGATCGAACCTTGAAGACGTTTCTTGAACCACTTCTAGGCTTCCCATTTCTTTCTGACCAATCTCACCCCAACACACCGGGGTTCTACATCGTCTACCGTAAAGCATCTCAAATGGTGACATACCAATACTTGAATGGTAACTGTTGTTATAGGAGAACTCTGCCAGGTGCAGATGATCATCCCAATTCCCACCAAAATCTAAAACACAAGCACGCAGCATATCCTCAAGGGTTTGGATCATTCTTTCAGACTGTCCATCGGTTTGAGGATGATACGCTGTACTGATGTTCAACCTCGTCCCCATAGCTTCATGGAATTTCTTCCAGAACCTCGAAGTAAACCGTGTATCTCTATCAGACACGATCAATAACGGTACTCCATGCTTGGTTACAACTTCTTTAATGAACAAGCTTGCTAACGTTTCTGACGAGATGGCCTCTCGTATAGGCAGAAAGTGGGCACTTTTGGTCAAACGGTCCACTATCACCCAGATGGTATCATGATGCTTAGCTGTACGAGGTATCTTAGTTATGAAATCCATGGTGATGTGTTCCCATTTCCACTCAGGTATCTCTAGCGGTTGCATCTTCCCATAAGGCTTTTGATGTTCGGCTTTGACTTGTAAGCAAGTTAAGCACTTACTAACATAATCCACTACATCATTCTTCATTCCAGGCCACCAGTAGTCTCTTTTCAAATCTTGATACATCTTTGTAGCTCCAGGATGGATTGAGTACCTTGACTTATGAGCTTCATCTAAGATTCGACTTCTAAGATCACCATGGCGTGGGATCCACATACGGTCGAACCTAGTCTTAACCCCATGAGTGTTTTCCATCAACTCATCTTGCTGGCCATAAATCCTTTCTTTCTTTACTAACCCTTCATCTACTAACACCTCTGACTGCACCTTGACGATTTCTTCAAAAAAACTTGGGTTCATGATCAACTTGTATGACTTCACTGTTGCAAGGACTTCTTCATTCTTACGACTTAACGCGTCAGCGACTACATTAGCTTTACCGGGATAGTACTTAATGTCGCAGTCATAATCCTTAATCAACTCCAACCATCTTCTCTGCCTCATGTTCAATTCTTTCTGCTCGAAGAAGTACTTTAAACTCTTATGATCTGTATAGATAGTACACTTAGTACCATATAGATAATGTCTCCATATCTTGAGAGCGTGCACTACAGCTGCTAGTTCTAGATCATGCGTCGGATAAGTACTCTCATGGACTTTCAACTGTCTGGACGCATATGCTATAACCTTCCCTCGTTGCATCAAAACGCAACCCAGCCCTTGATGCGAGGCATCAGCACAAACAACTAAATCCTCGTCACCATCGGGTAGAGCAAGGATTGGAGCTTGCATGAGTCTCTTCTTTAATTCATCAAAGGCTTCTTCTTGAAATTTTCCCCAACTGAATACTATCGATTTTCGGGTCATACCGGTCAGCGGTGCGGCTATCCTGGAGAAACCTGTTGGTGCATGATGTCAGTAGTTCAGTATCTAGTGTCTGTAATCGTGTTAGTTTGATTTTTGTTGATGTTTTAATTAACTTGTCTCACAAGTTCGCCTAGTATAAGCGAACTTGTGGACAAGCGAAGTTATCAACAACTTCGCCTAGCCTGTTAGGCGAAGTTGTCGATAACTATATATTCTTGTTTACGGCTCATTTTGATTTTTTAACCATTCAGTACGTGTAATTGGTGATTGAGATATCACGTGTTATCAGTTGCAATACATCGTGTCGTTTGCGTATTGTAACGTGTGTTTGCTTGTGTTTAACGTATATCGCTACTACGCTCGTATCGTCTTACGTAGGGATTCCGCACCTACGTAGAACGAGATATTTCTGTGTAGATCCGGCTGGGAACCTACAATTGGTATCAGAGCATTTTCTCGTGATTGTGTGGTTCGGGATTATCACACGGGTGTAGAAATCGTTCCGTTCGACTAGTCGCGGGATGAGTTTACGTTAATATACCGAGTTTTTGTGTCCTACTCACCTCCCTCCATCAAAATTAACCCATTACACCTTCGAATACCTCGCAAAATGTCAAAGTCAAACCTGCAAAAACGTTGTGTTCATCAGGAGAAGTTGCCGCCACTGTTTGTAGGGTTTAGGCGAAGATATAAGATTAAGCGAAGTTATCATTAACTTCGCCTACCTCACAAGTTCGCTTATCTTAGGCGAAGTTGTCATCAAGCGAAGTTAACATCAGGCGAAGTTGTGAGAAAGCGAAGTTGATAAATCAAGCGAAGTTAAGACTTAAGCGAAGTTAAATATAACTTCGCCTTCTGGTACTGTTCAAAAAATTTTTTAGTTTTGGGTTTCTTTGTGTTTTCGAGTCGTTTTTCTTTTAGCGATGACTTCGATAAACATTACGAAACTGGTGAAAATGGAAGTTGAGGCCGGCTCTGCAACTAAAGCCCCAAAAATGCTAAAGGGTACCGATTTCGTGGCTTGGAAGGATCGGTTTGAACAATATGTTAAATATCAAGATGCTAAGATGTGGGTGTGCATTCAAGATGGATACATTCCACCAACGTCCTTGTTTGAGGGTCGTGAACAAATTAAGAAGTACAATAAGATGGAAGAGGAAGAAAAGAAGATGTATGAGGCTGAAAGCAAAGCTCATGCTGCGATAACTATGGCTCTTCCACAAGAGATTCTTCACACCTTCAGGAAATATAAAACCGCCAGAGAGCTATGGGAAGCGCTTGAAAATCGATATGAAGGTAATGTGGGGATATGTTCATCCAAGATTAAGCTACTCAAAACCCAATTCTCGGTGTTCAAATATTTGAAGAATGAGTCACTTGATGATATCATCACAAGGTATTATCACTTGATGACCGAACTCAGAAACTATTCAATTGACTATAAAGAAGAAGAGATCGTGGAAAAACTTCTTGATGCTCTCCCACCGAAATGGGAGATGTACACTGTCTTGATGAGAGAAGATAAAGAGTTTGCAAACATCGACCTGGAAACAGCAGTCAATAAACTACGAACTTTTGAACTTAACATGGTTCGAAAAGAGACACCAACTGATCAGGTTCAGGATCCTGGAATGTATGGTGCGAAAGTTACTTCAAGTTCAAGTTCAAAGTCAGAATCATCTGCTTACTACTCAAAAGGAGACTCAAGCTCTAACTCAACTCAAGATGGTCATGTAACTCTCAACATGAATGGTGATGTGTGTTTCGTAGCTGGTGGAACAAATTCTTCTAAACCTCAAGCAACAACTGGTAGTTTTTCCCCAAATGTTCCGAACAACAACTACTCTCAGATGCCCATGAGTGTTAAGTCTGCTGAACAGCAGTTGGCCCTCTATGCATCCTTCATTGCTTCTTACGAAAATTACATCAAAGGTAAAATTGTCGACCCTGCTACTTTAGATGAAGACTATGATCAGATCGATGCTGATGATCTGGAAGAGATGGATTTGCAGTGGCAGATGGCGATGATAGTAAGAAGAGTTAAAAGGTTTATGAAGAAGACTGGAAGAAAATTCGTTGGCGAAAGATCAGGTTTCGATAAGTCAAAGGTCCGGTGTTATAACTGTCAACAGAATGGCCACTTTGCTAAAGAATGCACAAATGAAAGAGTAGAACGTAGTCAGAACATGCCAGCACAACCGAATGGGGGAAGTAATGAGATTAGGGCGATGGTATCCAGACAGAACGGGGGATACAATTGGAATCTGGAGGTTGAGGAAGTGTTCGAACAGGCCAACTTGGTTAACATCGAAACTGAAGGAAACGACAGAGAGACAAGAGAAGATCAAGCTTATATGGCAGAGGTGAATGATCAGCTCTCTGAGGTAAGTTCTGAACTCCCTTGTATGCAATGTGAAAATCTGTCTGAACAATTGAAAACATTAAGTGATCAGTTTGTTAGTTTGGACTCTCAATTTAAAACGTTAAAAGAAGATCATCATTACACTAAAACTAGAGAAAATAGTTATTCAGTAAAGATTAAGGCTAGTGAAAAAGATATCAGAAGTCTTAAACCAAGTCTTGCTGAAAAAATACAAGTAATTGATCTTAGCTATGAAGTGTTAGAAGAGAAAACCAAACTAATTGCTGAAAGGGATAAACAGATAGCTGATTACCAGGTGAAAGTGGTGGAACTAAACAGAAAGCTTGAGCAGTTTAGAAATTCCTCTGCAATACTTGATCACCTCGTAAGTGATCAACGTTACCCAGTTAAAAGGGGAGGAATTGGATATTCTGAAGTTCCACCACCTTATAATCATAACTATACTTATGATCTTAGTAATCAGAAATCTGTTGATGTTGAGATTAGTCAGACAGTTCCTGTCAAAGTTTCAATTAAAAAACCTGAATCGAGTGAAAAAGATACGACAAAGTCTGTTTCGAGTGTTAAGATTTCTGTTCCAAGTTCTGACTCATCAAATTCGGACAAGACGTCCGAAGCTAGTGAGACAAATGAAGAGGTAGTATTACTAAGACGTGGGGAGGAATTTAAACCTACTGAAAATAATTCCTCTCTTAACCTGTAATTCCCACCATATGTTAGGAAAACGGGTAGTAATGCAACCTCAACATCTGAAACAACTGTTTAGACGAAGGTTGAACACAGGAGTTGTTTCAGATGCAATCAAATAGGACACCTGATTGCTGATTGCCCTCTGATTCAGAGGTATGAGGCCTCCGAAAACTGAGAATAAAACTAACAGTAATTACTATAATGGTAAGAATGCGAACTCATCAAAGTTCAAACATTGGACTAATCCAGGATTTCAAAGAAATCGATCTCAGTTTTTCCCTGTTAACAACCAAACCACTAGTTATAATTCATTTAATTCACGAAGGTTTGGATGGCCTCATAGTCAATTTAGGACTTACAGAAATCATTCTAATACTAACTTTGGACAGCCAAAGTACGGGATGCCTTTCAACAGATTTAATCGACCCAAGACCAATAGGTCTTGGGTCCCCAGATTTTAATCCTTTGCTTTAATCGTGCAGGAACAGTTGAACAGGGCTGCAAACAATCTATGGGTTGTGGATAGCGGCTGTTCCCGGCACATGACTGGTAACAAGAATTTGTTACACGAATGGAAACCTGTTCAAGGAGGTAGAGTAAGTTTTGCTGGAGAGAGTGGTGGTAGAATTACTGGAATTGGGACAGTGACTAATGGTAAAATGAAGTTAGAAAAGGTGAATTTCGTTTAAGAGCTGAAGCATAATTTGCTGAGTGTGTCTCAGATCTGTGACAAAGATTACACTGTGCACTTTACCAAAAATGAAGCGATTGTACTGTATCCTGGTTTCAAGATACCAGAGGCATGGATAGTGATGAAGGCTCCAAGGGAAAAGAATACATATGTAATGGACATGAGGTCGACTGCGATGGCAACAGACGAATCATGTCTTCTGTCAAAAGCAACTGAATCGGAGTCCGAGTTATGGCATCAAAGAATGGGGCATATACATCTTCGAAAAATGAACTGCATTGTCAAGAATGGGCTGGTGCTTGGTGTTACCTTAAAAAACTTCAACTTTGAAGACCAATGCTTATCGTGCAAAAAGGGAAAGCAACACAAGAAAACTCATCACACCAAGAAGATCAATTCAATAGTCAGTACCCTAGACCTACTTCACATGGATCTTTTCGGTCCCGTGAATGTAAAAAGCCTAGGTGGAACATCGTACTGCTTGGTGATAACTGATGATTTCTCTCGATATTCTTAGGTATATTTCCTGAGAACAAAAGATGAAACGGTTCAGTTGGTAATTAACTTGATTACCAAGGTTGAGAACATCGTGGGGAGAAAGGTTAAATACATCAGGAGTGACAATGGGACAGAGTTCAAAAACTACCAGATGGAGATGTTCTGCCTACAGAAAGGGATAGACCACCAGTACAGCGCCCCGTATACTCCGCAACAAAATGGGGTGGCTGAGAGGAAGAACAGGACGCTAATTGAAGGAGCCAGAACAATGCTGGCTGATGCTAAACTTCCTGTGGTGTTCTGGGCTGAAGCTGTTGCAACAGCCTGTTATATCCTTAATCGAGTTTTAACTGTTAAAAGATTGAATAAAACATGTTATGAACTTATGCATGGTAGAAAGCCTAACTTGAATGGTCTCGAACCATTCGGGTCCCCATGTTCGATATTAAAGACGAACTCAAAATTTGGTGAGAAAGCCGACGAAGGTATTTTAGTCGGATATGTTGTTGGGACACCCAACAGACGAGTCTTTAATCTATCGACCAGCAAGGTTGAGGTGGTGTCTAACTCTGACATCACAAGTTACAAACCACCAAAACCAAGCACGGGACCCGCTGAGGCTTTCGACTATGATAAGCTTTTTAAATCTTTTAATTTGCCTTACTTGGATTGTGCAGAAGTTGATGAGAGAATAGCTACGCAGATTCTTTATGATGAGGAAGAAAATTTTGTGCAACGACCGCAGTACGATGAATGTCAACCTTCCTCGTCAACTGCTGTCGACACCCCTGCTGTCTCTACTGAAGACGAATTCTTCAATCCTTTTCACTCTCAACAACAATCGCCCATTGATGAACTATCTTCGAACCTGGAAGACAATCTGCAAGTCAGTTCGGTTCCGACTACTGGAGTTCATAAATATCACCCTTTGGAGAACGTGATAGGTGATCTGTCAGATGGTGTACAAACAAGACGAAGCTTGAATGAGGACACATGTGTTTACGCAAGCATCAAAGAAACAGGTATCATTAACGAGTGCTTGTACACCTGCTTCATTAGCCAGATTGAACCAAAGAACTATCAAATGGCTCTAAAGGACAGCTCGTGGGTCGAAGCCATGCAAGAAGAGTTAGCCCAGTTCGAGAAGATGGAGGTTTGGAAACTAGTTGCAAAACCTAAGAATGTGCATGCGATTGGCACAAAATGGGTTTTCAAATGCAAGAGAGATGAAAAAGGGATGATTATCAGGAACAAGGCGAGGCTGGTTGTAAAAGGTTTTAATCAGCAAGAAGGGATTGACTACAATGAAGTGTTTGCTCCTGTGGCGAGATTGGATGCGATTCGTTTGTTTTTGGCATTTTCTGCACACAATGACATGAAGGTGTTCCAGTTAGACGTGAAAAGTGCGTTTCTTAACGGTAAAGTCGATGAGGTTGTGTACGTTGAACAGCCTCCAGGCTTTCCTGACCCAGACTTTCCTGATCACGTGTACAAGCTAAGTAAAGCACTATATGGTCTACATCAGGCACCTCGTGCCTGGTATGCAACCTTGTCTGATTACTTGCTTGAGAATGAGTTTGAAAGAGGAAAAATCGACAGCACACTGTTTGTCAACAGAAAAGGGGGAGATTTTCTTCTGGTTCAAGTCTACGTGGACGACATCATCTTTGCTGCATCAAAAGTCGCCATGTGTCAGGAATTTGAAGACGTCATGAAAAAGAGGTTTGAAATGAGTGCTATGGGTGAACTAACTTTCTTTTTAGGATTGCAGGTTGATCAGACGAAAGATGGGATGTTCATTCATCAGACTAAATATGTCCAAGACGTTCTCAAACGCTTCAAGATGGAGGACAGCACTCCATTTGATACTCCACTTTGCGTCATCCACAAACTGGGTGCTGACTCAGACAGTGATGCAGACGTGGACCCCACCCAATATCGGGCAATCATAGGTTCTTTAATGTATTTAACTGCATCTAGACCTGATATTATGTTTGCAGTTTGTCTTTGTGCTCGTTTTCAGGCAAACCCAAAGGAATCTCCATGAAGGGTGTGAAGAGGATATTGCGGTATCTCAAAGGCAAGCCTAAGTTGGGGTTGTGGTACACGAAAGGGGGAGACTTGGATTTGGTCGCTTACACAGATTCTAACTATGGAGGATGCAATCAGAATCGAAAGTTGACAACAGGTGGATGCCAGTTTCTTGGAGGCAGATTAGTGTCATGGCAGTGCAAGAAGCAGACCTCAGTCGCCATTTCTACCTGTGAAGCAGAGTATATGGCAGCATCGAACTGCTGCTCCCAGGTTCTTTGGATACAACAGCAATTGCGTGATTACGGTCTGAATTTCACTCATACTCCTATTTGCATAGATAACACTGTTGCATTCTCAGTAACTTACAATCCCGTAAAGCATAGCAAAACTAAACACATTGACATTCATCATCATTTTATACGGGATTGTGCTGAGAAGAAATTAATAATGCTCGAAAAGGTTGATTCGTTAGATAATTTCGCTGATTTGTTTACTAAGGCGTTTGACAGAACTCGTTTTCAAAACCTTGTTGAGTTTAATGGGATGATCAATCCCGAGTAACCGTATTTCTTGTTTTTACTTAAAAAAACGTCACTATCGCTTAGAATTATGTCGGTTGCTTCAGTTTGAAGGACATATCTTCGGATGTGTTTGGTCCTCACTTCTACCAGTAGATTATGAGGATAGCCATTAACCAACTGACTGAAAGTGACCGGGGCGGTTTATGATGTGTTTTTATTCTTTCGCTGAAAATTAGTCGTTCATACTTAGTTAGAAGGACACATACTCGTATGTGGTCGATCCAGCTGATCCATTGGATCTTCAGGATATTCGTTTACCTGAAGACTTTGACTTGATCGGGGCGATAGAATTCAAAATATTTTTAAGGGAGATGAAATAATTTTTCAAGTCTACTACTTCGTAAGAAGTGTCTTTACTATGTTTATATGAAAATTGATCCAACCTTGGAAAGTGATACACAAACTATTTATGTGTGCTTAACTAGTGAAGTTATTAGGCCTAAAAGACTCTAGAACAGTCATTGTATGTTATGGTAGCTTTTTATGGTGCGTAAAAGTAGAAGTGATACTAACTAAATTATCTCGATTTAAAGGGACAACTCATTAAGAGTTGTATATGTCTCCATATATATCTTTCCGAATGATAGGCAGAAAGTGATTACCCAGTCATACACGAGCCCGTGAGTGTTCTGATTCGTGAGAAGATATTGTGTCAAGAAACCGCAGTGATCCAGATTCGGGACTTGCAGTAGTCTACAGCTTAAGACTATGTAAATATTTAAAAAAAAATAAAATAAAATAAAATAAAATAAATAATAATTATTATTATTAAGCCTTCTGAAGTCTATGATGTTATACTTATCACTCAAGAGGCAAGACCGAGAACGAGATGAAGACACTAAATGACCAAGATGTATTTACCGCATAATCAGACACTACGGGTCGAGGTCAACTCGGGGAGATTTGGGGAAAGCCAAATAAGCTTTGAGAATAGATAGGAGGCATCACAATCTCTGATGTGGTGTCCATTTATATTTTGAGATTAATCGAACCTAACCCGTATCACAGAAGCGATGAAAACCATACTAAGTTATTTACCTGCTTACAACCTGTTTCTTTAAGTCATAATACAGCTGAACATGGATCTATGTGACAGCCATCTAATTAGTATGATTCCTGTTCGGATCTTTTCTAAAACATGTTAGTCCCTGTCAAGACTGAAATTTGATCCTGTGTATTTTATTTCTAAATTTAATCTTACATATGTCGTTTGATGTTTTAATACCTAGTTACTTGGGCTTTGATCGTAACATCTAACTCTTTTAAGGAAGTTTAAAAGTTAATTGCATAAAATTCTAATTTATAAGGGTTTGTTGGGTAAATTTTATTTCTAAGCGAAGTTGTTTGCAAATATTTTAACTGGCGAAGTTGTGAAACAGGCGAAGTTAAGGGGTAAGCGAATATAAACACTATATAAGGAGACTTTTTGGTCAAACCTTTCATATTCTAAAAATACAGGCGAACTTATAAGAAACCTTAACCATCGGCGAAGTTATATCTCGAATCAAATTCTTGTTGTTAATCTCTGTGTTTAATCCATGTTAAAGGTGTGTAGGGTTGATATTACGTTTAATTCAGTTCGATCATGTTAATCCGAAGCCGTTTTAGTCTGATTCGAGACCCAGTTCTAGCAAACCCTTTATCACCCACTTTTCAAACTTGTTTTCACGTGGTCGTAATCGACTTGATCGTCTAGATCTCCTTAAAAACATGTTTTGTAGAGTCCACAATCACCAAATTATCCAAATTTCACGTTGTCTGACATTCTAACCTGTTGCCGCTTCAGTTCAGGCGAAGTTACAGTTTAGGCGAAGTTATCCTTAACCTCGCCTAAGGTTTAACTTCGCCTGTGCTTTTTTAATTAATTTGTCAGGAGCGAAGTTGGTCAATGGCGAAGTTATGTTTAGGCGAAGTTGTCCTTAACTTCGCCTCATACCTAACTTCGCATGTTTAATTATTTCATTTAAAATTATATTAACTGTTATCAGGCGAAGTTGTAGTAAAGGCGAAGTTATTCACAACTTCGCCCTTTCCCTAACTTCGCCTACACAGAATCAATCATAACTTCGCTCATGGTAACAGGCGAAGCTGTGATCCGCTTTGACGATTCTCTAACTTAGACCGTTTGTGGTGCAGATATGGCAGCTGTTGCAGGAGCCGGTGGTGCTGGTGGTGACGATGGAGGAGATAACAATCGTCAGTTTTTCCCGGGGCATAATATGTACATTACCTTGGACCCGGATGCGAGTGGTGTTGATGATTATCGCGAGATCATCTCTTTTCTTATCCGCTCGCGTATCTTCCACGCTATTACTACAACTCTGCCCATCTCTTTACCAAACATAGAAGATTTCTGGCAGACTGTTGAGTATGATTGCAGGGTTGAGCCACCAGTTATGCGTGCAACGGTTAACAATCAGGAAGTGCAGTTCTCTTCTGAGCAGATAAGGGTTGCTTTGCAGTTTGGGGATGAAACGAGAGATGACCCTACAGACTTCGTGGCTCCATTCAGAGATGATGCTTTTTTAAGAATGGGCTATTCTGGTCCATTGGGGGATACTCAGAGACGCAAGGGGTTTCTGTTAGATCAATGGCGCTTTCTCATGCACGTGATGATCGTGTGCATGTCGGGCAGAAAGGCTGGTACGGATGGAATGGGTGCGACCATGCAGTCGGCAATGACTGCACTGACTTGCAACAAGCGTTATAGCTTCAGTCAGATGGTATTCTATGAGATAGACCGTCAAAGACGAGCGGTGGCGCGTGAGAGATTCTTGATGTACCCAAGATTCCTTCAAATGATCTTGAATCACGTGGCTCCCACATTACCTCAGCGCCGTCCGATTCGATATGTGGAGAGTGTCAGCAAGAGGATCTTTGCCCAGTGTAGATCGTCAAGTGCCAGAAGTAAACCAGAGCTCTGTCCTCGACATACTCCGTTATTTGGTACTTGATCAACCCGGAGTATGTTGCAGCTCGTGGGGACGAGTTTCGGGATCCGGCACCGCAACATGCAGGAGCACCTCAACCACCACCTGTGGTACACCAATCACTGCCTGCTGCACCTGTTGTGGCACCGGAGGAACACGACGACCTTGAAGCTGCTTTTGGCGGCCAAGGATTCTTCGATATGGAACGTGTTGATCCAGAGGAAGAGGTACAGGTCTCGTCTGCACAGGTTACGAGTGTGGATGTGTCGATGGTAGCTAAGACTGTAGCTGTGTCTGAAAGAACTGATTCTTACTCCTCAAACGATGATGTGGCTGAAGCAAGACAGATTTTGATTACTCAAGAAAGAATTCATGGGAAGAGAAATAGAGACACAGATGATAGTGAATCATATTTTGAGGAGGATTTGCATCGGTTGGTTCGCCGGGCGAGAAGGGCGAGAACGGGTGAAGGATCGGGAGCTGGTGAGAGCTCGAGGGTGGTTCGTTTTTCGCCACCCGCACTGTCTGGTATGACTATGGTCCCTACATCATTGACAGTTACAGGGCCGATCACCTCGGGTGTTCCCGTGTTGACTACCTCATCCTCCTTTGGCATACCACCCACTACATTTCAACTCCCGGCTCCAGAGATTGTGTCCTTGCCCCCCCCCCCCCAACTCTTACTCCATCGGAGGTCATTGCAAGGTTTGTTGAGTCGACGGTTGTTGCCACTGCAGGGTTGTCTATTACGATACCACCTGCGGTTACGTTTCCACCTGTTTCTGATGTGCCGGTTACCTTGGGAATCCCTCCTCCGTACGCTCAAGACATTTCACATATGAGGTTTGATTTCGATGCAACCCTATCCGACTCGGAAAGAATAGCAGCTCTTGAAAGGGTCGTGGCAGAACAGTCAAGAGTAAATCTGATCCAGACTCACGCTATTCAGCGCCTCGTTGCAGAGAATCAAATTCAGTCGTCCCTCCTGATTGAGCATGGTAAAATATTTGATGCCTTGAAACTGTTCTTGGCATCTCAGGGGGAGACGAGCTGTAAGGGTGATGAGCTGAGGACGAAGAAGAGAAACGATCGAGACGATGATCCCAATGCATCGAAAGATGCAGGTGGAGAGTTGCCAAGAACTGAACAAGCTCTTGGGACTTCCACAACTCAGGGGGAGTCAACTGGTGCAACTGGTGGATCGGGGGGTGATGACGTGGTGGTAGTGGATGCTGAGGAGGTGTTGAATGATGATGTTACAGGTGATGACGACGTGTTACCGTTTGAGGAGATTGAAAAGATTGGGGCTGGTATTGTGATTGACAGTGAGGTTGAAGAAGGAGAGATTGTGGAGGATAACATTGAGCATGAAATTCCCGAAGTTGAAAAATCAGATTTGGGTCAAGATACGGAATGTAATGAGACTGAATGGGAAGAGCAGCCAAGATGGAAAGAAGGCTATGCTCAGTGGTTCGTAATAACTAAGAAACCGGCGATCCCAACTATGTTCAAGAAAAGTTACAACATCAAAGGGTATGCTGAATCGAAAAAGGGGATTATTTGTTGGTTATAGATGAGCAGTTGAGGCTCTTTGTGATTAAACGCTATGATGGAGTTCAGTATTTCAAGAGACTGTTGAGGTCGTTGAATACTTTGCCTGAGTGTGAAGTGAAGGACTTAGCCAAGTTGGGGTTGATTAACAGGAGTGATGACAACATGGCTAGGATTATTGGGAAGATAGTCTGGAAAGAAAGCATAAAGGAGAAAAAGTTCGAGCTGTTGAAACCGCATAAAGGAAAGCTAGTTGAAGATAAAGACAGAGGCATGAGAGCTGATGGCAAGCCTTGGATGATAATGAAGTATAAACCGATCCGGTGTCTAAAAGAAGTGCCGATGAAACAAATGCCCAAGGATGTGCTAAAGGATCTGAAATGGTGGTACGTTGATAGTGAAACGGCTGAGGTAGTGATGGAGGATGAAGATGAACAAGAATTGCTGAGAGTGTATGATCCTATGCACTTAGTGAATTTGTCTCAAGCAGACTTACAGGTGCTGAACGAGAAAAGATATTTTACATTCCTGCTTGGAAAGAAGAAGCCAAGAAATACCAAAGAGTAGTTTCAGTTTGTGTACGAGAAGGCGTTCATGCTTGAAGACGGGAGATACGAGAGTTTTGGGATTACGAGACACGTGAATGAAGATAGAGATATGAAGCTACTACCAAGGGGGAGTCTGTTGGTGCATGATGTCAGTAGTTCAGTATCTAGTGTCTGTAATCGTGTTAGTTTGATTTTTGTTGATGTTTTAATTAACTTGTCTCACAAGTTCGCCTAATATAAGCGAACTTGTGGACAAGCGAAGTTATCAACAACTTCGCCTAGCCTGTTAGGCGAAGTTGTCGATAACTATATATTCTTGTTTACGGCTCATTTTGTTTTTATAACGATTCAGTACGTGTAATTGGTGATTGAGATATCACGTGTTATCAGTTGCAATACATCGTGTCGTTTGCGTATTGTAACGTGTGTTTGCTTGTGTTTAACGTATATCGCTACTACGCTCGTATCGTCTTACGTAGGGATTCCGCACCTACGTAGAACGAGATATTTCCGTGTAGATCCGGCTGGAAACCTACAAAACCTTCGATGAATCTCCTATAGTAGCCAGCTAACCCTAGGAAGCTTCGTATATCAGTCGGATTCTGTGGAGTCTTCCAATTCATTATCGCTTCAATCTTAGCTGGGTCCACGGTAATCCCTTTCGGATTAATCACGTGACCTAGAAATTGCACTTCTCTTAACCAGAACACGCACTTCGAGAACTTAGCATACAACTTCTCTTTCTTCAGAGTTTCCAATACCTCTTTCAGATGCTCAGCATGGTCAGACTCGCTCTTTAAATAAATCAATATATCATCAATGAAGACGATAACCGACTTATCCAACATTGGCCGACAAACCCTATTCATCATGTCCATAAATGCTGCGGGAGCATTCGTTAGACCGAATGACATTACGAGGAACTCGTAGTGTCCATACTGCGTTCGGAACGCTGTTTTAGGGATGTCTGCCTCTTTCACCTTAAGTTGATGATAGCCTGATCTGAGATCTATCCGTGAGAACCAACTTGAACCTTGTAGTTGGTCAAACAGATCATCAAACCTTGGCAAAGGATATCTATTCTTCACCGTAAGCTTATTCAACTCACGATAGTCTATGCACATTCTCATACTTCCATCCTTTTTCTTCACGAACAACATTGGTGCGCCCCACGGGGAAACACTTGGTCTTATGAAACCTTTGTCGAGGAGTTCTTGCAGTTGGGACATCAATTCTTTCATTTCGGACGGTGCTAGACGGTAAGGTGCTTTCGCGACAGGTTGGGCTCCTGGTACTAAATCTATCTGAAATTCTATCTCTCGCTCTGGTGGCAACCCCGGAAGATCCTCAGGGAACACTTCTGGGTAGTCACACACAATAGGAACATCTTTCATTTTTTTCGTCTCGGCTGTAGCGTTGACGACATACGCCAGGTAGGCACAACACCCTCGCCTTAGCAAACCCTCGGCTTTTATCATCGAAATGACATTAAGCCCAGAACTTTCCTTATCACCATAAACCGTCACCGCACTACCATCCAAAGACTTTAACCTTATTATCCTACTCTTACATACTATCTGAGCCTCAAACTCAGACAACCAATCCATCCCCAAAACCACATCGAACCCTCCCAAGGTCATAACGTACAAGGTAACAGGGAACTCATGTCCCTCTAGTTCTATCTTAGCGTTCTTAACCATTTTTATTATTTCAACCGAAGTGTCGCTAGCGGTTTCTACTATAAGAGTTTCAGACACTCGGCAACATTTCATTTTAGCTAGTTTACTAAATGGTGTGGCTACGAAACTTTTGTTTGCGCCCGAATCAAATAATACAGAAGCGGAAACACCGTTCACTAGAAACGTACCTGTGACGAAATCCGGAATCTGCTTGGCTTATTCTTGGGTCAGCATGTAGGCTCTAGTTCTTGGCCTAGCTTGATCGGCATCCTTCCTTCCACTACCTCCAGCTTCACCCTCGGTGCATTCTCTAGCAAAGTGACCTGTCTTACCACACTTGTAGCATGCAGGCTTAGAACTGCACTCATGAGAATAATGACCTGCCTTCCCACACTTGTAGCAAACATTTGACCCAACTCTACACTCTCCAGCATGCATCTTTTCACACTTATGACATGTATCCGAACCCTTTCCCCACCTACACTCACCACTGTATGCCTTGCCACAAGTCTTGCACGACCTGTTCTCCCAAACTCTCGGCTGCTTGTTCTTGGGGTTCCACATCTGGGTACCGGGTCGCTTAGCAGGAGCGACCCATTTCTTCTCTTTCTTCTCGTCTACCACCACCACATCATCCACAGCCAGGTCTGCATAGACCATCTCTGCGAGTTCGACTGCAGAATCGAAAGTAGCATGTTTACTTGTCCAGACTAACATGCGGACTCTCTGTGGTAATCCCCTCACGTAACACTTGATTCGCTTAGCCTCAGTGTTGACCATATCGGGCACCAACCTAGACATTCGGTTGAACTCAGTGGTGTACTCACGATGTGTCATCGTCCCAGCTTTCAAGTTCAGGAACTTCATCTCCGCCCTTTCAACTTCTGCATCAGTACAGAACCTCTTCATCACTAATTCCTTCAGATCCTCCCACTTCATGACCTTGATTTCCTCTCGACTCCTTCTTTGCTCAATCGATTCCCACCAATACATCGCCTCATCTTCAAACGATTGGGTGGCATAACCGACAACTTGATCGGGACGGCACTCGCTAATGCGGATAATTTTATCCATGGCGGTTATCCACTGAAGAGTAGCGATTGCGTCTCCCAACCCAGTTAGCTTCGGTGGGTTGCATCCCTTGAAGGACTTATAGTTGCACCCACCTCGGCTTCTCTTCCTGTCACCAGCTTTCCCAGACTTAACCACACTTGAGGCCTCCCTCTCTTCTTCCTCATCTCTCCTACCCTTACCTCCTTCCCCTCCAGCAGTTCTTTCACGGCTCCCAGCAGACCCTCCCGGAGTAATATTCTTCACAGCAGTGGCTACAGCTTGAACAATAGCTGCTTGAATTGCGGGATCCAGTTGAACCCCTTCGTTGTTGACCGGACCTCCTCTAGCTGCACTCCCCTCATCTCCGGTGTTAGAAGCTGTCTCAACCGAAGGTTGCTGGACACGACGAGGCCTGCCGCGTCGTCCAGTGCGACCTCCAGCTCCAGCAATGTCTCCAGCTCCAGCCATCGTATTCTAAAAGGGAAAACACAAACATCATCACTCAAGGAACTATTTAGTACAAGGATAGTAAGACTAACAGGTAATAACAGTGGCCAGCTGTGATTAGCTGATCACGTTACTTTCCGTGTCCTATACACTCCCCTTTATGAGTCTATTTGTGATGGTTCTACTTAAACAGTTAGTCAATCAAGATGATCAATTAATCCTATCCCTATCATTCACATATTCTTTTCTTTCTCATTAACATATATCATTTAATCATACACTTTACCTTTACTGATCTTGCTTGAGCGACACATGACATTCTTGAACTGGCATCTTCTTTCTTTTCTTACTTAAATCCCATTCTCTATTCGAGTCTAAGCATGTAGGATGCTTAAGTCTCTCGAACTTTGTTCTGATACCAACTTGTAAGGCCCCGTTACCGGTAGCCCTACTTTCCTGTTGGATTTACTCATAAACGCAGTTCTAAATATCAGAGTTAATTAAAACATTCGCGGAATATAAAAGCTTTCATAAAACATTTCATAACAAAACACATCTAGTCTTAAAACGTCATCTTGTCTTTCAAAATAAACAAAACATTAAACTTAAACGTCTTGAGTCTTCCGATGCCAGCCTCTAATTCAATGCCACGTGTCTCCTCAAGCGAGCTGCCTCATCCTACTCACCTGCGTGCATACTAAAAGTCAGCTACGCTGAGTGAGTTCTAGTTAATCATA
This sequence comes from Bidens hawaiensis, assembly GCF_021521415.1. NCBI lineage: Eukaryota > Viridiplantae > Streptophyta > Magnoliopsida > Asterales > Asteraceae > Bidens > Bidens hawaiensis. Next base: position 99,593 of record NW_027493350.1, read on the forward strand.
CATTATACAATACACATAAACTTATATTCTTTCATTCATACTTTCATACTTTCATACTTTCTTTTGTATTAACTTACTTTCATATCTTACGTTATAAAGAGCATTACGCCCTACATTCCTCGAGTATTATTAGGGCTCGGTACCCACCTTCCTCGAGTATTATTAGGGCTCGGTACCCTCTTTCCTCGAGTATTATTAGGGCTCGGTACCCTCTTTCCTCGAATATTAGTAGGGTTTGGTTCCCTAGTTCTCGAATATTAGTAGGGTTCGATTCCCTCTTCGTTACCATACAACCATACATCATACCTCGAGCATTATTAGGGCTCGGTACCCTTTTCGTAACCATACAACCCTACAGCCATCCTTTCCTTCTTTTATTAACCTTATCACGTTCATACACATAAGCATACATATCATACTTACCTTATATATAGTGTTACAACCTGACAGTACGTGCAATATCCGAAGATCGTTCACGTACCTTCAAGCAATCATTCATACATTTCACATTATTCACATAAGGCATACACTTATCTCTTAGGATAAGCGTATTAACAAACATATTGAGTATGCACACAGCTCCGAAAACATAACACATAAATGGGGCTAGGAACTCACCTGAATCCTGTTACGCTCTCCGTTAATCGTTATTCCCTTCTTGAGCTGTGCACGGCTAACTGTATAATATTTACATGTATCAATTAACTACTACTACTACTCATGTTGTATTTCTATCTTTATATAACCCACAACGAACGGGGGTCCGGGGGCAGCGCCCCTGGCAGCGGGGTCTAGGGGCGGCAGCCCCTAGCAGGGTCCAAGGGGCAGAGCCCCTAGCTGGGGTCGAGCTGGGGATGAATTGAATAATATGTTACTTAAAAGTTCAAGGGATGAATTGTAATTAATTCATTCTTTTTCTAAGTCCAGGGACTGTTCTGTCATTTTATTAAACTTTCTAGTTCGTTATTCAGTCTTTTATGAATTGACTTATCTTAGCGAACTGGTCATTTGTAACGAACTGAACCCTCTAACGAACTGGACCTCTGACGAATCCGTCCTTGTACGAACCAGTCCACATAGCGAATCAGTTCAAGTAACGAATTGGACCTTCTAATTCGTTATCTCCTTTAACGAATGGCTATAACGAAATGGGGGGTTAATTCGTTATCTTTTCCTTAACGAATCAGGACACGAACTAAGGCTTGTTCGTTATCTTTACTCAGCGAATCTACTAAACGAATCAGGACACGAACTAAGGCTAGTTCGTTATCTTTCCTCAGCGAATCTACTTAACGAATCACCCTTAATTCGCTAAATTCCCGTTAGCGAACTAGGGTTAGGTCAGGGAATGTCAGAACATTCCCTGACATACCCTTAACCTCGTATTACTTTTCCGGCTCCGCCTTTCCGGCGCCGTCATTGCCGGAAAGCCGCCGGAAAAACGCGAACTCACCGGAAAAACGATTCTTAACTCGTTTTTCACCGTTTTTCGCCCCGTTCGATCCATATCTGAGCTAGGGTGATCCCTAAGCTCATCATAGGTTCGGTTTATACCCGACTCCACCCAGATCTCGTGATTTAAACGGTTTAACGGTGTCGGCTCGTTGTTTCGCAACTTTATCTAACGGGTTAAGCTCATACAATATTAAACTATCGTTACCTCGGATCGGTGCTCGGTTTCCTTCCTGATTTCGGATAGAGATAAGGAAGAACTGGAGAGAAATCTTAAGTGTGTGTTTTGGATGGTGTATGGAATATGTGTGAATGAGGATTAAATGGATATTAAGGGTTTATATATTTATGGATCATGGGCTTAAGCCCATGGTCTTTCCTTCTTTCTTTCCTAACCCAAGTCCATAACCCATATTCATTTACTCAGCACTGGCCCAACTCGTATTCTATTTATCTAAACCGATAACGACCCACTATGAAATAACGAAATTTATTTTTATTATAATAACTGAAAGTAGGATGTTACATATTTAATGCATACTTATGTTATAAATTAAATTTTTTAAAGTTTTAGAATGATACTTGTTTAAAATACCGTTTTTAGAGTTTTGAATATTTAATGCGTACTTATGTTACGAATTAATTTTTTTAGGGTTTTAGAATGATACTTGTTTGCATTCATTACCCCTTGAAGTGCTCCCTAATATAACTAAAATTAAATATATGTTATGTGACCAATATTTGTAAGGCCCCGTTACCGGTTCCCTACATTGGATGTTGGATTTACTCATAAACACAGTTCTAAATATCAGAGTTAATTAAAACTTTAGCGTAATATAAAACTTCAACCATAATATATATTACACAACCTTCAAATCTCGTCTTAACAAACATTCATCATTGTTTAAACATAAAACATAGTCTTTAAAAACGTCATAACATTTCCTTGACATGCCAGTATCTTCAATTCCATGTCATGTGTCCTCATCAAGCGAGCTGCCTCATTCTACTCACCTGCGTGCATACTAAAAGTCAGCTACGCTGAGTGAGTTCTAGTTAATCAAGTAACATACAATACATCCATACACATTCATATATACGCACCCGAAGGTACATATACATACATAGTTCTTTAGCTTCCTTCATACATTCATACTATCATACCTTCCTTCTTTCCTTTTATACATACACATATACATATACCTCATCTTAAAACATTCGAAGATATTATTAGGGTCTGCTCCCTACATTGGCGGATATTATTAGGGTTCGTTCCCTACATTCGCGGATATTATTAGGGTCCGTCCCCTGCATTCGCGGATACTATTAGGGTCCGTTCCCTGCATTCACGGATATTATTAGCGTCTGTTCCCTTTCTAACCATACCTTACATACCTTTCTCTACATTCACAATTATAACTTCCATACGTACATACATCATTTGTATATCATATATAAATATAACAATCATATCTTTAAACTATCCCTTGACGATACATGCAATATCCGAAGATCGTTCATGCATCATCAAGCATTCATTCATACATAAATCATATAAGACATACACTTACCACTTAAGGTAAGTGATGTGCTAAAAGTAGTCAAATAATTATTAAATAAAATTATACTAATCTAGACACTAAGTAATACTCTAGACCCTTAAACTTAACTTAAACTACTAACCGGCAAGTGAACCGATCGACTCTAGTACAGCTAAGTAAGTCCGGATATCGAACCCACGAGACTCTTTAAATTACGAAACTAGCAAATTAGACTCAACTACAAGACACGACTATTTATTAATAATATTTGAGGGGGAATTTAATACTAATAATTAAGACTTAATAATAATTAACTAATGATTACTTTAATTAACTAATAATAAAACAAATAATAAAATACTAAAACCTAACCCTAATTATATAATAATAATAATAAAACATAATCATTACTTATTAATTAATTATAAAAAACCTTAAACCCTAATTATTTTTAAACCAATAAACAATTAAATACTTAAATTAATTCAGATGACAAAGATAACTACCCAGGCCAGAATCCCCAAAGTTACGGTTATTAATTAAATGGAAAACTCACGTTATGGAACTGGGATCATGAAATAGACCCTTGAGATTCAAGAAGACGCCTATGGATTTCTAACAAGTTTTAAGACTCACCAGTTTTATATCAAACTTCCTTACGGTTATTTAATCGCTTATGTCTAAGTATCTTTTATGACGAAAACCTACCTTACAGCGCAGAATTCAAAAGATAGCAAAGCAGACACAATTAATTTAATAAATTAAGCTGACAATCAAACCTAGATGGACTCCTTACGAAGAACTAAATCTAGCAATCCTGACCAACAAAGATCTATCAACAGCCTTTCACCTTATAGCTTTCTAGGCTGGCAGTTCACTTTTATCTATTTACTTGATTTTTTTTGTTTCTATAATTTTTAATGCATATTAATCACAAACTAGTCAAGAACACACAGTAAATGACCTAACAAAACCCTATCCTATTAAACAATCAACAAGGGCAATATGCAACAATAAATTCAAGTAAACAAAACCAAGCAATCATACGCATCAATTAAATCAAACTCAACTGTTTACTTAGAACATAAAATCCATAACGAAACGAAATCCAAATAAAATCAAACCGAACTAAGGTTCATCATGACCTAGGCAGTCTATGGAATTTAGCCTAGCATCATAAAGTCTAAATCAAACAGAGTATATAATAATGAAAACATGGTGAAAATATAAGAAACGGGGAATCGAAGATGATAAAACCCGTAAACTCGAACGTGAACGTGTAGCTCTTCACCGGATGTCTTCTTGCCTTCAAAATCACCACGAAATGCGAAGATGGCTCCAAGAACTCTCCACAATCGGCCAAGGGTCTCCAGGTTATGTCAGGTTTAAGTTAAAGGTGTTTAAATACCCAAAACAAGGCCCGGCAAGAAGCAAAAACGAAATAAATCTAGCCCAGTGTTTCCTAGGCGCCGCGCGGCCGGGTTTGGCCACTCCCCTTCGCGCGGCGCAACGTGCTTTTTTGTGGGGGCCGGTCTGACCGGTTCTCTGTTCTAACTCTTCCTGACGCGTTCCGGATCTCCGTTTCGGCTCGTTTTAGCTCGTTTTTCGCCCTTTTTAATCACGATCAACTCCCGTTTCCTACGACACACAAAAACGTTAGTAGTATACAAATGTTGACTAAAAACGAACAAAAACAATTAAAATATTAAATAAAATATACACGGGAAACACAAACATTTAGCATTATAACAAATATCCCCACACTTTTTCTTTTTTCGTCCCTGAAAAATTTTGATGCAGTTGGATCAGAATCGGAAAATTACAATCTAACAAACATTTAGGTTAATTTTTAAAGCTCAAAAAAACGCAAAAACTGCGATCACCGATATTGTTGTCCACTTAAAAACCCATGCCTTAATCTTTACCGCGACAAATATGATCCGACAATAATAGTACTTAGTGGTTTAGACAATTAAGACCCGCTTATTTTCAGCTTTTACCGGACCAGACCACCCCAACTTGACTTAAACCTCAAAATTAGCAGATTTAAAACTTTTTGTTGCTCTATTTTTTTAATGATTAGTTAAGATGATCAAGGGTATTGTTTATCCACCTAAATTTAAGCATCAAAGTCTACCAAACAGCCATTAGATATTATTAAGATTCAATTAATTCAAAGATAGTGTTCCCCACAACATGACATACCCCCGTTATCAAGAAATACACCGAACCATTACCATAGGTGAGTATGCAAAATTTCATCTGTAGGGCTTACATGTGGCGTGTCCCTTGTGATCCGTTTCATAATGGGACGCGAGCAAGGGACCCTACATGGCTAACAGCGTGGATGATCAAGTCTGTAATGCATTTGTACTTTCGTACTTTTTGTGATCATGTTTAAAGACTTAAGTGGCAGAAAACTGCGGGTTTGCTCTTTTTTACCTTTATTTTAAATATTCACAACCCCATTTGGAATTGTGAATACCCAGATGAATAGTCGGCATACCGACCCATAGTCTCCGGACCCGGGGCATCCCATCAATACAAGATTTAAGGTTATAAAAACATACGCCAATGATGTGTAAAACACTAAAGCTAAACAGTTTAAGTTTATATCACAGGCTACACGGCATACTCTAACGTTAAACCTACCAAAGCATCATATGATAACGTATTCAAATTTTTTAAACTTTTCAAACTTTTATAATATTTCCACTTTTCATACCAAGAATTGAGGCTTGAGTATGGCTTGACCTTTCATTACTTATTTTCTACGGACAAAACGCTTTACCCACAAGAGATTTCCGACCCATTTTATCTAATTTGTCCTTTCATTTTCAAGGCTGAGCCTACCGACACATCCCAAGTTAAGTGCGCTTTCTTTTATTTATCTCATATTATTAGTAGTTTGAAAAACCAATTTCCGATAAATATCATCATCTCCCACTTTAACGCAAGAAACTAGATTCAAGGGACATTTTTAAACATTTTTTCAATTTTTTTTTATTTTTCAAACAAAAACTCAATTTAAACTACGACTCAAATATCCTATCCCCACACTTAAATTTTGCATTGTCCTCAATGCAAGGATAAGGACTACTTAAAATAAAAATAAAACTAAAATAAAGTCGGACTACAAAAAACTAAAAACTAAAAATTAAAAACAGAAAACAAAATAAAAAATTAACAAGCTAGATAAAGGAAAAGACTTAGCTGGTAATATGCGCATGAAATATGATGCCAAAGTCTTCTTTCCAAGAATGTCCTCCAACTACGAACGTGCTCAGCAAAACAGTAACTCCTTCCCTCATCCACGAACGTAAGCGGCAAAAAGTCAACAAACAATATCTAAAAATATATCTTATCAAATTGATAGATATTAAAACATTTAAACTATTTCACCAACCAACAAATATATAAAACATGAATAATTCGGAGCAAATAAATAAACATGAAGTATACGGCTCCACTGCTCCATCATTCCCACATTTGTTTTTTTCATTAAATTCTTCCTTGGGGATCGTCTCTAGCTCAATCTTTCTTCAAACTAGCAAAACTTAAAAACACAAAAACAAAGACGAACTACAAAAAACTGCGTTAGTGACTCGATAAATTATACAAACTCCGCGAAACCTCCACACACTTAAACTTAATCAGGAGGTTTCTCCTTAACCTGAACCTTATCTAACCCGTTTAATTCCACCTGGTACTTATCAAACAGTAATATATCAATGATGGAATCGTAAAATATTAAATTAGAATTAAAAATCAGTAACGGGTCAGACTACCTATATTTAAACTTACCTGGAAAGAGGCGAATGCGTTGTAAGTATCGAGAAGATTGGTCGTGTTTGACATGCAAAGGCCTTTTCACTCACGTAGACCATCTTCTAAAGTATACGCAACTTCGGTGTTCAGGTAACCTATCATCCTCGGCCTTATCCCGTGGTTTTGATTCCTGATCAGCATTCAAAACACAATCCACGGGTCGGCAATGGTGTTCTTCCTCCAACACCGCATCCTCATATACAACGTCCCCATTAACGTCCAATGTATCTCCCCCGTCATAATCCGACAATCCATCCAACTCCAGATCAAGGAATTCATCTTCCTTACTCAATTCATTCACAACCTCTTCCTCAACGCCAAACATCAACTCAAGTGAATCTTCCAAATCCACGCCATCCTCTATCTCTTCTTTCTTCACTAACGACCTCTGATAAGCAGCCCACTCTTCTTCATTTATCTCATCATCAGAGTCACTCCAAAAATCAATAATAGCATGTGAAACCGGAGGTGGGACTTCAACATCCATTTTTGTCTCCGTTACTTGAATGATCTCCTCATCTGACTGCTCAACATATTCCAAGGATCTCAACCTCTCCATTTCATCTTATTCATCCAGTCTCCTAGAAATTTCTTCTACTTGATGTTGGAGATCTGTAATAATATCCTGGTGATTTTTGAAGATGGTATCATGCTCAACGAACATCTTTTGGGTATCTGTAGCCATGTATTGGACCAACATCTTTTCTATCCTACCCATAGCAGCTACATCCTCATCAGAAAGGCTTTTAGAAAATTGATCATAACACTACTTTTGGTTTTGCTGAGGTTGCTGATACAAATTATCAAAATAATACGGAAAAGGTCCCTATGAAAAATTTTGCACTGGCTGCACAGAAGGGTTAGTACGATTATATGGACATGCACGAGTCATATGACAACCAGTGCATCTATAACAAATAAATATAGAACCCTTGTATGGACAATCATAGGGTAAATGAGGGTCACAACACGTATCACAATTAAGGTTACTATAGTATGGACATTTAATGGTAAAGTGAGGTTCATTACAAATTTCACACATAATTACAAGAACAAAAAAAAGACACGGACAATTAGACACCTACGACCAAAGCAAAACAAATAAATAAATAAATAAATACGTAAAATAAATTTAACTAAAACCCTAAAAACTCAAAAGCAAAAACACAATAGCACGTATATAGCAAGTAAGTCCAATCAAAGCTAACAACGCAATCGCCAAGAGTCCCCGGCAACGGCGTCAAAAACTTGATGTGCTAAAAGTAGTCAAATAATTATTAACTAAAATTATACTAATCTAGACACTAAGTAATACTCTGGACCCTTAAACTTAACTAAAATTACTAACCGGCAAGTGAACCGATCGACTCTAGTACAACTAAGTAAGTCCGGATATCGAACCCACGAGACTCTTTAAATTACGAAACTAGCAAATTAGACTCAACTACAATACACGACTATTTATTAATAATATTTGAGGGGGAATTTAATGCTAATAATTAAGACTTAATAATAATTAACTAATGATTACTTTAATTAACTAATAATAAAACAAATAATAAAATACTAAAACCTAACCCTAATTATATAATAATAATAATAATAAAACATAATCATTACTTATTAATTAATTATAAAAAACCTTAAACCCTAATTATTTTTAAACTAATAAACAATTTAGAAAACTTGGATTGATTCAGATGATTAAAATACCCAGGCCAGAATCCCAAAAGTTACATTTATTAATTAAGTGGAAAACCCACGTTATGGAACTGGGATCATAAAATAGACCCTTGACAGAAAACCCGAACAGGACCCTTAAGCTTCAAGAAAACGCCTATGGATTTCTAACAAGTTTTAAGACTCACCAGTTTTATATTAAACTTCCTTACGGTTATTTAATCGCTTATGTCAAAGTATCTTTTTTGACGAAAACCTACCTTACAGCTCGGAATTCAAAAGATAGCAAAGCAGACCCAATTAATTTAATAGACTAAGCTGACAATCAAACCTAGACGGACTCCTTACGAAGAACTAAATCTAGCAATCCTGACCAACAAAGATCTATCAACAGCCTATCACCTTACAGCTTTCTAGGTTGGCAGTTCACTTTTATCTATTTACTTGATTTTATTGTTTCTATGATTTTTAATCGATATTAATCACAAACTAGTCAAGAACACACAGTAAATGACCTAACAAAACCCTATCCTATGAAACAATCAACAAGGGCAATGTGAAACAATAAATTCAAGTAAACAAAACCAAGCAATCATACGCATCAATTAAATCAAACTCAACCGTTTACTTAGAACATAAAATCCATAACGAAACGAAATCCAAATAAAATCAAACCGAACTAAGGTTCATCATGACCTAGGCAGTCTATGGAATTTAGCCTAGCATCATAAAGTCTAAATCAAACAAAGTAAATAATAATGAAAACATGGTGAAAATATAAGAAACGGGGAATCGAAGATGATAAAACCAGTAAACTAGAACGTGAACGTGTAGCTCTTCACCGGATGTCTTCCTGCCTTCAAAATCACCACGAAACGCGAAAGATGGCTCCAAGAACTCTCCAAAATCGGCCAAGGGTCTCCAGGTTATGTCAGGTTTAAGTTAAAGGTGTTTAAATACCCAAAACAAGGCCCGATAAGAAGCAAAAACGAAATAAATCTAGCCCAGTGTTGCCTAGGCGCCGTTGTTGGTACATGTTTGTCAGTAGTTCATAGTCTAGTATTTGTTATCGAGTCTGTAATATAGTTAATGGTTTGTTTATGGTTTGTTTTGTAAACTAGCGAAGTTATCAGCAAGTTCGCTATGGCGAACTTGCTGATCTAGCGAGGTTACTGACAACTTCGCCAGTGGCGAAGTTGTCGTGTTTAAATAGAACGTTTCAGCAGAGAACGTGTTAGGGTTTTGGTTTTACGTTTTGTTTCGTTTTGTTCTCTGTAACAGTGACCTACTGTCACGGGTTTGGTTATTCAATATAACGTGTTTACCTTATAGCTCGTGTTCATTGTTCGTGTATTCAATCTATACAATATCTACGCTCGTATCTATATACGCAGGGATTCCGCACCTGCGTTGTTAGAGATTTCCCGTATACGATCCACGTCCAGGAACCTACAATTGGTATCAGAGCCATCGGCTCGATTGTGAGGTTCGGGATTTCACGCGGGTGTAGATTTCGTCTCATTTCGGGTGTTACCGGGACGAGTTTTTGGTGTGTTTAATCATTCAAGCTACCTACCAGTGTGTTTAAGCCTTTAAACCTTCAAAATTCTCGTTAAAATCCGAGTTTCAGATCTGAACTGTTCTTCGTGTTCATCGGGCGAAGTTACCGTTCATCGGGCGAAGTTGCTGAATTCAGGCGAAGTTGCCGTCACTGGAGATTAGGGTTTCGGCGAAGATATAAGGATTAGCGAAGTTAACCACAACTTCGCTTACCTCATAAGTTCGCCTTAGCGAAGTTACGAACAGGCGAAGTTGACTTTGGGCGAAGTTGACTTCTCGGCGAAGTTAAAAAAAAAAAAAAAAAAAAAAAAAAAAAAAAAAAAAAAAAAAAAAGAGTCTGGAACGCCCGCTTACACGAAAATTTGCCCAAGCCATTTTTATCAGTCGGGAAGTCCTCAGAAAAAGTTTGGCAAAAATAAATTTTTTTTTCGACAAAATTTCCCGGAAATTTAAAAAAAAAAAAAAAAAAAAAAAAAAAAAAAAAAAAAAAAAAAAAAAATAGTCTTCAAGAAGGATGTCATCAATCAACATCTCAGACTTAGTCAAAATGGAAGTCGAAGCGGGATCTGCTACTAAGGCCCCAAGATTGCTGAAAGTAACCGATTATGTGGCGTGGAAGGATAGGTTCATTCAGTATATTAAATACCAGGATGCAAAGATGTGGGTGTGCATCCAGGATGGATATATTCCACCGTCAATGGAACACGAAGGTCGGGATGTGGTAAAGAAGTACAGCCAGATGGAGGAACAAGAGAAAAAAATGTATGAGGCCGAGAGCAAGGCCCATGCTGCGATTACTATGGCTCTTCCTCAAGAGATTCTCCATACATTCAGGAAGTACACTTCTGCACGAGAGCTTTGGGATGCTCTTGAGAATAGATTCGAAGGGAACGCGGGTATTCGTGCCTCGAAGATTAAGCTGTTAAAGACCCAGTTCTCTGTCTTCAAGCATTTGAAGAACGAATCGCTCGATGATATTATCACCCGATACTATCATCTAATGACAGAGCTGAACAATTATTCGATTGCTTACCGAGAAGAAGAGATCGTTGAAAAGCTTCTCGATGCTCTCCCACCGAAGTGGGAAATGTACACCGTTCTTATGAGGGAAGACAGAGACTTTCCTAATTATGATTTGGAAACGGCAGTAAACAAGCTCAGAACTTATGAGCTTAATATGGTTCGAAAAGAGACACCAACGGATCAGGTTCAAGACCCTGGTATGTATGGTGCCAAAGTTAACTCAGGCTCAAGTTCGAAGTCTGAATCTGCTGCTTACTACTCCAAAGGAGAGTCAGGAAATGTGTCAGTAAACATGAACGGTGATGTTTGCTTTGTTGCTGGAGGATCAAGTACTTCAAAGCCTCAAGCATCCACGAGTGGTTTCTCTGAAAATTCCTCAAGCAATAATTATTCCAAGATGCCTATGAGTGTCAAATCTGCTGAAGAGCAGTTTGCAGTCTATGCATCATTTATTGCTTCCTATGAAAACTACATCCAAGGGAAGATTATGGACCCTGCTGTTCTGGATGAGGATTATGACCAGATCGATGCTGATGATCTGGAGGAGATGGATTTGCAATGGCAAATGGCAATGATTGTGAGGCGAATTAAACGTTTTATGAAGAAAACTGGGAGAAAGTTTGTTGGTGGTAGGCCTGGATTTGACAAATCAAAAGTAAGGTGCTACAATTGTCAACAGTTCGGGCACTTTGCTAGGGAATGTAGGAATGAGAGAGTTGAACGGGGACAAGTTAGGCCTAACCAACACTCTGGAATTAACCGCGAGATCAATGCCATGTTAACTAGAGAGGCAGGAGAATACAACTGGAACCAACACTCAAGTGGTTTGGGTGAACAAGCACACATGGCTGAGACTGAAGCTGTAGAAGTTGAGAAGGTTGATGGAGAGAAGAAAGCAAATGAAGAAGAAACTGCTTTCATGGCGAACGATCAGGATGGTAGATCCAAGGTATGTCCCAAAATTATTTGTGCTAATTGTGAAAATTTGACTGAGCAACTAACCAATATAACTGATCAGTATGTCAAATTAGATGCTGAGTTTAAAACTGTTAAAGAAGATCACCATTTCATTAAAGCAAGAGAAAACAGTTATAAAGTTAAGATAAAGGCTTGTGAAAAAGACATTAAAAGTCTTAAAACTAAACTTGCTGAGAAAATAGAAATTATTGATCTTAGTTATGAGGTTTTGGAAGAAAAGACAAAATTGATTGCTGATAGAGATAAACAGATTGCTGACCACCAGGTAAAGGTGGTGGAACTGAACCGCAAACTTGAGCAGTTCAGAAACTCCTCGGCTATCCTTGATCACCTTGTGAGTGATCCAAGTACCTCTGCAAAGAGGGCAGGAATCGGATACCACGAGGTTCCACCACCCTTTAACCATAATTACACTTATAATCCAAGTGTTCAGAAATCTGTTGATTTTGAGATTGCTCAGTCAACCCCAATTAGAATTACTAGTGTCAAACCAAGTGTTAGCTGTGGCGAAACAAGTTCGCCTGTTTCTAGTGTGAATATTTCTGTATCAAGTCCAGTCTCATCAGATTCGGATATGTTGTCCGAATCTGGTCAGACAAAAGAAAAGGTAGAATTACCCACCAGTGGAGATAATGATAAAGTTTCTAAAAAGAGTTCTCCACTCAATCCGTACGTCCCACCTTATGTGAGACGAACGGCTGATAATACTACCTCTACATCCAAACCAACATTTGACAAGAAAATGGAGAGTAGATGTTGCTTTAGATGTAACAGGTTAGGACATCTTGTTGCAGATTGTCCTTTGAAACCGAGATTTAGAGATGTGAAGCCAAATAAAAATGAGAATAAGCGTCATTTTATTCCAGCTAAAAATGAAAACTTTAAAAATTGCCAAAATGTAACGAATTCAAGTTTTCATAAAAACCAACCTCATTTTTACAACCAAACCACAAGAAATAACACTTTCTATTCTCAAAGGTTTGGAAGGCATTACACTCAATCTGCAGGGAGATTCCCTAACAGGACGTACAGAAATTATCCTGACGCTAACTTGAGAAAGCCAGGGTACGGGATGTATCGATCCAAGACCAACTGGTCTTGGGTCCCAAGATTCTAACTCATTGTTTTTTTGTGCAGGAACAGTTGAACAGGGCTTCCAATAATCTTTGGGTTGTGGATAGCGGCTGTTCCCGGCACGTGACTGGTAACAAAAATTTGTTACAAGATTTAAAACCTGTTCAAGGAGCGAGAGTCAGTTTTGCCGGTGAGAGTGGAGGCAAAATATCAGGAAAGGATACGGTAACTAACGGGAAGATGACGTTAGAAAATGTGAACTTTATTGAGCTAAACGGGATGATCAATCCCGAGTAACCATGTTTTTCTTCTGAGTAAAAAAAAAAAAAAAAAAAAAAAAAAAAAAAAAAAAAATCGTCACTAATCGCTTAAAATTATGTCGGTTATCTCAGTTGGAAGGACATGTCTTAGGATATGTTTTGGTCCTCATTTTCTACTTGTAGATTTTGAGGATAGCCATTAACCTGATGACTGAAAGTGACCGGGGCGATTTATGATGTGTTTTCTTTCTATCGCTGAAAATTAGTCGTTCATACTTAGTTAGAAGGACACATACTTGTATGTGGTCGGTCCAGTTGATCCATTGGATCTTCAGGATTGCCGTTTACCTGAAAAACTTTGACGTGATCGGGGCGAATTGAAGTCAAAATTTTTTTTGGGAAATGAAATTACCTTTCAAGTCTATTACTTCGTAAGAAGTTCTTTGCTGTGTTTAACAGAAAATTGATCCAACCTTGGAAAATGATATATATACTGATTGTGTGGGCTTAACTAGTGAAGTTATTAAGCTTAAAAGACTTTAGAACAGTCATTGTATGTCATGGTGATTTTTATGGTGCGTAAAAGTGTATGTGATACTAACTTAAATTACTCGAGTTTACGTGGAAACTTCTTAAGAGTTTTGTATGTCTTCATACAGATCTTTCCGAATGATAGGCAGAAAAGCAACTACCCAGTCATACACGAGCCCGTTAGTGTTCTGATTCCCGTGAAGAAAGCATTTCAAGACACTGCAGTGATCCAGATTCGGGACTTGCAGTGGTTTAATACTCCGAAGTCAATACGAATGTTTGTTTAAAAAAAAAAAAAAAAAAAAAAATATTTGTACTTATGAGAAATAGTAACAATCAAGACTTCTCAAGTCTGGAGTAAGAAGAGACCGGGAAGCAGACAACGAGTATCTACAAGTTAATCAGACACTATGGGTCGAAGTCAATTCGGGGTGACTTGGGTATAGCCAAATACGCTTTGAGAATAGATAGAAGATATCATTACCTCTGAGTTGTTGCCAACTTAAATTTTTGAGCTTAACTGAACCTTAATCCGTATCACAGAAACGATGAAAACCATTTAAGTTATTTACATGCTTACAACCTGTCTCTTTATGTCATAATACAGCTAAACACGGATCTATGTGACAGTCACATAGTTAGTATGATTCCTGTTAGGATCTTTTCTAAAACGTGCTAGTCCTTAACTAGACTGAAATTTGATCCCTTATACTTTAAATTTTTTTAGATAGTTTTATGTTTTTTTTCTGATTACTATTGGTTGAGGTTGAGCATAGGAACGTAATAGATACCTTGAAGGAGTTCTTGGCATCTCAAGGGGAGATAAGCTATAGAGGCGATGAGTTGAGGACAAAGAGACGACAAGATCATGACGATGATCCCAACGCACCTTCGGGTGCAGGTGGTGAGCTGCCAAGAACCTCTCAGGATCTTGGGGCTTCCACAGCTGAGGGGGAGTCTGCGGCTCGTGATGATGTGGTTGCTGTTGGTGATGATGTGGATGTGTTTGAAAATGTTGAGAGTGTTGATGATGTGATAGATCCACTGAAAGAGATAGACGATGTGCCGTTTGATTAAGATGTGCTGCCAAATGATATTATTGAAAGGAACTCGACGTGATTGATATGTGTTTGATCAAGATGTATTGAAGAGTCTGAAATGGTGGTATGTAGACTGCCAGACTGCTGAAGCTGTGCTGGAAGACGAAGACGAACAAGAAAGTGCTGAGGGTTTGTGATCCGATGCATCTTGTTAACTTATCGAAAGCTGATCTGAAAGTACTCAACGAGAAGAAGATCTTCTACATTCCTGCTTGGAAGGATCAAGCTAGGAAATATCAACGGGTAGTGTCGGTTTGTGTGAGAGAAGGGGCGCACGCGTGAAAGTGCAAGATTACAAGACTCAGAGATCAAGATATGAAGCTACTGCCAAGGGGGAGTCTGTTGGTACATGTTTGTCAGTAGTTCATAGTCTAGTATTTGTTATCGAGTCTGTAATATAGTTAATGGTTTGTTTATGGTTTGTTTTGTAAACTAGCGAAGTTATCAGCAAGTTCGCTATGGCGAACTTGCTGATCTAGCGAGGTTACTGACAACTTCGCCAGTGGCGAAGTTGTCGTGTTTAAATAGAACGTTTCAGCAGAGAACGTGTTAGGGTTTTGGTTTTACGTTTTGTTTCGTTTTGTTCTCTGTAACAGTGACCTACTGTCACGGGTTTGGTTATTCAATATAACGTGTTTACCTTATAGCTCGTGTTCATTGTTCGTGTATTCAATCTATACAATATCTACGCTCGTATCTATATACGCAGGGATTCCGCACCTGCGTTGTTAGAGATTTCCCGTATACGATCCACGTCCAGGAACCTACAGCCGTGCGGCCGGGTTTGGCCTCTCCCCTTCGCACGGCGCGGTGTGCTTTTTTATGGGGGCCGGTCTGACCGGTTCTCTGTTCTGACTCTTCCTGACGCGTTCCGGATCTCCGTTTCTGCTCGTTTTAGCTCGTTTTCGCCCCTTTTAGTCACAATCAACTCCCGGAACCTACGACACACAAAAACGTTAGTAGTATACAAATCTTGACTAAAAACGAACAAAAACAATTAAAATATTAAATAAAATATACACGGGAAACATAAACATTTAGCATTATATCAGTAAGTGTATTAACAAATCACATCTAGTATGCACACAGCCCCGAAAACATTACAAGGAAGTGGGGCTAGAAACTCGTCTGAATGCGGTTACGTTTACCGTTAATGGTAATCCCTTTATTTAGTTGTGCACGGCTAACTTGGTATAACAATTACGCGTATTAATTTCTATCACTTTCCATAACGCGTTTCTAGTTTAATTATTACCCTCAACGAACGGGGGTCTGGGGGCAGCGCCTCTGGCGGGGTTCTAGGGGCGCAGCCCTTAGCGGGGTCCAAGGGGCAGAGCCCCTGGCTGGGGTTAAATTTTATTTACATTAACTGTCTTAACATATTTTTCATTAGGATTTTAAATTATTTTCTAATTCGCTAACTCATTTGTTATAATGAATTAAGCCCGATTCGTTAACTAATTCGTTATCTTTCTTGATCTGATTCGTTAGTCCGGTTCGTTATCTTAACATAGCGAATTGGTGCTTGACGAATCACCTGATTCGTTATTTGGTTCGTTATCCTAGTTCGCTAGCCTAATTCGTTATCCTAATGAATTGGGTGGGTAACGAATCACCTGATTCGTTATCTACTCATAACGAACTGGGGAACTGATTCGTTATTTGGACATAACGAATTGGTGAACTAATTCGTTATCTAATCATAACGAATTGAGTCAGTCTTATCCAGACTTTGACTCAGGGTCAAAGTCAAAATTGCCAAGAACACGAGATAGTCAACATTCACTAGATCTGCAATTAAACCCTCAATTCTTAACGAAACAACACGATTTAGGTATCAATGAACTCGGAATCACAGCGCTAACAAACCCCAATCATTAAATCGGCCAAGCATTCACATTTAAAGGGTGCGATTTATGCATCTATGTTACGGGTTATTTTAGGTTAACAATAACCTATCAAATGTTGATCAATTTCAGTAGGATTTGTTGTTTTGGATTCGTTTTTAACATACTAAAACAGATCTATGATTTCTAGACGTAATCCGGACCTAAACGAACAAGTTCTCGATATAAACGTACCTTAAATGAGTCGATCATGGACACGATCTAGTATTGATGTAGGTTTGGCTCGTTACGACGTTACAGCACTAACAAGCTCGGGTTTTCACCTTCGGATCTTGAGTCGGGATATAGGATAGTGTTAGTGTGTGTTTTTGATGGTGTAGGCTGATGTGCTAAAAGTAGTTATAAAATCAATAACTAAAATTATACTAATCTGGACACAAAGTAATACTCTAGACCCTTAAACGTAACTAAAACTACTAACCGGCAAGTGAACCGGTCGACTCTAGTACAGCTAAGTAAGTCCGGATATCGAACCCACGAGACTCTTTAAATTATGAAACTAGCAAATTAAACTCGATTACAAAACACGACTATTTATTAATAATATTTGAGGCGGATTTTAAAACTAATTAATTAAAACTCTAATAATAATTAACTAATGATTACTTTAATTAAACTATTAATAAACTAATAATATAATAATAAACCAAACCCTAATTATTTAAATAATAATAAAACATAATCATTACTTATTAATTAATTAATAAAACTTAAACCCTAATTAGTTTTAAATAATAAACAATTTAGAAAACTTGTGTTGATTCAGATGATTAAAATAACTACCCAGGCCAGAATTCCAAAAGTTACGGTTATTAATTAAATGGAAAACGCAAGTTATGGAATTGGGTTCATAAAATAGTCCCTTGACAGAAAACCCGAACAGGACCCTTGAACTTCAAGAAGACGCCTATGGATTTCTAACAAGTTTTAAGACTCACCAGTTTTATATTAAACTTTCTTACGGTTATTTGATCGCTTGTGTCTAAGTATCTTTTATGGCGAAAACCTACCTTACAGCACGGAATTCAAAAGATAGCAAAGCGAACTCAATTAATTTAATAAACTAAGCTGACAATCAAACCTAGATGGACTCCTTACGAAAAGCTAAATCTAGCAATCCCGACAAGCAAAAAATCTATCAATAGCCTATCACTTTACAGCTTTTTGGACTAGCAGTTCACTTTTATTTGTTTAATTGATTTTATTGTTTCTATCATTTTAATCGATATTAATCACAAACTAGTCAAGAACACAAAGTAAATGACCTAACAAAACCCTATCCTATGAAACAATCAACAAGGGCAATGTGAAACAATAAATTCAAGTAAACAAAACCAAGCAATCATACGCATCAACTACATCAAACTTAACAGTTTACTTAGAACATAAATCCATAACGAAACGAAAATCCAAATAAAATCAAACCGAACTAAGGTTCATCACGACCTAGGCAGTCTATTGAGTTTAGCCTAGCATATTAAAATCCAAATCAAACAAAACAAATAATAACGAAAACATGGTGAAAGTCTAAGAAACGGGGAATCGAAGATGATAAAACCCGTAAACTCGAACGTGAACGTGTAGCTCTTCACCGGATGTTCTCTCGCCTTCAAAATCACCAACAAACGCGAAAGATGGCTCCAAAGTCTCTCCAAAATCGTCTGGTGGCTTCAGGTTATGTCAGGTTTAAGTTAAATGTATTTAAATAACCAAAACAAGGCCTGAAATTAAGCGAAAATGAAATTAATTAAGCCAGTGTTGCCTAGGCGCCGCGCGGAGGGCATTTGGCCTCCCCCTTCGCGCGGCGCGACGTGCTTTTCCAAGGGGCCCGGTCTGACCGGTTCTCTGTTCTGACTCTTCCTGACACGTTCCGGATCTCTGTTTCGGCTCGTTTTTCGCCATTTTAAATCACGATCAAATCCCGGAACCTACGAAAAATAAAAACGTTAGTAGTATACAAATCTCGACTAAAAATGAATAAAAACTATTAAAATATTAAATAAAATAAAAAGGGAAACATATATATTTAGCATTATATCATAGGCTATGGTGTAGAGATGGATAAAAATGGAAAGGTTTAGGGTTTAAGGGGTATTTATACTCCCTTAAGCCCATTGACCTATGGCCCATTCCATCTCTTATTCCATCTTCCTAAGTCCAAGCCCATCATCTTATAGTTTATTTATCTAAACCGATAACGACACACTATAAAATAAATGAATTTTATTTTATTATTATAACCCAAAAGTAGGATGTTACAATATTTAATAAATTACTTCATTCATATATTTTCTAGTGGGTTAAAATTGATAATGTAAATTTTATTTAATATTTAAAACGATTTAATATGAATGGTCAAAAACGACCTAATGTAAATGATCAAATACTTAAATCGGTCGAAAATTTATTTAATTTATAACTTCTTCATTCGGTTTTTTTAATAAGTAAAAAAAGTAAAACCATATAAATTGTAATAATGAGATAATTAAGTTATTATTTGTAAGTCTCGAATCTGGATCACTACAATATGATATCAACCAGAACACGATGTTAGTGCGGAATCCTAACAAAGTGATGATTCAAGAACAATATGATACGAAATATATAAATATGATGAACACAATGTAATCCTCCAAATGCACACGATTATATTATTAAACCGTCTGGTACATGAGATTACACAGAACGTATTGCTCTCTCGAATATGCTCACTCTCTGCTAATGTGAACAACCTTCAAACCCTATACAATAAGATCTATTTATAGGGAAACTAACAACCAAGCCCAAGTAAAGCCCAAAGCCCACCGAGAACACCTTGGTGTTCTTGGTTTACATAACACACACAACCAAAACCAATTAACTAGAACTAAGTACAAACCACCAAATATTGACCCAACAATCTCCCCCCTTGGTTTGTAGCTTCGTTCTTGTTTATTTCACTTCAAACTAGCCTAACCGAAATCCATAGGGTTTTCGGTATTACACCAATGTAATTCTTCAACTCGTCTTCGTTTACATCACATTAGTCTTGATCATGTTGTGGCCTTTTGATATGCGTCCGTTTAACCAATTTATGACCCAACAATCTTGCCCTTAGACTGATGCTTTCAAGATCTTCAGAATCTTTACTAGAACATAATCAGCAACTTCAATGATTAGCAACTTCAACATCTGCATCCAATACTCTACCATCTCCCTTTTTTTTGACAGCATCATCCAATTAAGTTTCAGATACTTCATATGCTTCCATTGCAAGAAATCAGTCTTGAAAGAACAATCAACTTTGATAGAAAGATCAACCAAAATATATTTTTTTTAAAACAATTAAATAAAACAGACATATTTTTGTAATTTTTATTTTTCTGTTTTTTTTTTTAGTTTTCTTGAAAAGACTTGAGATGAGATCATACCAGCTAAACCAAATATAACACATTTTTAACGCATTTGTTTCGACAAGAGAAATCAAGAAGTAAAAATAAAATAAATGAAATAAAACAAATTTAATCACCCGGACTTCTTATAATTTAGCAAAAATTTGGGATCAAATTTCAGTTTTCGATAAAAACACCGCCTTTTATGAAAAGATCCGAACATAGAATCATATTGTTTAAGGTGCTGTCACAAGGATTCATGTTTAGCGTTATTATGACATGAAAAGACAGGTTGATAGCAGGTATAACGAACTTAGCATGATTTTCATTGCAACGGTGATATGAATTAGGTTCAGTTCGGCATAAAGCTTAGATAGACATCACTCATGGACCTGTGATGCCTCCTATCTATTCTCGAAGCGTATTTGGCTTTCACCAGATCACCCCAATTTGACTCCAACCCCCTAGATTTGGTTTAAAAACTTTTAATGACAGAACTTATTTATTTGAATTTTCTTTTCAAATTTGCGAACATATTTGAGGTTGAACGTTGGACTTACAGTTTAATTAACAAGCCTTTCATTCGAGATGTTAAAGGACTTATATTATTGCCTCCACCCCTGTAGTTCTGTTATTAACCCTTATGTTTGTGTTTTACTTAAAAGCTTGTGAACATTTATCAACTTTTGGTTGATTATATATTTACAGTAATTTTGTTCACATTTGTTCTTTGTCATTCTCAATAATATACATCATTTTGGGAACCAAATACCAACGGGCTCGTGTATGACTGGGTAATTGCTTTTCTGCCTATCATTCGGAGAGATGTATCTGGAGACATGCACCTGTCTTCAAAATGACTCTCCACAGTAAGTTTAACATATTTAGTTTATATCACTTCAACTTTTACGCATCATGGAAAGCTACCATACACATCAATGACTGTTCAAGAGCCTTTTAAGCTTATTAACTTCACCCGTTAGGCACACATAAACAATTTACCTATCATTTTCCAAAGGTTGAATCAATTTTCATTTGAAAATCTTATGAAGCTTCTAAAAAGTTGTTAACTAAATAAAGATATCACTTCCCATAAAATTACAGAAGACAAACATGTTAAGAACTCAGTCACCCCGGTTACTCTTCAGTTTTCAGGTAAATGGCTATCCCGTATGACCACTAGTGGTTAACAGGACCAAAACACATATGAAAATACGTGTCCCTCCAACTTGGAATTACCGACATAATTTTAAGTGAAAGAATTCAAAACACAAAACACATCACAATCACCCCGGATGCTTTCAGTCTTTAGACAAATGGCTATCCTGTGAATCTACAAGTAGATCACCGGACCAAACATATACAAGTATACGTTCTTCAAACTTGAGCAACCGACATAATTTTAAGCGTGAGTGAAGTTTGAAAGACAAAGATTTTTTTTATTAAACGCACACACGCTCTTTTTGAATTTTTTAAATTTCTCCCCCTAAATTTGTGCAAAAACTTTTATGTACAAATTTAACCTCAAAAAGACTCAATCGTCGAAACGTAATATTTAATAAAAACTTTTATGAAGTGTGATAGTCAGCCAACCGATGTACTATCATTTCTCATGCACGTTCAAGTCATTTTCTCATTTTTGAAACAAAATACACTATACTTGAAAAAACTATACGAGAACATATTTTTGAATATTAGAATTTAAAATTTTAAAATCTTTTTTATTGATCAATCTTTCATACCAAAGTGATCTGGTTACCTTTTATCTTCAAGACATCATTTTTCATTTGTGAGAATCTCCCCCTAGGAATGAGCTTGTTTTGAGATTTTGTATCCTTGCGAGTTGAATGTCTGAACAAGCCTTTTAATATGCAATGTATTCCCTGATTTGTTCCTACACACTTAGAGAGCAGATTAAAAACATTCTATCACCCTAAAATCCCGTCTAGGCCACAAATAATCCATTTCATGGTTTAAAGATTTAAAAACAATGGATATTTTCCCTGTCATGTGCCTGGAACAACCCATTTAATAAACAATGAATTTGTGGTTGTTCCTACACGCATAGCGGGATCAGTTGGACATAGGAACCCAAGTCATAAATGTCTTGGGGTTCCCTTGAGCATCAACATATGTGACCTCTTGCCAACTCATATCTTTCCCATCTTTAACAGAATCATTTGTTAATACAGATTCTGTTTGCTGAGTTTTAAGTTTCCAAGTCTGTCTTGGTTTAGTGAAATTTGGTAGAACAGACTTTGGAGTGGAGCAATTCGAATTCGAATTCTTAGAACTCTCAACACTCTTTGATTTCTGAAAATTTAATTTTCTTTTAACAGTTTCTAAATCATTTGAGTGCAAACCTGTCATATTAGCTTTGAATCCTTGAGTATCTGTGACCCGTTGTACAGATACTCGTGGTTTTCTAAAATAAGCATTTTGTTTAACCACTGGATTCAGTTGAAACTTATTACATTTCACCTGAGGAGCTTGTCTATTAACAGCACGGTAGTGACACTCCTTTGCCAAATGTCCACCGTTCCCACAGACGAAACACGCCTTCATCCTTCTTCTATATGTCCTGGCGTGCCACAGTGGTAACATTGCCCGAGAACACTTAATTTCTGGCTATATTTACCGAAAACTCTTTTGGCCGAGAACTCCTTTGACCGAAAACTCAGGATATTGACCGAGAACCAGTTGCGTTAACTGAGAACTCAAATGGTTGACCGAGAACTCAAATAGTTGACCGAGAACTAGGTAATATTGCCCGAGAACACTTAATTTTGGCCGAGAACAACAACTTTGACCGAGAACCTCTTCACTTTGACCAAGAACTATTCACTTTGACCGAGAACCTCTTCACTTTGACCAAGAACTCTTCACTTTGACCAAGAACTCTTCACTTTGACCGAGAACGATGATTATGTGACAAGCTTCTTAGAGTTTTTGGCCGAAATCCCTGAATTAACCCCGAAATCAAACAGGATTGATTGCCCAAAAATAAGGTTGACTAATTTAGCTATACAATCAACAAAATTTCGTAAATTATGGGATTCAAATTATTTCCAAGCAAACCAAATATGTCACCAAAAATAATTCCAACACCACCAAAACTTTATATCTTGAATCCGTTGATATCACAATAACGAGCCTGAATAGGTCTAAGGCTCTGATACCAATTGTAAGTCCCGAATCTGGATCACTACAATATGATATCAACCCGAACACGATGTTAGTGCGGAATCCTAACAAAGTGGTGATTCAAGAACAATATGATACGAAATTTATAAATATGATGAACACGATGTAATACTCCAAATGCACACGATTACATTATTAAACCGTCTGGTACATGAGATTACACAGAACGTATTGCTCTCTAGAATATGCTCACTCTCTGCTAATGTGAACAACCTTCAAACCCTATACAATAAGATCTATTTATAGGAAAACTAACAACCAAGCCCAAGTAAAGCCCAAAGCCCACCGAGAACACCTTAGTGTTCTCGGTTTACATAACACACACAACCAAAACCAATTAACTAGAACTAAGTACAAACCACCAAATATTAACCCAACATTATTTCAGTCAAACCATATTAAGGAATGACTATATAAAAATGAAAATAATTGAAAATATAAAAAATGTTGTTCATTCATTTTTTTTTAATAAGGAATGTCAAACTTTATAATTGTCATAATGGGATTCTTAAATGTGTATAAATCTAAAAATGTAAACTAATATGAATTGTTTAAATCAAAATACAGTTTAAATCGAAAACCTGATGATATACATTCCATGTAAATGTTGGTCAAACCATTATTATGGACATTAATTAGAAATTCAAATTTAAAACATATACAAAAAATGTAGAGAAATACCATAAACAAATTCGAGACCTCCATTTACTTATTTATGTAAATTACTGAACTTATTATTATCTATCGATTATGGACCATTAATTTTAGTGAACTTATTATATGTAAATTATGGATAATTAATTTCAAATTAAGTTGTTATGATATACCAAAACTATATACAATTACGGTAAACTCATATTGAATTTGACTTATGTGAAATGATTTTAAATTAATTTATAATTCGTTCGGATTTAAATTTTTATACAAAAGGAAATACAATAATTATATTATAAACGGTAGTAACAAAGTACTATAAATATGTAAATTTTTTTTATATTTAATACGATTTACCTTAAATGAATGGTGAAAAACGATTACATATAAATGGTAATCGGTAAACTCATATTAGATTTGTCTTGGGTGAAATGAAGTTAATTTTTAAAATCAGTTTCTTTAAAAATTAAGGAAAGTCAATATATATAAAATATGAATATATATATATATATATATAATGTGATAATGGGATAATTAAATTATATAAATTACAATAGTCATGTTAATTCGGTTAATTAAACAAATAGTTTTGTAAATAAAAAAATACGATAATATAAGTTATGTTTTAAAATATAATCAAAATTTAAATCTATATAAAATAATATATTGTAGTAAAATCATAGTTATTATTATGGACAATTATTTATAAGGAAAGTCGATATTCAATATTGATATTAATTAAAGTGTGATAATGAGATAATTAAAGTATTAAAGTATATAAATTACAATATTGATGTTGATTCGGTTATTTAATGTCAAACTAAATAAATTGTATTAATGGGATAAGTAAATATGTATTTTATTAACGCATGCCGGAAAAAATATACATTAAGGTATCTCCGATATACATGAATATTTTCTTATATGAAAAATTAATGAAAATGAATATACATGAATATTCAAAAAATAAATATACATGAATATAAAAAAATGCATCTTATAAAGTCATCCTCAATCCGTGAAATTAGATAATATGAGTGGGACAATAACCTGAAATAATAAAATCGAATATTAATATTGATATTATGGATTATATTAATTATAATTAATAACCGGAAAATTTTAAAGGTGTTACCGGAAAAACGATATTGTGACAATGGCCATCGTATCTCGGATTTTTTCGTAGAATTTAAATTGAAGTTAAGTTGTATGACTCGTGACATTCACTTGACATTATAAAGTAAAATATTAATGTTGATGTTATGGAACATCAACATGATTGGACAAATACACAAGACACTATTTAAAGTGACAATATTTATTCAACTCATTTTATTTCAACAAATCAGTAATCAACACATCTCGTTCACACGAACAAATTGAATACAAGTAACAGTTATATTATTCGTTTGACTAATACCCTAATAGTCTTGGTAACGTTTTCATCAAGTCCTCGAGTCAACAAAAGTCAAACCTGTAACATTTCATAAAATAAAGTTTATCAACACAAAGGTTGGTGAGCAATTCATAAGTTTGAGCATATATGTATATAGTAATAAAGAGCCACAAAACTTGTATACAAAACAATAAATAAAAGCTATAAATTTGGATAAAATAGTTATCGCTAACAAGTTAGCGAGACCCAACTATAAGAGGTTGCCAAATAGTTTAGGATTTTATAGACAGTTGCTAAACACATTAGCACCACCTAGCTACAAGGGGTTGCCGAGTAGTCTGGGATTTAATAGTTATCGTTAATTGCATTATGTTAACGACACCTTGCCATAAGGGGTTACCAAATGGTATAGGATTTATAGTCCCACCATCCAAAAGCGATAAACAAATAAGCATATAAGCATGTAAGCATAGAACACCAAATCGAGCAATTATTCAAGTAAGGTATACAATCATGTTTGTGGGTTTAAGATTCAAGTATATAAAGCATTTAGTTTGATAAGTACGAAATGTCACCCCAAAACGAAAGATGGAAAAAGGGGTATGAAAGTACTCATCTCGATTGACGAATCGGGAAATAATAAATGATCGACAATTAGAAAGCTTGTAAACGAAATGAACGAATCCGACTTGAAAGCTAATTGAAAACGAATAAATAAAATATATTAATGAACTTGAATTTTAGTTGAAATTACATTGAAACATTGGATGAGAAGGTTCGGTTGTTAATCGGGTTACCGGTTAGTTTGTTAATGATTAGGGACTCGTACTTAATTAATAATTTAAAATAAAATAATATTATTTTATTGGGACTTTTAAATAACTAAACCAATATTAAATAGAAACAAGATGGGTTTTAAATCAAGAGTTCGGTTTTGTAAAAATGAATAGATAATAAAGTTTATAATAATATTATTAATGATAGGATAGTAATGATAATAATAATTCTAAAACAAGATATGTTATATATATATACATATATATAAGATAATAATAATAATAACAATAACTATTTCTAGTAATACTAATATATTATTTTAATTATAACAATAATTATTGTTAATAACACTAATATTAATAGTTAAGGAATAAAAATCATTGATACAAATCTAAAGTGATGTTGATAAAAATAGTAATAATAATAAGTAACATTGATAGTAAAAATGATATCATTTGGTTCGATTTCTAAACGAGTTCACAAAATAACCATATTAATACTATTGCTAGTAATTAATGATAAAATATGATTTTGATAGATAATAATAATATGATCTTTTATAATATTAATAACAACTTTAATATTTATAATAATAGTAACATTAACAATAATACTAATAATAATAATAGTAATAATAATAATAAAATAGTATTAACAGCTTTAAAAATAAGTCTTTTATATTGTGTATATATATACATATATATATATAATGATAATAATAATAATAGTGATAGTAATATATAATAGTAATAATATGAATTTAAATCTAAAATAATAATATAACATTCATATATATTTATTTAAATTTTTGTATATAAATCCAAGACCGATTTTAAAGATGTTAGTAACCCGGGTGTTCATCTTTTCCCCAAATCAAAACAACATCATATCCACTCCACCCGATTCAAGTATATAACTAAAAATATAACCGGTTATTAACAATTTAAAACTGACAATCGATATATAAAACTAACAATACCAAAACCCAAATTAAATTTACCTATTATATGTTCATGAGTCGTGGCTCTATACCGAAAAGGAACCGAGCCGAAACGGGGTCGTCGGAGGGAGATGACGAGAAGAGAGAGAGAGAGAACCGTAGAGAGAGAGAGACGTGATAGTTAGATACGGAGGGAGAGAGATACCGAGAGGGAGAGAGCCGAGGGAGAGAGAGTGAGGCAGAGAGAGAGAGAGAGGTAGAGCTGCGGTGCCGGGTAGGCGGCGTCCAGTTTTCCAGTCGCCGGAAAACGAAACCGAAGGAGAAAGGGGGAGCGGGTGGCTAGGGTTTCGGACCAAAGGGAGGTGGGTAGTGGTGGTGGTGTGTCGGAGGTGGGGAAGGAGAGGATGGTGGCCGGAATTCGCGTCGCCGGAGAGTCACCGGCCGCCGAAAATCAGCGCCGGAAAACGGCAGGGAAAGAGGGACGGCTGTGATGTTAATGTTTAGGGTTAGGTTTTGTTGTGTTTATATATGCATGACATATTTTCAAAAATGGCCCCTCAAGTTTGGTATTTAGTTTATAATTATTTAAAACTTGTATAACTTTAAGGAAATCCACTTTAGTCCCTAAAGTTTATTTAACCAAACTTATAAATTAAAACTAACGGAATTTTGACAAAACTCACACATGCTAGAGTTATATAAACAATGGTTTGATAATTTGAGAGTTCGGGTTTACACGCTTAACCACAACTATGAAGTATAATTTATTAAAATGAAACGCGAAAAAAATCGGCATGTTACAAAATGATTATAAAACGAGACCCGAATTTGACGAATGTCACAACATGGATGAAGCTAATTTATATTTAGAACCGAAAAGATCAGCATGTATAACAAAAAATGGGAAAAAATAAAACTTCAAATTAATATAAAACACCCATTGTTATAGGTATAAAACATGAACGGAAAAACTTACCGGAAAACCGTAAAAAAAATCCATTGTTATGGCTTCATCGCTGTTTTTTATTTAGAACCTAAATAGATTTAAAAAAAATCAGTTAACAATGAAAATAAAGATAAAAAGGTTAGATCTACAATAACCGGAAGAAAATATGATGTTGCCGGAAACACATATATCAACAATCGGAAGGTTATTATAAGATAGAAACTTACCGAAAACAATTAATAAGAATGTAGATCTAGTTTAGCCGGAAAATATAAGAGGGTGAAAGGAGATCCGGTAGAGAAAAAGAGAAAATAATGTTTAGGGTAAAAAATTGTGAAATGTTAAGGTTTAAATATAGGATAGTGGATGAGTTGACATTAGTATAAAGGCAATTAGTGACATGTCATTGAGGTGGCATTGATGTTGAGGGGCTAGGATGTTGACAAGTGGAAATTGTTGTTTGCTTTAATAGTATGTATAGATTTTTTAGAGTGTTGAATATTTAATGCGTACTTATGTTACGAATTAATTTTTTTAGCGTTTTAGCATGATACTTATTTGCATTCATTGCCTCCTAAAGTGCTTCATAATATAATTACTAAAATGAAATATAACTTATGTGACTAATATTTAATAAATTACTTCTTTCACGTATATTTTCTGGTGGGTTAAAACTGATAATTAGTCACCGTGCTTTACATTTATTCAACTCAATAGCTATTCAATTTTTTTAGTTGTAACTTTTGTTAACTTAAAATAATGAATATGGGCAAATGAAATGTTCATACGATTTATAAACGTTTAAACCCTAAACTTCATTTTTGTTACGACTCTTCATCTCTTATATTTTGTATATAGCTTTTAATATACATTTTCAATCAATATCATATGTTTTTAATATGAATATTAATAATAATAATAATAAACTAGTTTTCTTTATCAAAATGGGTGTAACGACCCAAATATCGGGCAAGTAATAAAATAAAATTTTAAGAAGAGTTCTCTCTAAATCTCACCCTATATATATAGAGAGGGTTAGGTTTAAAAGATAACTTAAAAAAAAGTGGGGAATTGAGGAACACATTTCTCAACCCTTGATAAATTCCTCACATCCTTATAGTGCACACTCAATCATTATTTTGTAAAAGAAGAAAACCCATAAAAAATAAAAAAATAATTAAAAAAATATAGAACAAAAAAAAAATAAAAAAATAAGGGTGCAACATAAGGATGTGGGATATTGATCAATGGTTGGGAATGATATTCCTAGTTTCCCATTTTTTGGAGTTCCCCGATGAACTCACCCCTATATATATTTGTGTGTGAATTATGTATTTCACCTTTGAAGTAACTAAATATGTTTATGGGGGATTTCATTGACATCAATTAAAATAAATCATAATTTCAATGACATGTAGTTACAATCAACCCAAGCAACCAAATTGGAAGAGAAGATAATCAATGGGGAAAATTCCTAAAATAAGCGTTTATGAATACGTTTTTTAGGTTTTAGGTGTCATTTCCAACAAATTCCCAAAATATGTATTATAAACTAGTCGTGACGAATAGTTTATGATTACACACGAGTAGTTTGTATAACCAATTAAAACTTGCCACGTGCATAACGACCAGTTTAACTAATCATCTACTCTTAACGATTGAATAAGTTTAAAGCCTCGTAATCAACGCCCACGAGTAAATAAGAAATCCTTTAGTCGCGACGAGTAGATTCTAAAACTTTACAAGTCACGAGTAGTTTATCAAACTAACCACGACGATGCGTTTGATTACCAAATTCATCTAACCGGTTAGTTTTACAAAATACTAACTGGAATGGTTAGTTTGTTATGTCAACTAGTCGTTATGAGTAGATCTTGGTCAACAACGAGTTTACATTCACCATACGAGTATTTTATTGGCAATTAATTTGTCTCGATAAGTTTACCTAGTAAACATTACGCATACGAGTAGTTTATATGTAGTTAACTCGTCGTGACTAGTTTACCTTGTTTACATTCCTAATACGAGTATTTTATTAGTAATTAACTCGTCCTGATAAGTTTACATGATTTACATTACCCATACGAGTAGTTTATATGTAGTTAACTCGTCGTGACTAATATCATGCTATAAACTAGTCATGGTTATATATTAATTTTGTGACATTCGTCAATTTTGGGTCTTATTTGTATTTGTTTGTGTATTCGTTTATCACGTAAACCGACCCGATTTATATCCCGAACATTTCAAATATATATAATATTGGATTTTATGTTACTAAATCATTCCCACGTGTTCAATTTGAAAAACCCCTTTTACGGATTCGAAAACGCCTTTAAAACGACCAAATTACATCAAAAACGAAGTTTCGGGACGCAAAACGAACCACACAAGACGAGCAGACCAAACCCCTCCCTCATGGGCGCCGTGCCCAGCGGCCATGAAGACTAGGGTGGCCGCGCGTGGCGGCCTTAGACCTGCAACAATCCGAATTTTGTTGTTTTGTGTCTTGTCTTGATCCATTTTTCATACAATTACTTGATATTTACACCCATATTTAACCCATATCCTTACCCTATATATACACTTCATTCTCCCCTGCTACATCTCCAAAATCTCTCTCAAACGTCAAAGATTCAAGGTTGTTATATATGTGTTCTTGAATATTTGACTTCCAAAAGTCAAACTGAGTTTAATCCTTCACTCTAATTAACTTATATAGTCTTACTAAAACTTGAATATGGTGGTACAACATATATATAATATACACCAATTGTTACCTTTGGTAGTTACTTATCCGGCTCCGGTTGGTTAAGTTTCAGGCCTCGTAAGGCAAGGCTTCATGAAGTACTTCGTGTTCTTGATATATATATATATATATATATATATATATATATATACACTTATATAACTTGTTTATACATACAAAGTACTAACCATGTCTAACTTCTGCTCATTTTAGTTTGTTTGTCATATTTACAAGTCCCATGGTTATGGGATCTAAGAGTCTAGCCTCGGTTTAACCATAAACCGAACTTTGTTTACTAGTTTTTGTTAAATAATTGTTTAAACATGCTTATTGTTAGATTTAAGTTTCTAAAATCATTTTTACAAGTTTCTTTGATATTTGGGCATGTGGAAACCATCTATGAACTTATTGTGAGATGGAAACCAAACCAAACCGAACCGAACTTTCGTTTAAAGACTTTATTGTTAACTTTTTGGTTGTAAAACTTAAGTTTCTTCATTTATAAATTATTATACAAGTTCTTTGATATTTGGGCATGTGGAAACCATCTATGAACTTATTGTGAGATTGAAACCGAACCAACCGAATTAAACCGATTTTCACTCGCTTAAGACACTCAAGTGTGTTTTTAGCTATCAAGACTAGTATAAATCTTTAAAAATACTTTATAAACTGATTTTAATTATCTTCTTAAGTACTTGGAAATGTTGGATCCAACTTGATCTCATAACAAAGTTTGGACCGACAAAACCAAAACTCGCTTAACGGACGTTGTTAGTTCTAAAACAATAGAACTACATACTTGGTTAAGTCTTATTAAATTTTATTGAGTTATCTCATTACATCTATTATTTTGGAAAGTTGACTTTGGGTTTGACCAATTATCAAGACCCGAACCAACAACCCGAAACACTCGTTAAAACCCGTTTTAGTATCTATGTTATAAAGGGACTTGCATTCTTGCATTTTTACCCACCTTATTACTTAACATAGGTTGAGTAAATATTAAGGTTAGATACTTTAACCCGGTTTCGAGCAAACTTACATTTTTAAAGGGTTATTTCTATAATTTCTTAAATAGTTACTTTACGAACCTTAAACTTTGATTGTTTACATTTCTTGTCTTTTATTTTAAAGCTTTCCCAAAACAACCCTTCTAATGCAAGGCTTTTTCTTTTCATTTAGGCTTTGCTCGTTAGACCCCGTCCTTCCGTTTACCCGTCTTTTCTGAACCAGGTCTTATACTTGAATGTGAGTACTTTCATACCTCGTTTTTCATTTTTCGTTTTGGGGTGACATTTCATACTTATTCAACAAAATGCTTTATACTTGAATCTTAACCCACAAACGTTATTGTATACTTTACTTAAATAATTGCTCGATTTGGTGTTCTATGATTATATGCCTATGTGTTTATCGCTTTTGGTTGGTGGAACTATAAAATCCTAGTCTATTTGGCAACCCCTTATAGCAAGGTGTCGTTAACGTAATGCAATTAACGATAACTATAAAATCCTAGACTATTTGGCATCCCCTTATAGCTAGGTGTCTCTAATGTGTTTAGCGATATCTATTTATCCAAGTTATTGCTTTTATTTATTGTTTCGTATACAAGATTTGTGGCTTTTTATTACTATATACTTATATGCTCAAACTTATGAATTGCTCACCAACCTTTGTGTTGATAAACTTTATTTTATGAAATGTTACAGGTTTGACTTTTGTTGACTCGAGGACTTGACGAAAAACGTTACCAAGAATATTAGGATATTAGTAAAACGAACAATATAATTGTTTACTTGTATTCAATTTGTTTGTATGAACGAGATGTGTTGTTTAATGATTTATGAAACAAAATGAGTTGATTAAATATTATCACTTTAAATAGTGTCTTGTGTATTTGTCCAATCACGTTACACCCCAGCATGTTTCGCCGCCTTTGGTCGGGGTGTGACAGATTTGTATATTACTCGTTTAGTTTACTCTGATACCTTACCAGTTAACTTTCCAACCAAACCATTATCGTTGAAAAAACAACAAAAGTAGAAAATGTCTAGGTTGTCAAATGAATTGTCGAAATCACTTCGCCACTGACGCAATGATGGAAGGGTTATTTGTTCTTGTGTTTCTGTTACAACGATTCGCACTTCTTGGACCGAAGCAAATCCTAGTAGAAGATTTTACTGCTGCACGAGTGTGAGTTTTTTTAGTTATTCATTTTTATTAATTTTGATGTCACAATACATTGTTCGCAGGCATCAAGATGTGGTTTTGTATGTTGGTTCGATACCCTATTGTGACTTCATTTGGTTTTCCTTTAGCACGTTTTAAAAAAAGCGTCATGTCATAGTCATCGTGTATATCCATCGGATATGAGTAATTACAAAACTTATAAGATAATCGTTTGATATGACATATTTTAAAACAACTAGTAACAAAATCTTTAAACTCACAATAACCGAACCTCAAAGATAGAGATACACCTTGTCGTCCACAATCAAATGGAACATACTCAGTAGCTTCTTTTGTTTCTTCCCACTTTCCACCGTAACAAACTACAATATTATCAATTTCCTTCTCCATTGATGTGCAGGTTCAAAACAACAAGAAAATGACGTTATAAACCCAACAACTTCAAAACAACATTGTAACGACTAGTTTAGACTATAAAGTAATGAGACGAGTAGATTGTTACGTTTAACTAGCCAAGACGAGTTGATTACTAATTAACTATTCGTATAAGAATGTAAACAAGTTAAACTAGTCACGACGAGTTAGCTACATATAAACTACTCATATGGGTAATGTAAATCATGTAAACTTATCAGGAAAAGTTAATTACTAATAAAATACTCGTATCGGGAATGTAAACAATGTAAACTAGTCGCGGCGAGTTAAACTAGTCACGGTGGTTATGTGACGCTGACGTGGCACGGTGGAGGGGCTTCGAAACCCCCCACCATAGAGAATGGTCTTAAAGGATTTTTGTTTGAAACGCGAGTCAAGCAGTTGTGACCTTCAAAGTATGTTGAATATGGAAAATATTTTGCACATCAAATTTTCCATCATACAAAATATTATATACACTTGCTACAATAAATTAAGATTATTATTAAGGGATTAATCTATAGAATATTTCTAAGTTTTAAAATTGTTTCAATAAGGTCACTTATAAAATCTTTTGTTCCAATTATATCACTAAAGTTTATTTTTTGTTCTAATCCAATATATTTTACATGGATAACAAGTTTTGAGGTTTTTATTTTATTTTTAAATAGTTTAGCATTGCAAATTATTTTTTAAATAGTGATAAATTAGCAAAATTTGAGGAAAAAAATTATTGTGAAAAAATGCAATAAAAAAATAAGTTTTTTTTTTATTAGTTTTCCAGTTTTTTTGTTGTAATTTCCAGATTATTATTATTTTTTGTAAGTTTTCGCAAAAAAAAAAAAGTTAAGATTTTTTTTATAAAAATTTTCCATTTTTTTGTTTTGCAATTTTGCAGTTTTTTTTTTTGCAATTTTCTAGATTATTATTCTTA
Source organism: Bidens hawaiensis (assembly GCF_021521415.1). NCBI lineage: Eukaryota > Viridiplantae > Streptophyta > Magnoliopsida > Asterales > Asteraceae > Bidens > Bidens hawaiensis. The sequence continues at coordinate 134,105 of NW_027493350.1, forward strand.
TTCTTATTATTTTTTTTCAAATTTTCACAATTTAAATTTATTTTTCTAAATTTTTTAAAAAATGTTTCGTAATGTCAAACCATTTAAAAATTACAAAAAAAAACCTACATGACTAATATTCATGTAAAATATATAAGATTAGAACAAAAAGAAAAACTATAGTGACCTGATTGGAACAAAAGGTTTTATGAGTGACCTAATTGGAATAATTTCAAAACTTAGTTACTTTTATATAGAGTTGCCCATAAGAATAATAATCTAGAAAATTGCAAAAAAAATGGAAATTTTAAAACAAACTTAATTTTTTTTTCCGAATAATTGCAAAAATAATAATAATCTGGAAATTGCAACAAAAAAACTGGAAAATAAAAAAAACTTATTTTTTATTGAATTTTTCACAATAATTTTTTTCCTCAAGTTTTGCTAATTTTTTCACTTTTAAAAAAATATTTTGCAATGTTAAACTACTTAAAAATTAAAAAAAACCTACAAGACCTGCTATCTAGGTAAAATATATAGGATTAGAACAAAAAAGAAACTTTAGTGACAATTGAACAAAAGATTTTATAAATGGTCTGATTGGAACAATTTTAAAACTTGATTAGACTTATACCTGTGAATTCGGATTAACTAGAGAGATTTTAAAGATCAACCACCCTGTGACTAATAGAATGTTTGCTGATGATGAAGAATGGTTATAAAATGCAGATGAGATTATGGGATAGTCAAGTTGTGCAAGACATATGACTAAGATTCATCTTGTCATGACGCAACATTTAACTCGGAGTTTTATATTTTAACTATTATGTGTATATTATTATTATTATTCTTGTTTTGTTATTATTTATTTGACATGTGTAACACTTATTGAATAGAATACCACGTTGATAACTTGAAAATTGTAATAACATTAATTAAGAACAATTAATATAACAAACTTTTGTAAAATATTATTTGAATAACAAAACTAATTGAAGTACTGTACAATATATCATAATGTGATTGATAAACAAAGGTAAACGAGTATAGCGTTGTAAATTGCCACCGCCGCAACATCGTACGAGCATTCTACTAGTATTCATAAAGGAAAATTAAATTTACACAACGATTCCCGGTCAATGCTCACCCATTTGCTTCTACTTTTCAACTATAGAAATGAGTACGCCTTCTTATTAAACACCATTCTAATTGCTTGGAGTATCACTCCTTTTTCTTCTCCCACATGTTGTTAAAACAGGTATTCCAGGATTTCTTACACCTTATTGAACCCCTTTGTAGTTGGCTTGTTAACCCATGACCAAACAATTTGCGACAAAGCTAACCTTGTGCTTTATTTTCTTTATTTTCAAATTCCTAATTTCACATGTTTTTTTTCCTCCCCTCCACTTATATTATGTGATAAAAAATCATTGTTTATGGTATACTTCGTTCCTCGATAGTCATTGTGCTAATTCTATCTTCTAGTCCCGTAACCATGCAGCCTAAAGTTTCACCGATTTCAATCGTTTCCAAAACCTCCCTTTCGATCTCTTCCTTGGATTTCCTTTTACAAATCATAGACTGCTCATGCAAGCTTTGCGTTTCCCAATCATTGATGAACTCAAGTCTTTTTACTTTTTAGCCCTTTAATTTTCTTCTTTTTTCTAGCTGTTGTGTTCGAAATTGACTCTGAGGATACCTCCTTATATAAATCTGGTACAATTACCCCACTAGTCCTACTGTTATGACCCGGTTCCTAAACAACCTTAAATTGAGCCTTTGGAGTTTATGGGGCCGGCCCATTTGAACAAAATAAGTTACTCAAAGCCCAATCATCCCCTACTAAATCCTCATGTAACCCAACTGTGTTTGGAGGCCCACCAAAACTATGTCACTGTGTGTTTTTATTTGTAATTTGTATGCTAAAGGATCAGAATTATAAGACAATTTTTTGAAATTGAGAATTATGAAAAATATTTAGAACCACAAAAAGCTCAAAAATAAAAAAATCATAAAATAAAAAAAATACAAAAATTAAAAAATTAAAAAAACTAAAATTTTTATTATAACATTCCGGTTTTATAAAAAAAACTCGGTTTAGCTAAATTATATATACATATATGTACATTTACATGCTTTTTTATACACATATGTATAATTTAAGATAAATGATACTGCACATATGCGTATATTACGTAACTAAAGATTAAATAAAATTATACATATTTGTATAATACGACTTTTTTTTAATGAAACCGGAATGAAATATAAGAATTTTGGTTTTTTTACTTTTTTAAAATTTTGGTATTTTTTATGATTTTTTTTTTAAAAAATTAAAGATGTTTTTAGTGGTCCAAAATGATTTTCAAAGTTCTCAATTTGCAAAGGGTTCTCTTAAGATCCTTACCCAAATTAGTAGAATCATAGTTAGATTGAGCCGAATCACGAACTCAACTAATTTAAGAATGGTTTACATCGACGACTCTTTTCAATATCTATTTCTAAAGTTAAAGCTTTGCTCATGAATGGTTTTCAGGTTGAGCTTGACTCTTATTTGACTTGTTTATTACTTACTAATTATTTGGTTATCTTATTTATAAACATTTAATATCTTTTGCACATATGTAGAACAACATATTGTTATGTAGATTTATGTATTTAATACATTACATGACAACTATGTTAATAATAATAAACTCGTTTATACTTTATATCTTAGTTCGTTTATTAAATGAACTCTGATGGAGTCTGGGCTTGTTTAAGCTCACTCAATTTTAACTTTTAGCGAGTCTAATCCGTATAATTACGTGCGGTTATATACATTTAAGATCTATGTAAAGCCATTTAGTTTCAACACCTAATTACATCATTTGCTAATAAGTTGAAATTAAAAATGAAAAGTCCACATCCTTTTTCTCACACAAAGTCAAACGAACAGGGCAACTTATTTCCAGCAAAAATGGCCCCTCATTCATATATACGCATGATAGGTAAACACATAGAAAACCATAAAGCTTATATTTACTTTCTTGTACATATTAGTTTAATGCAATTAATACATATATTTAAGATAACTTGATGGCTGTTAATTTGGTGTAACAATTTCAATAAATTTTTTTTTTTTTTTTTGAACGGCCAACAAAACACCATTATATTATTTCACCAAACCGCAAGCTAGTAGCTCGCATTGTACACCAAGACAAAAGAGAAGAACAGTTTACAAAAATAAAATGTTATCTAATTTTTCACCAACCAACAAATTGTAAGTCGAATCTTCTCCATATTTCCCAGTTTAGAGCCGTGTTTTTTGATCTCGCCTTGACCCATAAAAATGACATGGCCTTTATCTCCCCAATAGTCCTTTGTATTAGTGCTTCTTTATTTTCAAAAACCGTATCATTCCTCGCTTTCCATATTGACCATATTGTTGTAATGGTTATCGCGTTCACCACTTTTTTCAATTTCACCGACCGTTTTTCATATTTATGAATATCCAAAATATCTTTATAGCTAAACGCAAACATATCTTGAATTTTGCACCATTGCGCCACCACTGTCCATATTACCTGTGCAAAGCCACATGCCACAAACAAGTGCTCCACTGTTTCCTCATGATCTCCACATAGCGGACAAGCAACAATATTAACTCCAACATGCCGTTTCATCAGCATCGATCTTGTTGGCAAGCAATCCAAATCTGCTCTCCATGCCACAATGTTCACCTTCTTAGGTATCCAAGTATTCCACTCAAATCCTCTTTCACCACTACCATACCTTCGGTTTTGTATGTGTTTCTTCATACATCCAACCGTGTAAGTCTTCAATTCATCCAATGTCCAAATCCACTTATCAATGCCATCTCTTCTATCATGCTCAGCCAAAAGATCCAACAAACCAGCCCATTCTTCGGATTCAATACCTGGTTCTATATCCCTCCTCCAATCCCAGCTCCCCATATTCGTATCCAACCCCACCCTTTGCATAACAGAAACGTTTTTATCCGTTTCCAAGCTGAATAGGTTTGGGAATATATCTTGCATCGGCTGATTAGTTATCCAGCAGTCTATCCAAAACCTTACCCGATCCCCCCTTCCAACCACAGCCCTAATGCAATGTGACACATCTATACCCGATTTCAGCAACTCCAAAACAGCCTTATTTATGTATTTCCATGCACCTGTGATAGTAAGTTTCCTGGGAATGAAGTTCCAAGCCCTTGAGCTATGATGGATCGCCCAAATGACTTTTCTCCATAAACTAGTCTCATCTGTTTTGAATCTCCACCACCATTTTGTAAGCAACGCCAAGTTTGCATCTTTTAACAATCCAAGACCCAGTCCACCATACTCACCAGGTGCCACTACTTTTTTCCATGCTAACCAGCTCATCTTTGTCACATCCTCTGAGCCTCCCCAGAAAAATCTTCTTCTAATCCTCTCTAAACTGTCAATTACTTTCGCGGGTGCACGATATAGGGAGAAGTAGTAAGTCGGTAATGAATTAAGGACAGCTTTGATTAATGTTATCCGACCACCATACGAGAGAGACTTTGCTTTCCACACCGATAGTCTATTTTTAAAAGCTTGTAAAACCGGTTCCCAATATCTACAATTATTCATGTTCGCGCCTATTTGCAAACCAAGATATATAAATTAAGTACAATTAACAATGTAAGTTAATATCTACAATTTCAATAAATTAACAATGTAAGTTAATTTCAAATTTAATATGAAAAAGTACTTATAAAGCAAGACGAGTTTACTCAAAGGTGTTTTGTAACATTATTATTATTATTATTATTATTATTTAATTAGACATATTTAGGTGTCACTGAGAGAAAACATTTAGCCAATATAAACTTTCGCAAATCCGACCTCTTACTTTGGGCGAGGGTCATGAACGCGAGTATTGGTACATGTTATTAACAAAATATTTTGCAGCGGAAAAATTTATCAGAACCGTAATTAAAAAAAATTATCAGAGTTCAAAACACTATGATTTTTATTTCATAAACTCGGGATAAACCCCATATTTAGACAAAAGTTTTTTAAGGATAAATTTAAATTTTTTTTATTTTTATTTTGGTGACAAGTCATTTATTTAAGTTGGTACTAAGTAGTACTAATTCTATTTTCAACAAGTCACCTAAAACATGTTTAAAATAAGAATATTGGTTTTAAATAATCTTAACTATCATTTATTGACAAATAACAATCCAAATTATTACTTGGGTATCCATTCATACCTCTGGAACCCGGCTTCGGTGTATGATAATTCACGGTTCGGTTTGTACTTGATGAGGTTGTGCCTTTTTTCTACCCGGTTTTTAGTTACTAAAAAACACATGATCTATGCACTTCTACCGGTAAGCACTCACGTTGAAGTCTTCAAAACCCACTTTCTCTATTAATTTTGAAAAAGAAATTTGAGTAAACATGTAAAACATCATATAATGGAATCTTTATAATAAAGAAAAAAATGATAGAAATAGTAGCGACGGGTTTACTATTCATCCATCTATAAAATTTTGAAGTGTATGAAATAGAAACAAAATAAAATAATAAAATAATTGTTTGTGAGTTAAATATAACGAGAATAAAGGCTATGGAAGTGAGAAGTCAAAACCAATGTTTTCAACAGTGAACCGGTTCGACAGGGATTCAATCATCTGGGCCAGTCCAGCTCTATGTAGCTCTCTTGGTTATCTAAAAATCGTTCGGTTCGAATCGGTGAACCAGTCCAAATGGTTGATCTGGTTCACTATAGAAAAAACCTATTTTTTTTAACCTTGAACGACATTTTGAAATAAAATTTGTTCGACCGGTTGAACCGGTAGTTCGTTCGGTTCACTGTTCGATCCATGTATGAAAATATTGGTTAAAACTAAGGCCATGTTTGAGATTGAGTTTGAAAAATGCTTATTGGCTTATCAGTGTTTTCAAAAAGCCAAAAAGTTAAAATGTGTTTGACAATCACAAAAATCTTTCTTATTTTAGCTTTTTAAAAGAGTTAAAAAACAGTTTTTCAAAAGCTTCAAATCCTGACTTTTCAAAATGATTTTCTGAAAAAACCAATAAACCAATAATTATTTTTCAAACTTAATCTCAAACTAAACTAAAAAGAGTAAGAGAAAAATAAAATAAAATTCTGAAATGACGTAAAAGCCCTTGAACAGCTCCTACGGAGTATACAAACCCCCCAATGTTTACATTACACACAATATCTCTATCCACACCAGACACCAAAGATGTTGACGACGATGACCGTGATCCGGTGGTTGCTGGTGGCATTACTGGTGGTTGAAGTCCGATCAGGTGCTTCCGATCACAAGTACAAACCTAACGACGACGTTCCCATCTACGCCAACAAAGTCGGCCCCTTTCATAACCCTAGGTATGCTAGATCTCTGCTATACGCGTTCAAGTTTTGTAGATCCTGTTGTTATTCTGCAACTCATGTGTTTAAATTCATCATTTTGCTAGTTAGTCGATTGATTTAAGATGAATTAGGGTTTATGTTTTCTGATTTGTTGGATCTCAGGTTCAATTGTTTAATTATGTTGAAATTAGGGTTTTATGCTGTTAATCTCACTGCTTAGTTATAGAGTTGAGTGTATGTTGTAACTGAAGGTTAGTAAACTGAAAGATGTTGAAGATCTGAAACGTTGATCTTGATCTAGCTTCTTTCGAGGTGGTTTTGTTGTATTTTTAGTGAGATATATGTGTTTTAATACTCCAGCATATATTATTTATAAACATAAATAACATTATTTACATAATTTTTAATATAATTTAAGTTATATACCTGCTTATATTTTAATTCTGTCTGACACTTGTTTTTATCAAAAGCTATCGCTCTTCTGTGAAACGGAGAGCTTGCAAATTGGGTACCTGTTTAGACACGATAATATCTGTTTAGCAAAAAAAGTACATTATGCAATTTTATTCTTTTTTTAAATAATTAAAATTAGGAGGCTAGGGTTCATAATTTCTCATGATTGACATATAAAACATATAATTGCCACACTCAAACCACCAAAGCCAAGTGTTAAACATGTTTGGTACTTGCGTTAATCGCGTTTTTAACTTGTTAAACATGATAAGACGTGAATTGCCATCTCTAGTGAAACGTACCGGTTGTTTGATATTTTTATCTATTATCTATAAGCATAAAGAACATTATACATAATTTCCAGTATGTTAAAGTCATATGCCTGCTTATATCTTCATCGTGTCTGATACTCATTTCTTCAATAACTATCTCTGTGCAGTGAAACATACCGGTTTTTTGATCTTCCATTCTGTTTACCAGGTGTGTATTTGTTGATTTATCACTTATTACCTTTTATTTTGTGATTTTACGTAAGTTATTGACCTTAATGTATTTTACCAGCTCATTTAAAGGAGAAACCAGAAGCACTTGGTGAAGTACTGAATGGAGACCGTTTAGTCAGTGCTCCATATAAGCTTGAGTTTATGGTTGAAAAGGATTCAGAAGTTGTTTGCAGGAAAAAACTAACAAAAGAGGAAGTAACGAAGTTCAGAAAGGCAGTTGCTAAGGATTATTATTTCCAAATGTACTATGATGACTTGCCTTTTTGGGGCTTTCTAGGGAAGGTTGAAAAGGACAAAAATGACCCTAGTGAGGAAAAATATTACTTGTTTAAGCATCTTCATTTTGAGGTCCACTACAATAAAGATCGTGTGATTGAGATAAACGCAAAGGCTGATCCTACTGCTGTTGTGGATCTCACCGAAGACAAAGAAACTGATGTGGAGTTTATGTACACAGTGAGGTGGAAAGAAACTGATATTCCTTATGAGAGTAGAATGGAGAAATATTCACAGACTTCTTCACAGCCACATCACCTTGAAATTCATTGGTTTTCAATTATCAACTCATGTGTCACGGTTCTTCTGTTGACTGGTTTCCTTGCCACCATTCTTATGTGAGTCCTTAAGAATGATTTTGTCAAGTAAGTTATTAAATGATTTAAATACTATTCTTTTCTTATAATGATTTGTTTCTATTATGGTTTTTTGAAAAAAAAACGGTATGCTCATGATGAAGAGGAAGCTGATGATCAAGAGGAAACAGGTTGGAAGTACATTCACGGTGATGTGTTTAGGTACCCGAAGTACAAGTCTCTTTTTGCTGCTGCACTTGGTTCTGGCACTCAGCTATTTTCCCTGTAAGTAGAATACTGGTGTATTGATTGTTTCACACTTTTCATCTTCATTTGTTTAGTTTTGAATTGTGTTAACTTTGACTACTTGTTGACCTTTTTCAGTGCGCTTTTTATTTTTGGGCTTGCACTTGTTGGTGTATTTTATCCATATAATCGAGGGGCTCTGTTTACTGCACTGGTTGTCATATATGCACTTACTTCCGGGATTGCAGGCTACACTGCTGCCTCCTTTTATCACCAGCTAGAAGGAACCAACTGGGTATATTATTAGTTACTCTACTTTTTTTAAGGGACAATTATATATATATCCCTGCAAGCTGAAAACTATCATATATACTCATACAAAACTAAAAATGTTATGCATACCCAGCCCTTGCATAGTAGTTAGAATATCATATATATCCAATTCTTAAGAAAACAATTAAATATATGATCATTTTACTCTTTATTTTTTTAAAACTTTAAAGATTCATATTTTCCCATTCTTAACTTCAATTATATTGTATTTACCTGTTTTTATAGTATATTTTTACCGTTTTAACTAATATAAACAGGTCACAACTGCAAATCCATAATGAGAAAATATTGATCCTTTTATATATAACACAAACCGAACTACATCTGGATAATGGGTAAGCGAGCAACAAGTTGCGCCGCTATCCCCTTTTGCGCCGCTATCACCGCTAACTTAATTTTGTTATTTTACTTTTACTCATATTCTTAAATTCTTAGATTGTTTATTGTTCGATTATCATGAGGTTATACCGATTATCATGAGGTTATACCTGGTTCAATTATTATGCGATTATACCTGGTTTGGTTATCTTGTTCGAGTTTGATGATCTGATTCGAAAATACAGATTCGATTGTTCGATTATATGCTGTCGAGAGAACAAAAGAGGAGATACGACGTCTTGGTTCTCGCTTGTGTATCGTCGATCAAAATCCAAATAAAAGATAACAGAAATGAGTAGAGTAGTCATCAAGTAAAAATTCATTTAAATTGGCTATATATGATATTTTTAGTTTTAGTTGGGTATATATTAAAAATTTCAATTTTGTAAGGGTATATATGATGTTTATTCTACTTTAAAATCAACGTGAATAATCGTTAAATGTTATATTTGATTTTAATCAACAGGTGAGGAACTTACTATTGACTGGCTGCTTGTTTTGTGGGCCTCTCTTTCTGACTTTCTGTTTCCTGAACATGGTTGCAATCACGTACACTGCTACCGCAGCTCTACCTTTTGGTACAATAGTGGTGATCGTATTAATATGGACATTGGTGACATCACCATTGCCAGTATTGGGTGGTATTGCTGGCAAAAACAGCAAGGCTGAATTTCAGGCACCCGTTCGCACGACAAAATACCCAAGAGAGATTCCTTCATTGCCTTGGTACCGTAAAACCATCCCTCAGATGGCCATGGCTGGTTTTCTTCCTTTCAGTGCAATCTACATTGAGCTTTATTACATCTTTGCCAGTGTGTGGGGCCACAAGATTATCATGAGGTTATACCTGGTTCAATTATTATGCGATTATACCTGGTTTGGTTATCTTGTTCGAGTTTGATGATCTGATTCGAAAATACAGATTCGATTGTTCGATTATATGCTGTCGAGAGAACAAAAGAGGAGATACGACGTCTTGGTTCTCGCTTGTGTATCGTCGATCAAAATCCAAATAAAAGATAACAGAAATGAGTAGAGTAGTCATCAAGTAAAAATTCATTTAATTGGCTATATATGATATTTTTAGTTTTAGTTGGGTATATATTAAAAATTTCAATTTTGTAAGGGTATATATGATGTTTATTCTACTTTAAAATCAACGTGAATAATCGTTAAATGTTATATTTGATTTTAATCAACAGGTGAGGAACTTACTATTGACTGGCTGCTTGTTTTGTGGGCCTCTCTTTCTGACTTTCTGTTTCCTGAACATGGTTGCAATCACGTACACTGCTACCGCAGCTCTACCTTTTGGTACAATAGTGGTGATCGTATTAATATGGACATTGGTGACATCACCATTGCTAGTATTGGGTGGTATTGCTGGCAAAAACAGCAAGGCTGAATTTCAGGCACCCGTTCGCACGACAAAATACCCAAGAGAGATTCCTTCATTGCCTTGGTACCGTAAAACCATCCCTCAGATGGCCATGGCTGGTTTTCTTCCTTTCAGTGCAATCTACATTGAGCTTTATTACATCTTTGCCAGTGTGTGGGGCCACAAGATTATCATGAGGTTATACCTGGTTCAATTATTATGCGATTATACCTGGTTTGGTTATCTTGTTCGAGTTTGATGATCTGATTCGAAAATACAGATTCGATTGTTCGATTATATGCTGTCGAGAGAACAAAAGAGGAGATACGACGTCTTGGTTCTCGCTTGTGTATCGTCGATCAAAATCCAAATAAAAGATAACAGAAATGAGTAGAGTAGTCATCAAGTAAAAATTCATTTAATTGGCTATATATGATATTTTTAGTTTTAGTTGGGTATATATTAAAAATTTCAATTTTGTAAGGGTATATATGATGTTTATTCTACTTTAAAATCAACGTGAATAATCGTTAAATGTTATATTTGATTTTAATCAACAGGTGAGGAACTTACTATTGACTGGCTGCTTGTTTTGTGGGCCTCTCTTTCTGACTTTCTGTTTCCTGAACATGGTTGCAATCACGTACACTGCTACCGCAGCTCTACCTTTTGGTACAATAGTGGTGATCGTATTAATATGGACATTGGTGACATCACCATTGCTAGTATTGGGTGGTATTGCTGGCAAAAACAGCAAGGCTGAATTTCAGGCACCCGTTCGCACGACAAAATACCCAAGAGAGATTCCTTCATTGCCTTGGTACCGTAAAACCATCCCTCAGATGGCCATGGCTGGTTTTCTTCCTTTCAGTGCAATCTACATTGAGCTTTATTACATCTTTGCCAGTGTGTGGGGCCACAAGATTTATACTATTTACAGTATCTTATTTATAGTCTTTATCATCCTTCTCATTGTTACTGCCTTTATTACTGTCGCATTGACTTACTTCCAACTTGCTGCTGAAGATCATGAATGGTGGTGGAGGTATGTATTATGCAATCATGTAACATTTTTAAATTTTAACATATTGTGTCTAGTTCTTTGACTTTTATTTGTGAATTGTTTTCAGGTCTTTCTTGTGTGGGGGGTCAACTGGTGTTTTCATATTTGGGTATTGCTTGTATTATTATTATGAGCGTTCTGACATGTCGGGATTCATGCAAACGTCGTTTTTCTTTGGGTACATGGCTTGCATCTGCTATGGTTTCTTTCTCATGCTTGGAATGGTCGGTTTTCGGGCGGCTTTGTTCTTTGTCCGCCACATCTACCGGTCAATCAAGTGTGAATAGAAGTCAGTGTTCACTTAGGTATGCCCCGTTGCTTTGTGGATATGTTACAATTTATGTGTCTGATGTCTAAAAGGTGTGTATGCACGAATCTTGTTTTGTGGCAGGAGTTGCTGCGGCCCAGGGTGGAATTATTAAAGCTATGGGAACTAGTTTACTTGATGATAAATGTTTTGATCTGCTAGTTTGTGTTGTTTCTTTTAACGTTTAATAGGAACTAAATCATACCTAGTCAATTTTGGACATACCATTTTAATATGTAGCTTGTAATTAGATTAAAGTTTGTGTCACTTCAGTTAATTGCACCCTTCAATATCCCCTCTACTCATTACAACATTAGTACCATATCCTTCGTAAACGTAGCTCTATAGTCTATAGTATATTATATATTAGTATCTGTAAGTTTTGAAAACAGATCAGACTTACAATCTGAACATATCTTAAGGACCGGTTCGTGATTAACTAATTTGATTGCTATTTTTTTTTTGGGTTTTGATACATACGAAATCCATTTTACAAAATGATCCAACTTCTAATTTAGATGTGGCTTTTGTTAAGAGTTTCATCTTCAATTAACTAATCTTGGTCCAACATTCATGTGATGTCCATGTAAAATGACTTGTAAATTTCTAATACATGCTTAAAACTTCTATAACTAAAGATGTAATGACTTGGAATACTTTTTAAGCTAAAGTTGGAATCAGTATTCCCTTTACATTCGATTCAATTATTCTAGTAACAATGGGGCTTTTTTTTATCTAACTTCAAAAATCGATGATGTTAGATAAATTTACTAATTGAAAGATGATGCATAATTCCTCTACATTATCGTTTGATTGTTTCCTTAAACCCTCCCTCTGCGAAAGGACTTGCATTCTTAGAGAAACTTTACCAAAACATAGAGGTGACGACTGATCCTATACTTAGAAACCCATCTGCAAGTGAAGTCTGCAAAAGTCACTGATAGAGTCCACCGACCCATTAAAAAAATTGACCGGTTAAATCGTTAACAGACTCGAACTCTCCAATCGTTGGTACAAAAGCCGTTTTTTGGAAAAAAACTTTTAACATATCATTACTCAAATGATTACACTAAAATGACATGTAAACGGACAACAAGTTGCTAAACAAAACGCAAAGGGCCATTTATGTAAGTTATATGACTTTGGAAAAGGCACGAAAAGCACCCTTGAACAAACGTTACCGACTATATAAAGCCCCTGATATAGATTGAGTAACATGTATACAAACAAGATCGATCGGATCTATTGGTATCCAATCCAACTTACTTACCACCAGAAACATGTCGGTGATACGGTGGCTGACGGTGGCACTGCTGGTAGTGGCATTATGCGTAGACGAAGTTCGATCGGACGCCTCAGATCACAAATACAAACCTGGCGATGAAGTACCTCTGTACGCTAACAAAGTTGGCCCATTTCATAACCCTAGGTATGTAATCGTCTCTATACACCTGTTAGATCTCCGTTTTATACATTTGGTTTTTGTTAACGAATTGGTGGATCTGATTTGGTAGAATTAGGGTTTTTGTGTGTTGTGGTTTGCTGGATCTCAGATTCTCACTTTCAGTAATGTTAACTAGGGTTTTATTTGATTAGTTTTTTAATTATAGTTAATCGAGGTTTTAGATTGTTTGGTGATGCTTCAGCTGAGTTTAGATGTAGGCGGTGTTGTAGAGTTGGCTAATCTGGCGTTGGTGTGGGGACCAGCGATTAATCTGGATTGGAATTTTTATATGCACACACATATTTTATATGTAACTTTTATTAGTTTATATACACACACATTTTTTATAAGTCATTTTTATATATACACATTTTCATGTGTAAATTTATATTCACACAATATTATAAGTAATTTATATAAAAAATGCCTGTATATATAAAAGTTTCATATAAAAGTGTGTGTGCTGGAAATTGGCTGGGAATTGTCGCAAAGTGCCGGAGTTAAGGCCAGAGTTAAGGTATGATTAGGGCCAATCAGGGGCAAAGCAATGGGCACAAATAGAGTCTGTTTGTTAAGGGTTGATATTAGGTAATAGGTGAGGTATAAAAAGTTTTTTTTTTCACTCTGTGTATTACTACGTTAACATTATGAATATATGTTTATTTTACTTGTTGATCATTACATGACATTGTTAAATTATCTTTGATATAAATATTGTTGTTTGATGCGCACTTTGTGAGCATCAATCATGTGTATAGTTCAAACTGATGACTATGCGAATCGAGAAGAGCTATTAAGAAATGGCGCAAAGGCTGCGTTTGACCTTGGTGCAGAACTAATTTTAAAAGTCTATGATTAGAGATTGCCAATAATAATTTCATGACATCAATCTGGAAATCATATCTTATTTTTGTGGGCAAAGACAATTATGTTTTGTTTTATTTTTTTGAACCTTCAGCTTGTTACATCATATTAGTTATATTAACGTCTGCTCTGTAAAGCTCATTTTTATATCCTTGTCTTATTTTACAGTGAAACATACAGATATTTTGATTTGCCATTTTGTTTACCAGGTATGTTTGCAAGTATTCAGCCTCTTTTTTGTTATTGATTATTGTCTATTGTTTAGCTTGAATTTAGCTTATTGTTATTTGCAGCTCATTTAAGGGAGAAATCAGAAGCTCTTGGTGAAGTACTAAACGGAGACCGTTTAGTCAGTGCTCCTTATAAACTCGACTTCATGGTTGAAAAAGACTCAGAAACCGTTTGCAAAAAAACACTCTCAAAAGCCGAAGTATCCAAATTCCGAAGTGCGGTTACCAAAGATTACTATTTCCAAATGTACTACGACGACTTACCTTTTTGGGGCTTTCTAGGCAAGGTTGAAAAGGACAAAAATGACCCTAGTGAGGAAAAATACTATCTGTTTAAACATCTTCATTTTGAGATCCACTACAACAAAGATCGTGTGATAGAAATAAACGCAAAGGCTGACCCTAGTGCTGTTGTGGATCTCACTGAAGACAAAGAAACTGAGGTGGAATTTATGTACACCGTGAGGTGGAAAGAAACTAACGTTCCTTATGAGAGTAGAATGGAGAAATATGCTCAATCTTCTTCACAACCACATCACCTTGAAATTCATTGGTTTTCAATTATTAACTCGTGTGTCACGGTTCTTCTGTTAACCGGTTTCCTTGCCACCATTCTTATGCGAGTCCTTAAGAATGATTTTGTCAAGTAATTCAATGATTTAATTCCAATTTTCTTTTTATAATCTTTTCCCGTCTTCCATTGATTGTATAATTATTGTTATTTGAAAAAAAGGTATGCTCATGATGAAGAGGCAGCTGATGATCAAGAGGAAACTGGATGGAAGTACATTCATGGTGATGTTTTTAGGTACCCGAAGTACAAGTCTCTGTTTGCTGCTGCACTCGGTTCCGGTACCCAACTATTTGCTCTGTAAGTAAAGTAAATATTTCACGCCTTTCATTTCAGATTATTTATTGTTAGCACTAACATTAACAGATTAACTACTTTTTGGTTTTCAGTGCACTTTTCATTTTCGGGCTTGCTCTTGTTGGTGTATTCTATCCATATAACCGAGGAGCTCTCTTTACCGCACTGGTTGTCATATATGCTCTTACATCCGGAATTGCAGGCTACACTGCAACCTCATTTTATCACCAGCTAGAAGGAACCAACTGGGTATGTATAGGCCTGTAAATGAACCAAACGGACATGAATGGATCATGTTTTTGTTTTTTCATTTAACTTTAACCTAACAAACGATTGAACACAAGGGTTTCTTGGTCCATGTTTGTTCGATAAGAAAATGGGTGTGCTTGTATTCGTTTGTTAATAGTATGAACGAAAGGTTCACAAACATAAATGAACGAATATAACCCAACATAGATGAAGAAACATAATTGTGCAACAATTGAATGCAAGCATGTACATAAAGCTGTTGGGTCTAAAGATCTACTAAAACTAGACTAAATTGTAGAGTAATGGGCTTAAATTTTGCAACCAAAACAAACTTAAATAACTAACATAAACAAATTGATAACAAACCAACATAACGTAAATGAACGTTCACGAACGAGGGATGTGCTCATGTTCATTTGTTTATAAACGAACTTCCTGCTGAACGGCTTACGAATACTTCACTGAATGTAATATGAAATATGTTACTCTACTTATATTATTTTAGATCAATGTTGATAACAGTTAATCTAATATGTTGATTTTAAACAACAGGTGCGGAACTTACTATTGACTGGCTGCCTGTTCTGTGGGCCCCTCTTTCTGACTTTCTGTTTCCTAAACACGGTTGCAATCGCATACACTGCTACCGCAGCTCTACCTTTTGGTACAATAGTGGTGATTGTATTAATATGGACGTTGGTGACATCACCATTGCTAGTATTGGGTGGTATTGCTGGCAAAAACAGCAAGGCTGAATTTCAGGCACCCGTTCGCACGACAAAATACCCAAGAGAGATCCCGCCATTGCCTTGGTACCGTAAAACCATCCCTCAAATGGCCATGGCTGGTTTTCTTCCTTTCAGTGCAATCTACATTGAGCTTTATTACATCTTTGCCAGTGTGTGGGGCCACAAGATTTATACCATTTACAGTATCTTATTTATAGTCTTTATCATCCTCCTCATTGTTACTGCCTTTATTACTGTCGCATTGACTTATTTCCAACTTGCTGCTGAAGACCATCAATGGTGGTGGAGGTATGTATAATCTCATTTTTGACATTTGACTTTTGTGGTATAATAGTTGACTTGTGCTTTAAAATGTTATCAGGTCTTTTCTCTGTGGTGGCTCAACGGGTGTCTTTATCTATGGGTATTGCGTGTATTATTACTATGAGCGTTCTGACATGTCGGGGTTCATGCAAACTTCGTTTTTCTTTGGTTACATGGCTTGCATCTGTTATGGTTTCTTTCTCATGCTCGGGACGGTAGGTTTCCGTGCTGCTTTGTTCTTTGTCCGAAACATATACCGATCCATTAAGTGTGAATAGAAGCTCAACGTTCCATACTCAGGTAACGTGTTCTATACACATGCGTGTGTAATAATGTGATATGTATCATGTTCATGTATATGTTTTAGCTATGTGTTCCAGGAGCTGCTTCTGCTTCTGCTGAATGTGAAAGCTTAAAGGAAACTAGTATGTGGCCATGATGTTGAAGACCGTTTTATGTTTTATTAGGTTAATAAGATAAAGTTATGTTTTGATATGTTAGTGCTTATGTTTGTTTTTGTTTTTGCTTTTGAAAAGAAAATAGGAAGGTAGGATGAACTATACACTCAATTTTGACACACATATATATAGACCCTTGTTTGTAATTGAACTCCATATCTATAGTGTGTTCATCTGCATTGGGTTATTGTTTTACATATGATCATAATCACCAAAAACTAGTTATGATCGATCACTTATGTTAGTCTCCATCTTCATCTCAAAATTTTAAAGATTCTCATTTTTCTTCTGTCATCTGAATCATTAACTTTTAGATGCCGAAGTCTCATTTTCCTTTAGCTTCAAGCGTTTCGGTTTGTACCTTGGAGAAATACAATAAAGAATACAGTGATGGTGAACGGGACATGGGAAGCTAAAATAAACTTTTAAAAGGTTATTTTTATTTGAATTTGTAACCGATAATTAAGAAAATAAACGAATCAACCATCAAACTAGGGGCTTTCAATTGTATTGGGTTAGCATGCTGAATGGTTGAATCCAAACATGCCCACATTAACCGTTTATCTCATTGAGGCAAATGGGTTGATGTATTGTACTCGAGTTGTAAATGCGTTAAAACATACAAATGGAAACGTGTTGAATGTGACAACCAAACAATTTGATTATTTTCATTTCGATTAGTGTTAGAAATTTCTTCTTTTCCATAAATATAATCTTAGTACAAACTGAACACGGTAATATTTTTAACTTTTCTTATTATTATAACACATAAAGATCTTGGTTTCTTATTTTAAGACAAATTACATTTGATTGCACATGTTTGGACTTTGTAGTAGTGATGACTAGATAAGGAGACAATGAAAAGAGGAAAAGGATAAGGACATGCATTGGGTCATTGCATATGTCATTTCCTTCCAGTTACTGTTTGACGATAACGTTTTGGATTTTAGTGACTACAAAGTCGTAATTATTCCAGATGATAGTGTCCGTGGATCAACTTATATTAAAAAAACCTTTGTTTACAACTAACTTGTCATTTCCTTCCAAGTAAGTTTACAAAAACCTTTGTTTTAACCTTTTCTTTCTAATTTCTGTAAATAATATTGGGATCTAGGAGGAACGTGACACAAACTTGGATATATATATATATATATACATATATATATATAGAACTTACGTGACATATCTTTTTATATATATGAGTTGTCGAAGCATGAAATGAATCTGACCTGATCCATGATGATGTTTCCACGGATTTTCGAGATGAACGAACCACGTCTTGATCTTCTTCTCCGGTTGCTTGAGACCTGCAATGGTTTTTCGGGGGTGTGGAGGTGACTGCTAAGAAATCTAAAAGATCTCTTGTTTACAGACACAAAAAAGTGGTGGTGGCTCTTATTGAGCATGACTCCTTAATAAGGAGGTGGAGACCTCCTTATATAGAGAGTCTCATGGCCACCATCATGGTACCCTAATGGGCCTAGCCCAGTTAGGGTTACCTCCACAAAACCCCCTCAGCCCAATAACATTGTATTAGTCCATATAATAAAATAAGCCAAACATAATAAATTTAGGGTCGTAAAACCGGGTTTAGTACCATACCCCTACAAGCCCCCCAAGTCCAGCGTTGCTCCTGGGCGCGCAAGCGTCTAGGTGGAGCGCTGGACTTTATGAGGTGTGTTAGGTCATGGGGCGGTTTTTTCCCTTTTCTTTGGCCTTGTCTTTATTGTCTTTGAGTTTTGGGAGGTTTTCCTCATGATGGTGACATGTTGCGGTCCTTATGATAATGATGGTGCCCTGTCATAAATAAGATATAGCACGCATCATAGTGGCGCGAGGCCTGATAAAAGATGGAGCGCGCATCTCGATAATAATGTAACATAACTTGCGCGCGAGGCAGCTTACGAGTTATGAGAATAATAAAGCCTGCGCGTAAGGCGACTTACGAGCTATAAGAATAATAAAGCTTGCGCGCGAGGCGACTTATGAGCTGTAATAATGGAGCTTGCGCGCGAGGCGTCTTACGAGCTATAAGAATAATAACAGCTTGCGCGCGAGGCGTCTTATGAGCTGTATGAATAATAAAGCTTGCGCGCGAGGCGTCTTACGAGCTGTATGAATAATAAAGCTTGCGCGTGAGGCGGCTTACGAGCTGTATGAATAATAAAGCTTGCGCGCGAGGCGTCTTACGAGCGCTATAAGAATAATAAAGCTGGCGCGCGAGGCGACTTATGAGCTATAAGAAACATAAAGCTTGCGCGTGAGGCGACTTACGAGCTATAAGAATAATGAAGCTTGCGCGTGAGGCGACTTACGAGCTATAATAATAATGGAGCTTGCGCGAGTTGCGGCTTACGAGCTATGAGAGTAATAAAGCTTGCGCGTGAGGCGACTTACGAGCTATAAGAATAATAAAGCTTGCGCGAGTCGCGGCTTACGAGCTATAATAATAATGAAGCTTGCGCGCGAGGCGACTTATGAGCTGTAAGAAACATAAAGCTTGCGCGTGAGGCGACTTACGAGCTATAAGAATAATGAAGCTTGCGCGTGAGGCGACTTAGGAGCTGTAAGAAACATAAAGCTTGCGCGTGAGGCGACTTACGAGCTGTAAGAAACATAAAGCTTGCGCGTGAGGCGACTTACGAGCTGTAAGAAACATAAAGCTTGCGCGTGAGGCGACTTACGAGCTCTAAGAATAATGAAGCTTGCGCGTGAGGCGGCTTACGAGCTATAATAATAATGAAGCTTGCGCGCGAGGCGACTTATGAGCTGTAAGAAACATAAAGCTTGCGCGTGAGGCGACTTACGAGCTATAAGAATAATGAAGCTTGCGCGTGAGGCGACTTACGAGCTATAAGATTAATAAAGCTTGCGCGAGTCGCGGCTTACGAGCTATAATAATAATGAAGCTTGCGTGCGAGGCGACTTATGAGCTGTAAGAAACATAAAGCTTGCGCGTGAGGCGACTTACGAGCTATAAGAATAATGAAGCTTGCGCGTGAGGCGACTTATGAGCTGTAAGAAACATAAAGCTTGCGCGTGAGGCGACTTACGAGCTATAAGAATAATGAAGCTTGCGCGTGAGGCGACTTACGAGCTATAATAATAATGGAGCTTGCGCGAGTTGCGGCTTACGAGCTATAATAATAATGGAGCTTGCGCAAGTTGCGGCTTACGAGCTATGAGAGTAATAAAGCTTGCGCGTGAGGCGACTTACGAGCTACTTTATGTCCCGCGCCACGCGCAGATGTTGCATGCGCGTGCGCGTAGACTTTGTGTCATGCGCAGATGTTTCATGCGCTTGCGCATAGGCTTTGGTTTCGTGCTATGCGCCACGCGCAGATGTTGCACGCGCGTGCGCATAGGCTCTGGCTTTGTGTCATGCGCCATGCGCAGATGTTGCATGCGCGTGCGCGTAGACTTTGCGCTATGCGCCACGCGCAGATGTTGCGTGCGCGTGCGCGTAGACTGTGATATGTGAGAGCATGTGATGCGTAAGCATATGTAATATGCGTGAGCATATGTGATGCGTGAGCATATGTGGTGCATGAGCATGTGATATGCGACTGCGCTCAAGCATCATGGTGGTGTGCAAGTTGAACGGAGCGGAGCCGCGTTCGGTCTTATATTCGGCGCGAAGCCGTATGGGTTTATGAGGATTCCCAACCTTTAAGTATGGCGCGTAGCCATATGGGATATTATGAGGATTCCCAGCCTTAAAGTATGGCGTGTAGCCATATGGGATATTATGAGGATTCCTAACCTTTAGGTATGGCGCGTAGCCATATGGGATATTATGAGGATTCCCAACCTTTAAGTTTGGCGCGTAGCCATATGGGATATTATGAGGATTCCCAACCTTTAAGTTTGGCGCGTAGCCATATGGGATATTATGAGGATTCCCAACCTTTAAGTTTGGCACGTAGCCATATGGGATATTATGAGGATTCCCAACCTTTAAGTTTGGCGTGTAGCCATATGGGATATTATGAGGATTCCCAACCTTTAAGTTTGGCGCGAGGCCTGATGCGCGCATGCGCGGCGATGGAGTGGTGACTCGCGAGTGCGCGTGCATGGCGGAGGTCTCTTGCGCAAAACCCACATGGTGGTTTCCGCGGTGGTTTCCACGGGCGCTCACGCATGTCGGCGGAATGGTGACCCGCTGGCGAGCATGCGTGGTGGCAGTCTTCTGCGCAAAACCCACATGGTGAAGGTCTTTTGCGCGAAAACCACGTGGTGGTTCCCGCGGCGGCACATGCACGGCTGCGGAATGAGAATCCGCGGGCGCGCGTACATGGCGGCGGAAGTCTGGTAATTTTTGGATCTGCAATTTAAGAGTTAGACCTGCAATTTTAAACCTAAAATCCAGGTCTGTAATTTAGATCTAGATATGTAAATCAGATCTGGATAGATCTGAAGCTCGGAGCAGATTTAAAACCATCACAGATCCGGAGACTTGATCATTCGAGTCCGCAGTTTCTTTTCGCACAGATCTGGAAGCCTCTTTCAGATCTATGGATCTTTTTGAGCTTTAATAGAACAAGCCTTGAAGCCTTTTTCTGTAAACTTCCAGATCTGGGTCTTTCCTTGGAGAGATCTGACAGCCGAGATGAAGATCGAAGGGTAGTTCGTTGCCGTCCCACGGATGGCGCCAATGTCGAAGCATGAAATGAATCTGACCTGATCCATGACGATGTTTCCACGGATTTTCGAGATGAACGAACCACGTCTTGATCTTCTTCTCCGGTTGCTTGAGACCTGCAATGGTTTTTCGGGGGTGTGGAGGTGACTGCTAAGAAATCTAAAAGATCTCTTGTTTACAGACACAAAAAAGTGGTGGTGGCTCTTATTGAGCATGACTCCTTAATAAGGAGGTGGAGACCTCCTTATATAGTGAGTCTCATGGCCACCATCATGGTACCTTAATGGGCCTAGCCCAGTTAGGGTTACCTCCACAAAACCCCCTCAGCCCAATAACATTGTATTAGTCCATATAATAAAATAAGCCAAACATAATAAATTTAGGGTCGTAAAACCGGGTTTAGTACCATACCCCTACACGAGTCTTTCTCTTTCTCTCTCTATCCTAAATTTCATACTCTTTGAAGAAAAAACACCACGATGGATGCGGTAACAAACACGGTGGCGATCTCATGTGCTTTAGTAGTTATACTATGCGCGTGGAAGATAGTAAACATGGTGTGGGTGAGACCGAGAAAGCTAGAGAAGTACCTGAGGAATCAAGGGATTAATGGAAACAAATACAAGTTTTTGTTTGGAGATATGAAAGAGTTGTCTATGATGTTTCAACAATCCAAATCTAAGACTATTAATATCGATCATGAAGATGAAGTTCTACCACACATTGCCACTTTCAACCATCAATCTCTGCAAAAATATGGTGAGTTGACTTCTTTCTTACGTTGACTTTGGACCTTCTAGAATGATTTAGCAACCATAAAAACAAGGTGTATATATTTTGGGATTATGAAAGAATTGATCAACTGATAACAAATAGTATTAGTGAATATTACTCCGTACTTTTTAAGGAAATAAGGGTTAATTAGTAACTGAAAACAAGTTCTTTTTAAATTATAAGATTAAATGAAAGAATAATGATAAAACCAACTATGGGTTTGTTGAGTTGTGCTTGTGCCTCACCAGACTAAGATATTTCATATTCTGATAGTGTTTATTTTCCGATGAAGACAAAATAGATTAGATATCAATGACAATGGAAAAGTTAAAAACCTCTTCCGTAGGTTTCAGTGGCGGAACTTAAACTTTTAAATTCGAGTCCGAAAATAATCAAAGTATACAAATCATCAAACTTCAAATAATCAAACTTCAAGTGGTTCAAACCTTTTACCTTTAAATCACAACCAAGTTGCATTGATTTTAGAGTGACGGAATCAGAATTTCCGACAAGAAGCAACAACGAGACATTAGCAAGTAGCAACGACATTGTTAATTTTGGTCTTTGGAATCAGGAATTCTGATGGTCGCATTCCTCACTCGCTGGCCACTCCCATCCGTCCCCTCCCTAATTTATCTTTTGGTTGGTTTTGTTTGGGTTTTCAAAAATCATATAATACCACTTCCAAGCCCAAAACTATTACTAATTTATGGGCTATTAAACTATAGTTCATCATATTAAAGAGGTGCTATGCTTCTTCTTAGAAGCTAAAAACTAAAGTTCATCATTAAAAGTGGATGAACTAACTCAGACAAGTAATCCATTTAACATGTGGCTATTGATTTTGGTCAAAAAGTTAATTTCCATTGCAACAATTGCAATGACATCTTTCTATTGTTTTGTTTTCTTTTGTTTTCTGTAAAATTTCATTTATATGTGTGTTATTGTGAATTTTGTGCAGGGAGAAGTTTCGTCACATGGATTGGATGGGACCCAAGAGTGACTATTATGGACCCAGAGATCATTAAAGATTTATTAACAAAGTTAAATGACTTTCATAAGATGAGAGCCAATCCATTCATTAAATATTTATTAACTGGCTTAGTGACCTATGAAGGGGATAAGTGGGCCAAGCATAGAAAGTTAGTTAATCCAGCTTTTCACGTGGAGAAGCTAAAGGTAGTTTGATATCCGCATTTTATTTCAAGTCCATGTTATTATTAACTTAAAACCTACTTTACTTTGCATTTTTCTAATCAAACAAGCGTTATGTACCCAGAATATGGTGCCAGCTTTCCATTTAAGTTGTAGTGAAATGATTGGGAAGTGGGAGAAAATGATTTCACCAAATGGGTCATGTGAGTTGGATGTTTGGCCTTATCTTCAAGCTTTAACAAGTGACGTGATATCAAGAACTGCGTTCGGAAGTAGCTACGAAGAAGGAATTCGAATATTTGAACTCATAAGAGAACAAACTGTACTTACGATGGAGTCATTACAGTCGGTTTACATCCCCGGATCTAGGTACATAATTCGATTTTTTTAAATGGGGTGAATTCCGAACTGATGACGGTTTTTGAGTAAAAGTTGAAATTGTGTTAGTTTTTCTCCATAAGCAATGTTATGCTTTCGTTAATAAGAAACAAACAAATTAAGCTAATTGTTTAGATTATGATCCCGACATAGGTTTCTTCCAACAAAGACGAACAAGAGGATGAAAGCAATAGATAATGAAGTACACAATTCAATATTAAGAATCATTCATAACAGGCTCAAGGCAATGAAGGCTGGAGATGGTAACTATGATGATTTGATAGGAATATTGCTTGAATCTAATAGCAAAGAGGTCGAGCTTCACCAAAGTAAGAGTCAAGGAATGACTATCAATGAAGTTATTGAAGAGTGCAAACTCTTTTACCTTGCTGGACAAGAAACAACATCGAGTTTGCTTATCTGGACAATGATTTTGTTGAGTAAACATCAAGAATGGCAGTCACGTGCTAGAGAAGAGGTTTTGAGTGTTCTTGGAGACCAACATACATTGGATATAGATGGGCTAAATCATCTCAAAGTTGTAAGTGTATATAAAGTTAGTGAACATAATTAATTATACCAGTTTACATCTCTGATACATTTTTTTTCTTTCTACATAGGTAAATATGATCTTCTATGAAGTTTTAAGGCTATATCCTCCATTTGTTGGACTATCCCGCAAAGCTGCCAAGGATGTCACATTGGGAGGATTTTCGTTACCATCAGGAATTCAAATTGCGTTACCAGTCATCCTACTGCATTATGATGAGCATCTATGGGGCAGTGATGCCCATAAATTTAAGCCCGAAAGGTTTTCTGAAGGAATCTCGAAGGCAACTAAAAATCGAGTCATTTACTTTCCATTCGGTTGGGGACCCCGTTTCTGCATTGGGCAAAACTTTGCATTGCTAGAAGCTAAAATTGCCATCGCAATGATGTTACAAAAGTTCTCTTTTGAATTTTCTCAATCCTATGTTCATGCTCCTACCGTTGTTCTCACCATTCAACCACAGTATGGCGCACGTCTAGTTTTGCGCAAACTCTAGTAATCTCTTGTAGGATTATTGTTTTCGAGGTCTACATATAAAACATGGCTATGTATGATATAATTCGTGTAATAAGAAAAGGAATGTGTAATATATGTTGACAACTTGACATTAAAAACTTATAGCCCTATATGCAGAGTTTTTATAGTTTGGACTATGTTTATACATAAATTGCAATTTCGTGATAGCTTCATTACAAACTTAGTAGTTGGTTAATCAAATTCGTAACTAAAACATTAACTTTTTACTCACGTGTATTTTGATCACACCAATCATATTTTTAATATCAGTAAGGTGTGATGAGTGATAACTAGCACGAGCTAGTTATCGCCCCACACCACTAGCCACCTGTTAATTTAAGCATTGTGGGTTAACTAGCCACTACCTCATAAAAATAATAATTAAACTATTTAAAAATTTATTGTTTTCAACAATTAAATATTTGGTTGTGATAGTGGGCTCACTATTTTTTTTGCATAACGCCGTTATTGGGGGTGTCGCTCCCCACCTATGGCACCCATATAAATTGCCCATGTGGTGTAGCAAGCTCTATCATGCCAATATGACATGGATGACGTCTCCATAACACATAGCCTAATAAAAAACTTTCATATTTGTTCATACAATATTCATACATTTTATATAAAGTTAAATTTAATTAATAAACGTTGAATGGAAAATTGTGAAATCATCGATGGCCATTGTTGTAGAAGAATATAAGGAGGCTATATGACAGATTGACATCCACTTTCATCCTCCATCGGTTTAAGGTGTTGGATAAATGTGTCACTCTCCAACTAGTGATAGTTCAAGTCCTGTTGGTGGTTCTAAAAAAATAATATATATGAATTGAAGCCAACCAGATAAATGACTTGATACATAATGGTCACATAGTTTTTACATATTTGAGTTACTAAAAAGGACTAGTATTACAATAATTACTCAAATCTGAAAATGAGAGAATTTTTTATGATACCATTAAAACATTTAAAAAATAGTATAAAATATTTTATTACAAGAACAAAAGGTAGCTGAAAGGGCATTTATATATCTTATAAATTGATTAAAAATCGTTGGTTCACATTTTCAGTTTTTCATATCTTATCTTTCCTAGCCTTATAAAGAAATTAAACAAGAGAGTACAAAGATGACATAGAACAAAAAATGTCTGATGAGGAAACCCAAGTTCGTTTTGGGATACTAGGCTGTGCTGAGATAGCAAGAAAAGTAAGCAGAGCTATACATCTCTCTCCCAATTCAATCCTTCATGCCATCTCGAGTCGTTCGATAGAAAAAGCGAAACACTTTGCCATTAAAAACAATTTGTCAGAGTCGGTGAAGATATATGGCAGCTACGAGGAGGTGTTGGATGATCCCTTAGTCGATGCTGTGTATGTTCCACTGCCAACAAGCCTTCACCTGAAATGGGCTGTGTTGGCTGCAGAAAACAAGAAACATGTGTTGTTGGAGAAACCAACGGCTTTAAATGTAGGCGAGCTGGATCGGATACTTGATGCTTGTCAATCCAACGGTGTCCAGTTTATGGATGGAAGTATGTGGTATCATCATCCGAGGACAGCAAGGATGAAGGAGTTTGTTGCTGATCCTAAGCTCTTTGGTCAAGTTAAAACGGTAACATTTTAGTTTACCTTTAACGGTTTATATTCGTTACAATGTTCTGTTTTTCTTGGTGTTGTCTTATTAACATAACACATTATTTACTTCTGATCAAACAAGTTTTTATAATTTTAGTACTGACATAATTTGGTACTTCTTGGTACTAGCAACAATAGGATATTTCATTCTCTGCAATGAAGTTATTTAACATTTCCAAGATGAAACTAAAACTATAACTCATTGACCGACGATAATCCATAACTGCAATCTAACTAATGTCAATTTTAACAATCACTTTTGTTGACAAGGGTAATTCCGCTGGCATTTTATCATCATGAATCGATTAATTCCTGAATCAAGTGTAATGTAAATGTATGACAATTATGCTAGTGAGATTGTGTTTAACAAAACTAAAAGCTAGAAATATTATCACTGGTCAAATTATCATCCAATGAGTTATATTTATATATCATTAAATCCAATTAAGCTAAAACTCTTTTTGGGTGATATTCTTTAGCTATTCACAAAAGGTTGAAAGTTAATCGAATGTCTATGGGCTAATTAGGTTAGGATGTTGGTGACTTAATTGTTGTTGGTGGTCGATGATCATAAAATAGGCACCAGGATGAAGATGGTATATAATATATATGTTGTGGTAACAAGTAGATAGGTAATAGTTATTTGAAATTAAATAACAATAATGCTACTATAATTTGAAGTTACAATACATTTGTAAACTCATGGTTTATCTTTGTGAAAATCGGTTAGTTTGCCTATAACATTTTCTTGTTATATGAAGATCTACAGTTCCTCATCATTCTTGCCACCCCCACAATTTTTTGAGAACAACATCAGAACAAAAGCAGATTTAGATGGCTTTGGAGCATTAGGGGATGCTGGCTGGTATTGCATCGGAGCGATTATGTGGGCAATGAACTATAAACTGCCCACTACTGTCATAGCTTTACCTGCAACCATTTTCAACTCCAATGGAGTCATCATGTCCACAACTGTTGCCTTTCACTGGGAGCAAGAGGGAACCACAGCAACCTTTTACTGCTCGTTCCTATCACACGAGACTATGGGTGTATCAGTCTTGGGATCCAAAGGATCATTTCATGTTGAAGATTTGATCATTCCTTATGAAGAGAGTTCGGCTTCTTTTAATTTCACCTCAGGTGCAGCTTTTGTTGATCTTCATATCGGATGGAATATGAAGGAGCAAGAGGTTGAAGTGCGCAACGAGCTTCCACAAGAGGCGTTGATGATTAAAGAGTTTTCAAGGTTGGTGAAAGGAATCAAGGATTCCAAGATTAGACCGGATACAATGTGGGGTGACATCAGTAGAACGAGTCAGGTTGTTTTGGATGCTGTGAAATCATCGATCGATAGTGGTTTTAAGATGGTGTATATTTGATCATTAAAGCTCATCGGCCGCAAAATATATCAGTGTATATGTAGATCCAAAATGGCAAAATTATTTTCTTCTTGTGAAGTGACCAAACAATGTCAACTTATATAACGTGTATCTTCTCTAAGGAGTATTCACTTTAAGATGTGTGCACTACCGGTAAGAGGCAAAATTTCTTAGGAAAATTTTATAGAAGAAAAAGTTGTGGTGGAATTCGTACACGTTTTTGATGAACTATCATATAATATCCTAATATAATATAACAATAATAAGACCAATGCGTAGTGGATGGACTCCCTTTTTGGGCGTTTTGTGACATGTGACGCCACATCAGCATAGGGTTTTTTTTGCTCAAATGGGCAAGGTTACAAAAGTCGCTGGGCGGACCCTAAGCAGCCGACTAGGAAGTTGGGTGTACTCGGAAATGATAAATATAAAGCAAATAATTTTTGAAGATTATATATATGTCAACAGTGACGGAACTTGAACATTTAATACGGGAGGGCCAAAAATGATTTTAGTATTTGTAATCGGGAATTTTGATGGTCGCATTCCGGACTCGTTGGCCGTCCCTTTTCCTTCCTGATTTTTTTTAGTTGGTTTGATTTGAGATTTTAGAAATCATATATTACCATTTGTAAGCTCAAAAGTATTACTAAAAATCAGTGACGAAACCATAATTTAATGACTAGAGGGTTAAAACATAAGGAAAATTATATCCCCTGACCCTAATATGTTGCAATTACTTTTTTTTAATCAATCAACATCTATATCTTTTTTTTCAATGATAAAAAGTTAGTACATAATTAAAAAATAATTATATAAATTAATACAGAATGTATTAAATAAAAATTTCAAACAAAAAAACAAAATAGAATATAGATATTTTGACTTAATTTATAATTTGTCAAGACTTAAGAGAACTTTTGGAAAATAAGTTAAATAGTCTAACATAAAATATAAACTTAAAGATATAAAGTTAAGGAATAAAATATTAGAATATAATGTTTTTACAAAAGTACCCCTATACCTTATTGTCTTTCTCCCTTTTTATTTCATCCATTTTTATGTAGCTTCTGCTGTAAAAAAATGTGACAAACGCCTTCTCAACTATTAGGATCAAAATACACGAGCTATATACATACGTCCGGAGCTCAAAAATAGGGGGCCAGGACCCCTCCCCGCCCCTATTAAGTTCCGCCAGTGTATGTCAAATACCATAAATTTACTAATATTTATATCAAAATAAGTGAATATCAATATAAATAAAAGAAATACATTTTTAAATATTAAATTATTCTAAAAATTGCAAATCATTAATTGAAAAAATGATATTTATTTCTTTAATATTACATAAATACGAATTATGTTTTATTTATTTAAGTCAAAATCGGTCAAAGTTGGCCAACTAGATATGATTCTGGCTGAGGTTAACCAACTTTGATCGATTCTTAGCAACTAGGCGGAATAAAAGAAACTCGCCTTGCCGCCATGCCTTGTAGCGAGTGCTTGAGGAGTGCTCGGCCTTGGGACCTACTTTTACAACATTTCAAATGGGTGTAGTGGATGTAGCCCCTTCAAATCATTACCATATTATTATATTTTATTATCAAAATAAACAAAAAACAAACCAACCAATCACATCTGCTATTTCCCCCCCCCCCCCCCCACCTTCTCCCCACCCAGCGCTGTGTAGCCGTCGCTCAACCCTTCGAAACCCCCAAAAGCACCCCCCGAGGGCGGTGTTCACGGCGCTTTGGGGCGCTTTCGAGGCCCATGGCGCCCAACTACGTTGAGTCTAATAAATAACGAAATACAACTCCACATTTTGTATTTCCAATGTATGAATAAAATTTTGAGGTTTAATTCTACTTGCTTATAATTCTACTGTTAAATAAAAGGTATATTTTAATACCTGTAATCTAAATATATTTTAATGAATTGTTGGAATGTTAAAGTCAAATCCAGGATAAAATAGTTGGTTAAAATGGCAAGTCTAACTTTGGTTAAAATGGCAAGTCTAACTTCAGGGACCGGAGTTGTCATTAACTGATTGTTGATATAACTTTGGTGGTTTATGACAATATTTTAATAAGTGAAGGACTGTTTCTGTCAAATTTACGTTATTGTTGTGTCATTAGTCGTTAATCTCTAATTTGGGGATAAATAGTCTGTTATTAGGGGTTGGTTAGTTCAGTTCAATTCATTGTAACTTCTTGATTTTTCTCTCTCTGTAATCATTGTATTCAAGTTCTTGATAATAATACTTCGATTGAAACCCTTAATCGTTTGATTCTTTGGTGTATTTCTACTACAAATACCTATAATCTAAATATTTTAATGAAATTTTCTTGATTAAATATATATACATATATATATAGTTCGTAAAAAAAGGCTAGCCAAACAATTACTATACTTAAAAAGTAAACAACATTTGCCTGAAAATAAAGTAGGTTATTTTTTTGGATAAAAATCAGTTAAGGATAATGTATTCAAATCCGTAAAAGTGAGGTATAGTGCTATGCTAATAACAATGATCGTCGATCAAAAATCAGTTAAACAAAAATGGAATGAACACCGAGATTTGTTGCGAGGAAAAACCCTGTGATCTTGTTTAGATCAAAAGAAAAAAAACCCCGGGTGATGACAACTCGTCGATCACCAATTTATTAATCACAAAAAAGGTTACAAGGGTTTGGAGATTATGATCGATGTTACAATGAAATGCTAGTGTAGAGAGAATTGTGAGTTCTGCTCTAAGTGTGCGTGAATACAAGTGAGTCCTAATCGATCATTATCTTGATGTTTATAAAGAAAAATACATTTAACAATAAGTCCTAACTATCCGCCACTCTTCCACAACTCCTCCAACGTTCCTTGACCACGTGCTAGGAGCTTCTAGTAGCGAAATTTAAGATGGACTCAGTCTTAGAGTCGTTGCATTCGTTGAATAATAACCTACACACATGAAACAATTGTTAATAATACCAACCTCTGAGGATCCTTGATCTTAGACATGGTTCTGGAACCTTCAGGAGGATAACTGATCCAGGCATATCTTCAAGGATAACATATCCTCATTATTGAAACTATCAGTCCTAACAATTTCCCCAAAAATGGCGGGTGTTTATGCTTTACACCTGGCATTTTGAAATTTGAATCTTTTGCCAAAACTGGGTGATTAGACGGTTTCCAGGTATATTTACTATCCAGCCCTTGATATTAATCATAACCGCCTATATATGCCGTCCCTATATCTTTTATAACCACATATTCAGGCGACACACCAGGTATCCTTTCTCTTCTCTGTTGTTTCCTTTGCTTTGATAATAATGTGTATCATTTCATCTTCTCTATCACCTTCTAAACCGTCCGAGCAATCCTCTGATGATTCTGGGTTTCGGAGATGCAACCACAAAACCTAATAGCCAATCCTTCTATCGAAATCTGCAAACTCACGGATCCCGAAGTCGATGAGTTCCATCCTTTGTTTCCGCCAGAAACCGTGTTCCGACCGTACGACTCCAGCATCCGTTGCGACATATATTCACAGACTTGGGTGTGTTTTCCAGCTTGCACTTTCCTTATTGGCTATCGCTATCCGTTCCCTTCCTTTACACAAAGCTTCTTCGATTCCACTGGCATATCCTACATCCAGGCTATGCCTATGGTGTGGAGAGTCCTCGGCGCTATTAAAAGAATTATTGAGGAAGAGAAAATCGATTCCGGCCTTCCAGAGTTGTCCCATCTGTATACTCTAACTACCCATGGTCCAGCCCGATTCATCTTGAAATCCAAACCCCGACAACCCCATCCGATTTTGAAAGTCACACCGAATGATTCCTTCTGGAGGAATCAGTGTTTCTTCGTAAAACGTGACTCTATACCCGAGGGGCTGACCTTCCTTCAAAATGGGTCAGAAAGGGTAGGATCCTGGATCCTTAGTAGCGGTAGGATCTTTGATCATTAACTTAACCTTGATTCTTCTTTTGTTTGCAGTTGAGAATTTTGCTTCTTTGGCTAGGCTACCTGGGACAGTGGAGAAAACAAAGCGGTTCCTTGCACTGGATCCTGAGGTTAGAACTTTCCAAGCCCGATTTATCGAAGCTTTTTGTGAGATCTCCCAGACTCCAATATGTCAAGTAATTTTAGTATAATAATTTTTAAATGAATAAAATTAGATAGAATACTTATATGTTAACTTAATCTTGTAGGCGCCAAGAAGTCTCAGAAATCCGCTAGCAAGGTCTCTTTGGAAGACATCGATTGCATGAAAAATCCTCAAGACATCAAGAAAGAAGCTCTGAAGACATCAACCAGTTCCGAGCCTAAGACTGCAACTACCAGAGCCAAGTCAGCCGCTTCCAAGAGAAAGAGGTCCTCTGATCCCGAGACCCATTATGACACAGTCCTCACTGTAAGTATCATGTATCCTGCTACTTTGAATTTAAGGATCCAATATCCTTCTAATCGTTACTCAATGGTTGGTTACAGGCTATGAATGCTTTCAAAGAGCATTATGAAAAAATTGTGAGCCAAATGAGTGACAAGCTGTCTGGGCTAGGGAATGTGGTGGTCAACAAGGAAAAAGCTTTAGCCCAGCTCAAGAGGCAGCTTGAGGATCAGATATCCACAGGAGATGCCCAACGCCAAGAGGAAGTCAAGCAAGCGACAGATGAGGCTAAGATGTGGGCAGCCAGGTCGGTGCTGAAAGCAAGGATTAAGATGGCGATGGATGCCGATGATCCTGCTTTTGATAAAGCGGCCTGGGATGTGCAAAAGTGGAAGAATACTCTGGCGGTTCTTGGTGGTGACGAGGACGTGGAGATGGCTGAGGAGAACAAGTCTGGGACGAGCGGAGTCAAGGATGCGGTTGAAGCCAGTGTAGGAGCAGGTGCTGCGGATGGTGAAGATGCAGCTTAAATGGGCGATGAAGGACATCGAAGACAAGGCCCGAGCCCATTTTTTTTATGTTGATGTTTTTATGAACAATGGTTATGGTTTTTAATAGACAGTAGTAAGTAGGATTTAAGGACCACTGATCCTCAAGACAATTCTCAGGGGTATCGAAGGTGGATGGATCCTCTGTTTGTGGGGATGAAGCCTTTGGTGCCCCTGTTCTTTATTTTCCTGCACTTATGAACAATTAGTACTACTAACTGAACCCGGATGGATGGTCCATCTTTTGCATGGTGAAATCCGGGTTAAGGATTTTGGATAAGTCCAAGTGACTTATGTTTAATAATATAAATCTTTTGACTATTTTCTTGTTATTATGAAAGTTTTTTTTATATAAACTTAGCTTTATTGTAAACTTCAAAAATTATTCTTGATTGAAAGAAATGTTAAGGATAGAATATTCTCAAAAATTTTAGGACAGAATATCCTTAAAAATAGTAGAAACAAAATTTTAGG
The DNA here is from genome assembly GCF_021521415.1 of Bidens hawaiensis. Classification (NCBI taxonomy): domain Eukaryota; kingdom Viridiplantae; phylum Streptophyta; class Magnoliopsida; order Asterales; family Asteraceae; genus Bidens; species Bidens hawaiensis. The sequence goes on from NW_027493350.1 coordinate 167,298, forward strand.
ATAGAGTATCCTTAGAAGGATAATTCAAAAATGTCAAATCTTTAAACAAAAGTATTTAAAATCATTCTAGCTAATATGATACAAAGTTATAAGTAGAAATCATACCACAAGGTCTATATAGACCTAAGTTACCATAAGTACAGAACCTTTGGCGATCCTTGTAAAAATAAGCTAAGGATTTTGAATCCATAAGTCTTGATCCTCAAAATGAACTTAGAAAATCTGTTGCAAACAACTTATAATATTAACTGGGGTTAGACCCATTAAGCTGGGGACAAGCCCATAAATAAACTGGGGACAAGCCCGTGCAACTGGGGACAAGCCCGTGAACTGGGAACAAGCCCAAAAACTGGGGACATGTCCAAACTGGGGACAAGCCCAAAAACTGGGGACAAGCCCAATATACGGATGTTAACTGGGGACTCGCCCAAACAGGGATTTAGCCAAACGTGAGATAACATGAAAACGTTATAAACCGGTGGTATGGTACGTCTACCATAAATCGTACGATCCTCCATATAGCCGATAACAACGAAATTGTCAGCCACTAAGCGTGTACTGGTCCCGCTGCCCCGGTCTATACGTTAGATAACGTGCGCTACTGGCAAGAGTGTAGAAACTCTAATTCGTGAGAAAGGTGAAAACCTTTAAACCTTTGGGGATATGACCATCGGGGTCATATCCAATCGTGGGCTAGGCCAAGGAAAATAGTAAAGTACCTTAAAGGTGAAGGAGAGGTGGCCAACCTCTTGATCATCAATCATATTATTAGAACCCTGCATAGTTACTTAAAACTTGGAAAAAACACATCGTTAAGAATATATTATCCTTAAACTAACAATAAGAAATTGAAAGGAATAAGTGATCGGTTAGATATTACCAATCTTGAGATCCTTGATCCTCTAAGGATAGTGGATCCTCAAAGGATACTTGATCCTGATAAGAAGAAGTACTTCTTGAGGTGGATAGCATTCCATGCTCTTGGTAACCTGTTGCCTTCCATAGTGAGCAAATGATATGCCCCCTTTCCTGCCTCCAACTCGATCAGATAAGGACCTTCCCATTTGGGTGCTAATTTCCCATCAGCCGGATTGGTCGTGTTTTGGAATGCTTTCCTCAAAACTAAATCTCCTTCTTGAAATCTTCTGATCCTGATATTCTTGTTGTATGCCCCAGCTACCCTTTGTTGATAAGCTGCCATTCTGATCTTGGCTAGGTCTCTGAGTTCTTCAACAGTATCCAAGTCTTTAAGCAGGATCTCTTCATTGGCCTCAGGATCACGGATGCTTGTTCTGGCTGTATGAACCACCATTTCTGTAGGGATAATTGCTTCTGACCCAAACATCAATGAGAAGGGTGTTTGACCTGTTGCATTCTTGGGTGTTGTCCTATAAGCCCAAATAACATAAGGTAGCTCTTCGGCCCATTTTCCTTTCTTAGATCCTAGCTTCTTCTTTAAGTTGTTGATAATTATCTTGTTGCTAGACTCCGCTTGACCATTAGCTTGAGGATGCACCGGTGTAGAGGTAATCATCTTGATGCCCCAGCCGTCACAAAAGTTAGTGGTTCTTTTCCCGATAAACTGGGAACCATTGTCACAAATAATTTCTGAAGGAATGCCAAATCTATTAATAATATTTCTTTTAATGAAAGATATCACCTCTTTTTCTCGTACTTGAACAAAAGCTTCTGCTTCTATCCACTTTGAAAAGTAATCAGTCATTGCAAGCATGAATACTTTTCCTCATGGTGCCTTAGGTAGCTTTCCCACAATATCCATGCCCCACTTCATGAAAGGCCATGATGAGGAGGATATAGGATACATAGGTTCTGCTGGTTGATGTAGGATGTTTGCATGCCTTTGACAAGCATCACATTTCTTTGAATATTCCATGACGTCTCTCTTCATAGTTGGCCAATAATATCTTGTTCTCAAGATCCTTGAAAATAGGGCTCTACCTCCAGTGTGATTACCACGGTCACCCTCGTGAAAGTCTTTGAGCACATCTTGGATTTCAGGATCCTCGATGCATCTCAAGTACGGACCTGCAAGAGATTTACTGTATAACATATCATCTAATAAAATATATTGTGATACCTTGAGTTTGAAAGATTTGAGATTCTCCGTGGCTGGGATCTCTCCAGTTTGAATGTACTCCTTGATTGGGTGGATCCATGATTCTTGCTTATTCGAGGATAATGGATCCCAAAGTACAATTTCTTTGTCATTCGTTATCTCCCCAACTTCCTGTTCTCCTATTGCTGGCGAGAGAACATGAATGATTGGGATCTTCGTGTCTTCTGGGATCTTCAAAGATGAGGCTAAATTTGCCAAGGCATTTGCCCCAGCATTCTCTTCCCTTGGTACATGTATAATACTAAACAATTCGAATGATTATGCTAACTCCTTCACAACATCTAGATATTTGATTAGTTTCTCACCTTTAACAGCATATGAGCTGTTAAAGGGGTTAGCTATTAATAAAGAATCTATATATACTTGAAGATACCTAATCCTCATGCTTTTGGCTAATTGCAAACCTGCGATTAGAGCTTCATACTCCGCTTCATTATTCGTTGCTTGGAACTCACAGGCTATAGACTGGGGTATTATGCCCCCCTGTGGCGATTTCAGTAGGATACCTAATCCTGTTCCTCTTACATTGGACGCTCCATCTGTGAATAGTATCCAAGGATCCTTGGTTTCTTCTAGTTGCTGGATCTCTAGATCAGCTTCCTTCTGCATATCACTGCTGAAATCAGCCACAAAGTCTGTTAGTGCTTGTGACTTGATGGCTGTCCTGGGCTCGTATTTGATATCATACGCACTCAACTTCAGAGCCCACTTGGCCATTCTACCTGATAATTCTGGCTTTCTAAGAACATTCTTAACAGAATAATTAGTTCTCAAGATAATAGTATGAGTCTCAAAGTAATGTCTTAATTTAGTAGAAGCCATAATAAGTGCAAGAATTAACTTTTCTAAATGAGAATACCTGGCTTCTGCATCTAAAAGACTCTTACTTACATAGTAAACGGGATGTTGTTCCCCTTCATGATCCTTCACAAGGACAACACTTACAGCATTACCTGAAACAGCTAGGTAGAGATATAAGGATTCTCCATCCATAGGCTTCATCAGAGCTGATGCTGAGGATAAGTAATCCTTTAAGGCTCTTAGAGCAGCCTCATGCCTCTCTGTCCATTCGAATTTCTTGTTCTTTCTAAGAATGTCGTAGAAATCTTTGCACTTCTCGGAGGACCTGGATATGAATCTGTTGAGAGCAGCTATTCTTCCTGTTAGCCTTTGGACATCTTTAGCATTTGCAGGAGACTTCAAATTGATGATGGCTTCTATCTGCTTAGGGCTTGCTTCTATCCCTCTTTTGGTCACCATATATCCTAGAAACTTTCCAGCCTTAACACCAAAATGTCATTTTGATGGGTTCAGTTTCATGTTATATTGGTCAAGGATATTGAACGCTTCTTCAAGATCTCTGAGGTGATCCTGAGCTTTCTTCGATTTCACCACCATGTCATCTATGTAGACTTCCATGGTTTTGCCCAACTGATCCTTGAACATCATATTCACCAGTCTTGGATATGTTGCCCCTGCATTTCTTAGTCCAAAAGGCATAGCAATATAACAGTATATGCCGGTAGGGGTCATGAATGCTGTATCCTCTTGATCGGATGGTTCCATCTGAATTTGTTGGAATCCAGAAGAAGCATCCATGAAGGTGAGCATCTCATGCCCAGCCGTTGCATCCACCATGGAATCTGTATGTGGTAATGGGAAAGGATCCTTTGGGCATGACTTGTTTAGATCAGTAAAATCGACACACACCCTCCACTTTCCATTCTTTTTAGAAACAACAACCACATTAGCTAACCATCGAGGATACTTAACCTCTCTGATCATACCGGCCTTAAGAAGTTTTTCAACTTCTTCTTGTATGATCGCGTACCTCTCAGGAGCGAATTTTCTTCGCTTCTGATGGACGGGATTAACAGATAAATCAAGGCCTAACTTATGAGAAATTACCTCATTGGAAATACCTGTCATGTCTGAATGTTTGAAGGCAAACGTGGATTTTCTTCGCTTCAAGAAAGATATCATATCCTCCTCGATCTTGTTAGGGATACTGGATCCTAGGAATACCTTTATATCTGGATCTTCGGGATCCAAGGATACTTCTTTAATGTCTTTTTCCCGAGCTTCCAGCACGTCCCTAGGATGTTGCTGTGGTTGCTATGCTATAGTTTGCTTGGCTGTTGGCTTCATCGAAGAAGAATAGTAGTTCTTGGCGTCCACCTGATCACCGTCTATCCTTACTACTCCCCAATGTGTGGGGAGTTTAATGCATTGATGGTAAGTAGAAGCCACCGCCTTCATTCCATGCAACCAAGGCATGCCTAAAATAACATTGCAGCAAGAAAAGTTATCAATAACACAAAATCTTGATAAGAATTTAAGCTTTCGATGTATATTGGGAGGTTAATGTCCCCCAATGTCTTCTTGGTTTCTCCACTGAAACCAACTAGCACCGATATCCTCGGGATGATCTCCAAGTCTGGTATGTTCATCTTCTGAAGAACATCATGTTAGATGATATTGACCGAACTCCCACCGTCGACCAGGATCCTGCGTACATAATGGTTAGCAATAAATAAAGTGACGATCAAACCGTCATGGTGAGGATCGTGCTCGATTTATCTTCTTCGTCAAAGAATATTCTTTTGTCAGTGGTCAAGGTGGTGGATATAACCGGTCGATCCCCGTTATCCAATTTGATCTCCTTGCCGAGCCTCTTAGCTGCAGAGAAGGAAGTGCCACATATGTCTGATCCTCCGGAGATGAAATTGACTATGCGCGCGTCTTGGTGAGGATCCTGGGTACTCGCATTATCTTCTTGATCAAAGAAGATCCTCCTGTCGGTTATTGAAGTAGTGGGAATTATAGGTCCTTCCACATTATTCAATTCGGTCTCTTCGACGAGGATCTTTGCTGTAGGAGAGGAAGTTCGAAATATGTCTGAGCCTCTAGAGATGAAGTTGATCATGTGCGCATCTGGTGGTGGTGGTGTTGCTTTTTGTGGAAGATCTTCAGGATCCTGGATCATAGACTTTTTTCTTCCCAAGAGCTCCTTGAAGTGGCCCTTACTCAGGAGGTATCCAATTTCCCTCCTTAAACCGATACAATCGTCCGTCATGTGACCAAAATCCTCATGGAAAGCACACCATTTGGATTTGTCTCTGAAGGTGGTTAACTTCTCGTTCTTTCGGGGCCACCTTGCCTTCTCACTTAGATCCTTCATGGCACATATTAAACCATGAGTATCTACTGAGAAGCAATATTATGAGATGCTCAGGTAGTCTTCGTCATCATCTCCTTCTTCAAAAGCTCGGACATTTTGATTGTTGAAGTTGGAGTAGGGCTTTGAGTTGTTGTTCTTGTACGAGTATCCTTGTTTTGTTTGTCCCCCTAACCAATCCTGGATCCTCTTGTCATCTTCTAACCGAATGAATCTTAGCGCCCTGTTCCTGACTTCATCTAAGGTCCTGCATGGAGTCATTACAAGATCATCATAAAAGGGGGAGCCCTTCTGAAGTCCCATCTTGAATGCTTAAACAGCAGTAGCCATGTCAAGATTGGGGATTTCCAGAGCTTCCCTGCCAAACTTTGTAACAAAATCCCTAAGGTATTCGTCACTAGGTTGGATAACTCGGTATAAATCACTAGTTAACTTCTCAAATTTCCTACTACAGGAAAATTGACTGTTGAACAAGTTAACTAAATGAGAAAATGAAGTAACAGAAAAGGGAGGAAGACTTAGCAGCCATTTGAGCGCGGATCCTGTCAATGTGGATCCAAAACCTTTGCAAAGACAAGCCTCCTTGAGCCCTTCAGGAATTGGATTAATCTCCATCCTCTCCCTGTATTGGGCGACGTGCTCCTCAGGATCAGTGGTCCCATCATAAGTCTTCATGTTGGGGGTCTGAAATCGCTTCGGGATTTCAGCATCACAAATAGGTGGAGCAAATATAGATAACTTGTGGCTCCTTTCTGGTATTTCAGGGATTGGTCGAACCACCCCTGGTACGCTGGATATCATATCCTTAAGATTTTGTAGTTCCTTAGCCATTACTTGGTGCATCATGCATGGAACCACGGTTAGCATCTAAGGATATAGGATCATACAAGTTACCTCTTTGTTGGGTATAGGTTGGCATCCCGGATGAGTAGCTGAGATAAGAAGCATCTGCTACAGGAGTTGGTCCTCCAGAAGCTATGGTCTGCATGGGGATTATGTCTCCTTCATGGACTTCGGAGGATCGTTGATGTTGAACTCCTAAGGATCATTGATTCTGAAAGAAGGATCCTTGAGGTTGGGAGTTATAGGATCCTTGGTGATACCCGCCAGAGGATCCTGGTTGAAGGATGGACAACCCTTGTTGGAAGTATGAGGATCCTTGAATTTGCTGACCCACGGACCCTTGTTGAAGGATAGATGATCCTGGCTGAAATAATGAGGATCCTTGAGTCTGTTGACCCATGGACCCCTGTTGAAGGATAGATGATCCTGGCTGATATAACGAGGATCCTTGAGTCTGTTGACCCACGGACCCCTGTTGAAGGATAGATGATCCTTGAGTGAACTGAGCCATGTATCTTGGACTGGTGAAATCTAGCATCCTAGGCATCAGGGGAGTGTGATCCTCCGCTGGCCTCTTAGTCTTCTTGAGATCTTCAATCTCACGAAGGATCCTCTGGTTGGTCTTGTTCTGCTGCTCCATGTATGCCTTAACCCGCGAAAACATAGATGAAACATCATTGTTAGTATTAACCACCAGCGTAGCAACATCGGTTTTCGAGCTCTGGAAGACTAGTAGTTGCGTCTTGCTTCCAACAGCAGCAGCCCTTGGTGCTCCCGTGATTGGCGGAGGCATCGGTGACAAAGTTCTTGATGAGAGAGGAATAGAGGACGGCATGGTTGATGAAGTAGAGGTTGATTGAGAGGCCATTGATAGTGATATGGGTATGAAAAATTGAAAATTGATAGGAATAATATGGATTATAGCACCAATTGCCCCATGGTGGGCGCCAAATTGATTTGGATAAAAATCAGTTAAGGATAATGCATCCAAATCCGTAAAAGTGAGGTATAGTGCTATGCTAATAACAATGATCGTATAAACAAAACTGGAATGAATACCGAGATTTGTTGCGAGGAAAAACCCTTTGATCTTGTTTAGATCAAAAGAAAAAAACCCCGGGTGATGACAACTCGTCGATCACCAATTTATTAATCACAAAAAAAGTTACAAGGGTTTGGAGATTATGATCGATGTTACAATGAAATGCTAGTGTAGAGAGAATTGTGAGTTCTGCTCTAAGTGTGCGTGAATACAAGTGAGTCCTAATCGATCATTATCTTGATGTTTATAAAGAAAAATACATTTAACAATAAGTCCTAACTATCCGCCACTCTTCCAAAACTCCTCCAACGTTCCTTGACCACGTGTTAGGAGCTTCCAGTAGAAAATTTTAAGGTTGACTCAATCTTACAGTCGTTGCATTCGTTGAATAATAACCTACACACACGAAACAATTGTTAATAATACCAACCTCTGAGGATCCTTGATCTTAGACATGGTTCTGGAACTCTTCTGGAGGATAACTGATCAAGACATATCTTCAAGAATAACATATCCTCAGTATTGAAAATATCAGTCCAAACAGTTATGACCTATGATAAAATAGACACAAAATCCTACTCGTTGATGTAGACCTTGAAAGTCACAAACCAATGCACTAAAATTACATTCTTCACCATCCCTCTAAAATTTCAATTATAAAACCAAGACATCTCTTTCATAGTTATCAAAAACACTAAATATATCTATTCTCTCTCCTGCAAACAACTCCGCACTGATAAAAAACCTAAGCTCTAACCGATATTTTATTATTATTATTATTATTTTACTTAGATTTAACCATTTATTTGATTTTAGGTTAAATTATTTTACAATCATATAGAAACAGCTGGAAGTAGGAATTCTAGAAATTCACGAAACTCACATAGCTCATGAGATAATGCACAAGAAAACATGGCATTTATGTATTGTGGTTTACCTCCTCTACCACCATATGAAAATCATTCTCAAACCCAACTCTTCCAAAACCAATACTCTTATGAAGAACCAACAAAAAACCATAAAAACTACTACCATCTACCATAGAAGACTCCACCAACTTATACCCACCACCACAACCAAAATATCCTATCAACTTTTACCAACAATGGGTAGAAAACCTTACATGCCATACCAAACACAAACACGAACCCCACCGAGCACTGGCAACAAGCAATAGGTGACCCAACAATTTCTATCAAAAAATGGGGGATCGTATCAACCCTACGAACAACCCATGGATCCCATAAACCCCGTCTGCCCCGAACCTCCCATAAACTAATCAAAGGATATGGAAACTTATACCCAACTAAAACATATTCCGAATAGTACCCATCGCCTCAACATTTTAGTCCTGATGATTTAATTTGGGAGTTTCTAGATTGGCTGAATAACAAAAAGCCAAAGAACCCGAACATCTGAACCTAGACATTCTCGAGGTAGATAATGTTGAACCCTCACATGCCCACAATGCTCGAATGGAACATGAATGATTAAAACGATATCCTACCTCTTCTGAAAACTTCACTTCAAGTTCCTCGGTAAATAAACCTCCCCCCTTAAAAGTGTTAAGACAAAAGAACATGATTCGTCTACAACCGAGAGAAAGGCAAAGTAGGTTTAGTCCTTCCATACAACAATCCCTTGAATATTAAGAATATATGGCTGGAGCTGAAAATAGAGGGGGAGAAGAAAGTGTGAAGAGTATAGAAGGAGAATGAAATAAGCGGGTAGCATGATGCGTGTTAGCGCTAGTCCTATACGCTAGCAAGTGTAAATAGTATAGAAGGAGAATGAAAGCAACATGTAGTATGATGTGTGTTAGCGCTAGTCTTAGCCGCGATAGTAGCAATTATGACACTATTATAAATGAGTTTACGTTATTACTTTTGTCACAATTTTTTCATTTTAATTATTATTATTGTTATTATAATTTCTTTCATTATTTAAATGGTGAAAATTTGAAAATTCCTACTAACATATAGTCATGTATAATCTAAACTAAATCCTATCACTTTTTGTTTTTAAAAAATGACAAGAGAAACACTCAACTACCGTCATAACTGGCTAGAGGTGATTATGAAGTGGAGGCACCCTCCAAAAATAACCGAAACCGAAACAAAAATAAAGAAAAAGAAACCAATAATACTAATGACATTATCCATTCCACGCAACCACCTAATGATAGTGAAGAAACATAAACTGAAACAAACGAACTTGAAAACGAAAAAATGCCGGTATTGCAAAAGCAATACTGTTTTGGATAAAAATCTGCTAAGGATAATGTATCCAAATCTGTAAAGTGAGGTATAGTGCTAATACGATAAAAGTGAATATGTAATCGAAATCTTTATGAACACAATGATTTGATCACGAGGGAAAATTCCCTTGAATACGATTATCTTACTTCGGTCAAAAACTAGAAAGATAATTTTTGGTCGAATCACTTCGGTCAAAGATTAACGAGGTAATCTTTGGTCGGATAGTACGTGATTATAGTAATCTCCGGCACAAAAAACCCCCGGGTTATGACAAATCGTCTATCACCACTTTATTAATCAAAAAACGGGTTACAATGGTGGAGATTATGATCAGTGATACAATATTTTCTAAGTGTGTGTATTGCTAGCCTAGCTTGTTCTCAGATAATGAACGTGTACTATATATAGGTAGTGTGCCTTAACTGATCATAGCTCAATTAAAATAGGAAAAGAATAACAAATATCCCTAATTTTAGCCTAGAATCAAGCCTTTCCATAATTAGAGCTGTTTCCTTCATTATCCACGCGTTTTCTTAATTTGATGGAGAGATTATAGCTTTGACTTGGTCATTAGCCGTTATACCTGCCAAAATACCAAGATAACAAAGGAAAATCGTTAATAAATGATAAGTACTGAGGATCATATTGATCCTGACAGGATCTGCAACATATTCTAAGGATAACTGATTCCATATTATATGCCAGGATAACATATCCACAGTGTCAAATTTCCGTGCACTAAAAATTGCCCCCAAAATGGCGGTTGTGATAAGATCACAGCTGTCATTTTGCCTTTGAAATCAAGCTTCTTGCAAAACAGATGAGATTTGACAAGCTGGGTATAATTGTCATATATCAATGAAGTTTCCTTGGCAACTTCCCTTCCGGTTGTATATCCTTTTCCCATAATTATTGATCCTTTTGTGATCCTTGTAATTGAATTTAGGATACTTGATGCAAATAACTTATGATATTAACTGGGATTAAACCCAACAAACTGGGGACAAGCCCATAAAATAAACTGGGTACAAGCCCATAAAATAAACTGGGGACAAGCCCGTGCAACTGGGGAAAAGCCCGTGTAACTGGGGACAAGCCCGTGCAACTGGGGACAAGCCCAAACTGGTGTTAAACTGGGGACAAGCCCAAACTGGGGACTTGCCCAAAGATACGGATGTTAACTGGGGACTCGCCCAAACCGGGATTTAGCCCAAACGTGAGATAACGTGAAAACGTTATAAACCGGTGGTATGGTACGTCTACCATAAATCATAGGATCCTCCATATAGCCGAAGACAACGAAATTGTCAGTCACTAAGCGTGTACTGGTCCCGCTGCCCCGGACTATACGTTGGATAGCCTGCGCTCCAGGCGAGAGTGTAGAAACTCTAATTTATAAGAAAGGTGAAAACCTTTAAACCTTAGGGGATATGACCATCGGGGGTCATATCCAATCGTGGGCTAGGCCAAGGAAATAGTAAAGTACCTTAAGTGTGAGGGAGAGGTGGCCAACCTCTTAGACATTGAACCTCTTATTGAAATCTGCATTGTTATTTAAAACTTGGAAAAAGACAAACGTTAAAAATATATTATCCTTACTAAGAATCTGAAATGAATAACTGATCGGATAGATATTACCAATTTCAGGATCCTTGATCCTTTTGAGGATACTTGATCCTGATTAGAAAAAGTATTTCATGAGATGAATAGCATTCCATGCTCTAGGTAACCTGTTGCCTTCCATAGTCAGCAGGTGATATGCCCCCTTTCTGGCTTCTGACTCGATCAAGTAGGGCCCTTCCCACTTGAGTGCTAGCTTTCCATCTACTGGATTAGTTGTGTTTTGGAAAGCTTTACTCAAAACTAGATCTCCTTCTTGAAATCTTCGAATCCTGATATTCTTGTTGTATGCCTCAGCTACCCTTTGTTGATATTCTGCCATTCTGATTTTAGCTAGGTCTCTGAGCTCATTAACAGTATCCAGATCTTAGAGAAGGATTTCGTTGTTGGCTTGAGGATCACGGATGCTTGTTCTGGCAGTAGGAATCACCATCTCCGTAGGGATTACAGCTTCTGAGCCAAACACCAATGAGATGGGTGTTTGACCTGTTGCATTCTTTGGTGTTGTTCTATCAGCCCAAAGAACATATGGTAGCTCTTCGGCCCACTTGCCTTTCTTGGATCCTAGTTTCTTCTTTAAGTTGTTGATAATAATCTTGTTACTTGACTCTGCTTGACCATTAGCTTGAGGATGAATTGGCGTGGAGGTAATCATCTTAATGCCCCAACTGTCACAAAAGTTAGTGGTTCTTTTCCCGATAAACTGGGAACCATTGTCACAAATATTTTCTGAAGGGATACCAAATCTAGTAATAATATTTCTTTTAATGAAGGATATCACCTCTTTTTCGCGGACTTGAACGAAAGCTTCTGCTTCTATCCACTTTGAAAAGTAATCAATCATTGCAAGCATGAATACTTTTCCTCCTGGAGCTTTAGGTAGCTTACCCACGATATCCATGCCTCACTTCATGAAAGGCCATGATGAGGATATAGGATACATAGGCTTTGCTGGCTGATGCAGAATATTGCCATGTCTTTGACATGAATCACATTTCTTTGAGTACTCCATGGCGTCTTTCTTCATGGTAGGCCAGAAGTATCCTGTTCTCAGAATCCTAGAGAATAGGGCTCTACCTCCGGTATGATTACAGCAATCTCTATCGTGAAAGTCTTTGAGCACCTCTTGAATTTCAGGATCTTCGATACATCATAAGTATGGACCTGCAAGAGATTTCCTATACATAATATTATTTAATAAAATGTATTGTGATACCTTAAGTTTGAAGGACTTAAGTTCCTCTGTGGCTGGAATCTCTCCATCTTGAATGAACTTCTTGATCGGGAGGATCCAAGATCCTTGAATATTTAAGGATAATGGATCCCAAGGCACAATCTCTTTGTCAGTTGTTATCTCCCCAACTTCTTGTTCTCCTACTGCTTGTGAGAGTATATGGATGATTGTGATCTTCGTATCTTCTGGAATCTTCAATGATGAAGCTAAATTTGCTAAGGCATCTGCCCCAGCATTCTCTTCTCTTGGTACCTGTATAATACTAAAAGAATCGAAGAACTTTGATAGTTCCTTCACAACATCTGATCCTCATGTGTTTAGCTAATTGCAAACATGCGATCAGAGCTTCGTATTCCGCTTCATTGTTGGTGGCTTGGAATGCACACGCAATGGACTGGGGTATTATGTCCCCCTGTGGCAATTTCAGTAGGATACCCAATCCTGTTCCTCTTACGTTGGATGCTCCATCAGTAAAGAGGATCCAAGGATCCTTGGTTTCTTCCAGTTGTTGAACCTCCAAATCAGCTTCCTCTTGCATGTCACTACTGAAATCAGCCACAAAGTCTGCAAGCGCTTGTGACTTAATGGTTATTCTGGGCTCATACTGAATATCATATGCACTCAATTTCACAGCCCATTTGGTCATCCTTCCATATGGTGCTGAGGATAAGTAATCCTTAAGAGCCTTCAGAGATAAAATTGATGACCCGAGCATTAGGTGGTGGTGGAGCTGCTTTCTGTGGAATTTCTTCGGGATCCTGGATCCTTGCTTTCTTGTCAGGTGACTCCTGTTTTGTTGGAGTTCCTAATCGTTCTTGGATTCTTTTATCATCCTCCAATCTTATAAACCCGAGTGCCCCGTTCCTTACTTCATCTAATGTCCTGCATGGGGTCATAACAATATCATCATAAAATAGGGAGTCCTTTTGATGTCCCATCTTGAATGCTTCAACAGCCGTAGCCATATCAAGACTAGGGATCTCTAGGGCCTCCCTCCCAAACCTTGTAACAAAATCCCTAAGGGATTCATTATAAGGTTGGACAACTCTATACAAATCACTAGTTAACTTCTCAAATTTCCTACTATAAGAAAATTGGCTAAATGTGAAAAAGAAGTAACAGAAAAGGGAGGAAGACTTAGCAACCATTTTAATGCAGATCCTGTTAGTGTGGATCCGAAACCCTTGCATAGGCAAGCCTCCTTGAGTTTTTTGGGAATTGGATTGATTTCCATTCTCTCCCTGTATTGAGTCACATGCTCTTCGGGATCAGTTATTCCATCATACACCTTCATATTGAGGGTCTGAAATCATTTTAGGACTTCAGCATCACAAATAGGTGGAGCAAATCTGGACAACTTGTGGCTTCCTTATGGTATTTCAGGAATCAGACGGACCACTCCTGGCACGCTGGATATCATATCCTTAAGCTTCTGAAGTTCCTTAGCCATAGCCTGGTTGATACCTGTATCCTGCATAGAGCTAAGGTTAGTGTCTAAGGATATATGATTATACATGTTACCTCTCGGTTGATTGAACGTTGGCATCCTAGAAGTGTAGCCAAGGTAAGAAGCATCTGCCATGGTAGCTGGTCCACCAGAGGCAATGATTTGCATGGGGATGATGTCTCCTTCATGGACCTCTAAGACCTCTGATGTTGAAGTCCTGAGGATCCTTGATTCTGGAATAAGGATCCTTGAAGTTGGGAGTTGAAGGATCTTTGGTGATAAATCCCAGAGGATCCCGTCTGAAGGAACGAGGATCCTTGAGTTTGCTGACCCATGGATCCTTGTTGAAGGATAGATGATCCTTGTTGAGGGAACGAGGATCCTTGAGTTTGCTGACCCATGGACCCCTGTTGAAGGATAGATGATCCTTGCTGGAAAATCGAGGATCCCTGAGCGTGCTGACCCATAGATCCTAGTTGAAGTATAGATGATCCTTGCTGGAAGATGGAGGATCCTTGAGTCTGTTGAGCCACAGATCCTGGAGTAGTGAAATCCAGCACCCTAGGCATAAAGGGAGTCTGATCCTCCGCTGGCCTCTTTCTTTTCTTGAGATCTTCAATTTCATGTAGGATCCTTTGGTTAGTCTTGTTCTGCTGCTCCATGTATGCTTTAACCTGTGAAAACATAGCAGAAACATCATTGTTAGAGTTAACCACCAATGTGGCAGCAGTGGTCTTTGAGCTCTGGAAGACTGGAATTTGTGTCTTGTTTCCAGCAGCAGAAGCCCGTGATGCTCCCGTGATTGGAGGAGGCATCGGCGGCAAAGTCTTTGATGAGAGAGAAACTGAAAATGACATGGTTGATAAAGCAGAGGTTGATTGAGAGGCCATTGATGGTGATATGGGTATGAGAGGTTGAATATTGATAAGGTATTTTCTGGATTATAGCACCAATTGCCCCACGGTGGGCGCTAAATTGTTTTGGATAAAAATCTGCTAAGGATAATGTATCTAAATCTGTAAAGTGAGGTATAGTGCTAATACGATAAAAGTGAATATGTAATCGAAATCTTTATGAACGCAATGATTTGATCACGAGGGAAAATGCCCTTGAATACGATAGTCTTACTTCGGTCAAAAACTAGCAAGATAATCTTTGGTCTAATAACTTCGGTCAAAGATTAACGAGGTAATATTTGGTCGGATAGTACGTGATTATAGTAATCTCCGGCACAAAAAACCCCCGGGTGATGACAAATCGTCTATCACCACTTTATTAATAAAAAATCGGGTTACAATAGTGGAGATTATGATCAGTGATACAATATTTTCTAAGTGTGTGTGTATTGCTGGCCTAGCTTGTTCTCAGATGATTATGAACGTGTACTATATATAGGTAGTGTGCCTTAACTGATCATAACTCAATTAAAATAGGAAAAGAATAACAAATATCCCTAATTTTAGCCTAGAATCAAGCTTTTCCATAATTAGAGCTGTTTCCTTCATTATCCACGCGTTTTCTTAATTTGATGGAGAGATTATAGCTTTGACTTGGTCATTAGCCGTTATACCTGCCAAAATACCAAGATAACAAAGGAAAATCGTTAATAAATGATAAGTACTGAGGATCATTGATCCTGACAGGATCTGCAACATATTCTAAGGATAATTGATCCATATTATATGCCAGGATAACATATCCACAGTGTCAAATTTTCGTGAACTAACAAATACCAATGATCATTAAACATCTTAAATACAAAGAAGAAAATACGAACCATTGGAATTTAAAATTGGTGATAAAGTAATGCTAAAAGTATCACTTTGAAAATATGTGGTACATTTTGGAAAGAAAAGGAAATTAAGTCCATGATATATATGTCTGGCATTTGAAATCATTTCTAGAGTTGGTAGCCTAGCCTATAAATTTGCCTAAAGAACTAGAAGGTATTCATAATAAATTTCACGTATCGAATTTGAAAACTGCGTATTAGATTAATCATTAGTAGTCCTAACGAACGGGGTGGCCGTTGACGGTCCCATATTTTAACGTATTTGTTCCCAACGAGCGGCGACTAACGGAAACTTAACTCTGTTAATCTCCGATAGCAGGAAAAACATTTTTGCCCAAAAAGTTAACCTTTATTGTTGGAGAACTCAACCTGAGCACCACCACCACCACTTGAATACCTCCGCTGACCACTACCACCCGCACACCTTTTGTGTTTTAGGGATTTCCATGATTCTCAATAGATCAGACCAACGAATAGTTGTTCTCCCCCATCGTTGGGAGCCCTAGTTCGTCGTCTAATTAGTTGGGTGCTCTCCGGATTTGACTAAAGTGCCAACCATCACCATCATAGTGCTAGTGTGACCCTCTTCTTCTATCGCTGCTGACTCTAATGGTGGTTTTAGGGTTCCGATCGACAACATCATTAATTGGGATTTAACTAGAAAAAGGTTCCTAAATGTCCAATCTAAGGTTACAAAGAGGTTTGGGATAAAAAGGTTGCATTTTTTTGGTGACGAGAGACTAACGGAGTTAAGATTTTGTTAGTCGTGCCCTTGCGAACATATATGTTAAAATACGAGACCATTAACAACCATCTTGTTAGTTGAGACTGTTATTCGACAATAGTCCATAATTTAAATTATTTAAATCCAATTACCTTAAATATAAGTATGTAATATTTATGTTGATCATTTATGAATAATTGTAATATGTTTAAACTTGGTTTGGTCATTAGGTGCATATGTTTATGTTTAGAATTATCTGTTGTTGATGGTGTTGATATTGTACATTTAGGGCTTATTGGGGATATTTAAAAGAATGTCAACCATTTTGTATTTTTTTCATGTGACCCGGCCCACGTGACTTAACTTGAAAACTTTGACGCCGAATAGTAATAAATCCAACACTGAAAATACTAAACCCATAAGAAATAAATTTTGGTCTTTTCTACTTGAATAGTTGTCACTCTTGGGCCAAGTCCCCGGTCGAGAACTAGTCAACTAACCCAACAAACAATCTAAGTTTCTAAAGGGCTACTAAACCAAACTTCTTCCCACTAAGAAGCAACCAAAAAACAATCAAAATACCATCATCAACTACAAAGGGACAGCTCACCAAAGTACTAAACATAATCCCAGTAGTATAAAATAGAGCATAGCCGTTAGAGATGCATAAAAAAACTGGTCATCGACCCGCCGAATCTGAACCAGTTTGGACGCAGCATGATATAAACTAGTTTAGACCTAATTGAACCCGTAGGTTCAGAATTGGTTTATAACCCCCCCACCCAATAGCGGACTCCCACTTCGAAGGTTAAGGAATTCAACATAAACCGCAAACCAAACCATTTGTTAGGATTTAAAAATTTAAAAATGACTGACCGAAAAATAAGGAAAGTAAACCGACCATAAAACCAAACTGATGACCGGTTTGGATGGTTTCAATTCGAACCATGAACACCCCTTATAGTAGCCTTAATGTTGTAGTTTGAAAAATATTTAATGATTACCCAATATTATTTCATTCTTCTCGAACCATAATATTCTTTTTCACATATAAATTAGTCTGAAAACATCAAAGATATAAATTCTCATATATAATAATAATTAAAAGCCTTGTAGATGGTTGAATACATTAGCTCTCTTTCAAACTTTTATCCATTAAGAGCGCTTGCCGCTAGAGGGCAATTATCACTTGCACACTGACCGTTTATACAACCACAATATCCACAATCTCCGCACCATGGTACACACCGATATTTATCCTTACATGGTCGTCGTAGACCATTTGATTGAATCGCCATTGTTCCTGACCACATACCTTAATAAATAAATTGAATAAAGAAACACTATACCTAACATGAGCGAAAACCATAAAAAGGTAGACTTGCGTAGAAATTTAAGAAAAATATAAGTGGTTTTAATTACCATATGAAACGAGGACAAACACCATGAGTAAAATGTGTATTCTTCATCCTTATTCTTCTATATCTCTCTCTTATGCATTCATGGTACATACGTATATATACACACAAAATACTAAATATTAGCTTAAATGATATACATCAGATATTTTGAATATTTAATGCATACTTATCTTACGAATTAATTTTTTTTAGAGTTTTAGAATGGTACTTGTTTAATGCATTCATTAACCCTTAAAGTGCTTCCTAATATAACTAAAATGAAATAAATGTTATGTGACCAATATTTATTAAATTACTTCTTTCACATATTCTTTAGTGTGTTAAAATTGATAATTACTCACCGTACTTTCCATTTATACAACTCAATAACTATCAATAAAATATTTGTTTGTAACTTTTGTTAACTTATAATCTTATCATACTAATAAACAAAAATAATGATGCTTAGTTGTCCTAACCCACATTCATTTCTAGCATAAAGTTCCCTTATAATATTCTAATTTTTCTTCTCATTAATTCATGCTATCCATGGGTCATGAGTCATGGTTTGACCAATGAGTTACAACATTTTCAATATATTATTCACACATTAGTCACTATCTACAACAATTTAATATCTAAAATATAATTGTGCTCAATGTATACCTTACTTTTTTTTATTAAAGTAATCAACATTTTTTAACAATAAGGAATCGTGAATTCAGTTTGAATTATACAAAGCTTCTCACTTCAAACATATAAAGTCTTAATTATGCTATTTAATTTAAATTTCCAATTAACTTGATTATTTAATAATATTTAATTTAACTTCCTGAACATAATCATTCTAAAAAACCATTAACCACTAAAATCATGATTAATTATACCTAAAAAATTTGGAGTCCTACAATTCATGATTTTGATGAAAAATTATAAGCCCAATTTTTTTGTTTTTTTGGAAACCGCCAATTCCAGTTTTCTTTTATTTCATAAACATTTATCATATAATTAATTTCATCAAAATTAATATTAATAGGATTATATACATTAAAAACTTTTCCTCGCAATATTGAACTCATATACATGTACCAAATCATTCTACGTGTTTCTATTTTTTTTTAACTTGTTATTGTTATGAATCCGTTTTTACCGCTTCTTCGAACTCATTACAATATTGAACCCATAGCAATATTTAATTTGTTTATTGATTTTTCATATGAATGTAAATTTGAGATTATAGACTTCTTATTATATATACTATATATTTAATTTCTTTTTTATCTTTAATTTTGTGTCTTTATTTCAAGTTATGGTCGTTATTATTCTTTTTGTTCATTTGACAAATCTCGTGTAATACACGAGTTCAAAAGCTAGTAATTAAATATGAGCATATGAAATATTCATACGATTTATAGACATTTAAACCCTAAATTTCATTTTGTTACGACTCTTCATCTCTTACGTCGTTTGTATATAGCTTTTAATATACATTTTTATATCAACATCATACGTTTTTTTAATATGAATAATAATATGAATAATAATAATAATAAATATGTATTTTTTTTATCAAAATGGGTGTAACGACCCGAATTTCCGGCAAGTATTAAAATAAGATTTTATTTTATTATGGAATTAAATATTAAAACAGGTTAATTAAAATAGTAGGATTTAGATGGATATGAGATTATTTTACGAATTAAATTTTTATATAATTTTAGAATGATACTTGTTTAATATGCATCTTTAGAGTTTTGAATATTTAATGCGTACTTATGTTACAAATTAATCCTTTTTAGATTTTTAATGATACTTGTTTGCATAAATATTAAAAGAGGTTAATTAAAAGAGTGGGCTTTAGATAAATATGATTTTATCTTATGAATTATTGTTTTTACAATTTTTTTTATAGTTTTGAATATTTAATGCGTACTTATTATACAAATTAAATTTTTTAGAGTTTTAGAATGTTACTTGTTTAATATACATTTATTGGATTTTTGAATATTTAATGCGCACTTACCTGACGAAATAATTTTTTTAGAGTTTTAGAATGATACTTGTTTGCATTAATTACCCCATGAAGTGCTTCCTAATATAACTAAAATCTACCTATACTATTAAAGTAACACAATTTTTTCACATGTCATTCAATTAGACATTCCACGTAGGTTTCCATATGTACAAGTTTTCATTTTTACAATTTTCCATTCATGAATGATAAAATTAAAAAAGATGTTGTTGGTTGTAATCGAACTCACTACATTTAAAATGTGTGTAGCTTACAAACTCAACTAGAATGAATTGATGTTAGTTTTTTTTTTTTCTTAATTAATATAGATTCACAACCTTTTATTTTGATTTCTTTTAAAATACAAATAAAATTTTTTTTACTAATCTATGTGTTTTAGGAAATTATTTATATCTTATGAATCTATAAAATGCGTTATTAGGTATATTATTAAATATAAGCTTTTGATTTTAAAAGTCAATGTATTTTAGGTTACGTTTAAAATATTGTTTTTTTTATAATATTTCATTATGCGTAGTCAATCAAATTATAAACTCTTTTTAACAAAAATTATGAGTGGTCAAACTCAACAAAAATAAAGATCATTTCAAATTAGTTTAAAAAAGTCAATGTATTTTAGGTTATGTTTAAAATGTTGTTTTTATTATAATTTTTCATTATGCATAGTCAATCAAATAAAAACTCAATTTAACAAACATTATGATTGGTCAAACTCATTGCACTTTAAGAAATACATTCAAATTAGAAACTCATCTTAACCAAAACAAAGATATTTTTAGGAAATATTTTGTTTTTTTTTATAAAATACTATAACCAATTTTGAGTTTAAACATAATTAAATAAAATCCTATAATTGAATATTGCGAAATATAAAAATTACCAACTCACACTAATTTGGGTTTAAATGTCTCTAAATTTCAATATAATTCGTTATATTATAATTTATATAGACATTATGTAGTCTCAAACAAATACAATAGATTATATTTTGTTAACTTATTAGGTTATGTTTAAAATGTTGTTTTTATTATAATTTTCCTTAATTTTAGTCAAACAAATTAGAAACTCATTTTAGGTAGGTATATGAGTGGTCAAACTCATATGGCTTTAGGAAGTAAATTCAAATTAGAAGCTCATTTTAACCAAAATTAAACACATTTTTAGGAGATAATTTCGTTTTTTAAATTACAAACTCATTTTTAACCAAAAATGAAGATTTTTAGGAAACGGTTTCAAATTACTTTTATATCATATAATATCAAATTTAACAAATCACACTATTTCCGGTTTCAATATCTTTAATTTTAATAAATTCGTTATATTGACATTATGTATATCGTTTTTTTATATGTTATGTTTTTTAGAAAATGATGTAGTCAAAAAGAAATACAACATCAAAATTTAAGGTTACGTTTAAAATATTGTTTTTATTATAATTTTTCATTATGCATAGTCAATCAAATTATAAACTCATTTTAACAAAAATTATGAGTGGTCAAACTCATAGGACTTTAGGAAATAAATTCAAATTAGTAACTCATTTTAACCAAAAATAAAGATATGTTTACGAAATATTTCGTTTTTTATTTAAAATAGTATAACCAATTTTGACTTTAAACAGAATTAAATAAAATCCTCTAATTGAATATTGCCAAATTTAAAACTTAACAACTTCCAATTATTTGGGTTTCTAAATTTCAATATAATTAAAAATATCCTGTATTTTCAGTATTCTTTAATTATCCCATAATTTTAGGGGAATAATTAAAAAAGGTTTTAAAAATAACATTCCTTATTTACTATTTTCAACACTATATATATCACATAACCTTATGTCATCTACTATCTCACATACTCACAAAAACCAACTTCAGAACAACTATGGCAAACAACAACAGGTTAGTATGTTTTTTTTTATATTATTCCTATTTACATTCCTTATCTATTACTTTCAACTATTTCATATGCTTATATGATTGTTAATTTCAATACAGATCGGTCGGTGACAAGAAAATCATTATGCTGAATCAACTTCCCTCATCAAAGGACTGTATGGAAGACTCAATCATCAAAGTGCGTGTGATCCGACTTTGGGAAAATCATATTCTTGATAAACCCGAGCAACTAATCTCAATGGACATGGTCTTAATTGATGAAGAGGTATGTTATGTTATGTGTCTACATATATATGTGTTAGTTTCATTATATTTTCATTTATATTGCTTTTATAAATTGATATTAATTCATTTTATATGCTAAGGAAACATGGTCCATGGGAGCATACATAAAAAATTTATATACAAGTTTGAGAGATATTCAGCTGAAAAGGCATGTTATTATATCATAAAGAATGTTTGAGAGATATTTAGCTGAAAAGGCATGTTACAAGTTTGATAAACAAGGTAATCTGACCAATACAACAACAAATGTTGTGTACAAAGAAATTTTCTCTTATTTATAAAATACTTGTGTAATTTTTTTTTTGTAATCCTTGTAATTTTAGTGTACTTTGTAATGTATTAACAATATATGACAACTGTGTTATTAATTGTATTTTGCTTAATATTTAAATATTAAAATTTTCGTTAATTGCCCGTGTATTACACAAGTCTCAAACTAGTTAAATATTAAAAGAGGTTAATTAAAAGAGTGGACTTTAAATTGATATGAGCTTATCTTACAAACTGAATTAAATTTTTTACAACTTTAGAATGATACTTATTTGATGTATATTTTCTTAGTGTGTTGAATATTTAATGCGTACTTATGTTACGAATTAAATTTGTTTAGAGTTTTAGAATGATACTTATTTGCATTCATTACCCCATAAATTGCTGCTTAATATAACTATAAAATAAAATATAAGTTATGGTACCAATATTTAATAAATTACTTCTTTCACATATATTTTCTAGTGGGTTAAAAGTTATACTTAGTCACCGTACTTTCCATCTATTCAACTCAATAGCTATTCATTATTTTTTTTCGTTGTAACTTTTGTTAACTTAAAATAATGAATATGAACGTATGAAATGTTCATACGATTTATAACCATTTAAACCCTAAACTTCATTTTTGTTACGACTCTTCATTTCTTAAGTTTTGTATACAGATTTTAATATACATTTATATATCAACATCATATGTTTTTTAATAATAATAATAATAATAGTAATAATAATAATAGTAAATTAGTTTTTTTTATCAAAATCAAAGTGACGACCCAAATTAGCTTATGAGATAATGCAAAAGAAAACATGCTATCTATGTATTGTGGTTTACCTCCTCTACCACCATACAAAAATCATTCTCGAACCTAACTCTTCTATAACCAAAACTTTTATGAAGAACCAGCAGAAAACCCTAAAAACTACTACCATCTACAAATAGAAGACTTCACCAACTTATACCCACCACCACAACCAAAATATCCTATCAACTTTTACCAACCATGGGTAGAAAACCCTATATGCCATACCAAACACAAACATGGACCCCACTGAGTAATGGCAACAACCAATAGGTGACCCAACAATTTCTATCAACAAATGGGGGGTCGTATCAACCCATACGAACAACCCATGGATCCCATAAACCCCTTCTGTCCCGAACCTCTAATAAACTAATCAATGGACATGGGAAAATTAGACCAAAATAGAAAATATCCCAAATACTACCCACCACGTCAACATTTTAATCATGATGATTTAATTCAGGAGTTTTTAGATTGGCTGAATAAAGAAAAAGACATAGAACCCGAACATCAGAACCTAGACATTCTCGAGGTAGAGAATGTTGACCTCTCACATGCCCATATTACTCGAATGAAACACGCATGATTAAAACGATATCCTACCTCTTCTGAAAACTTCGCTCAAAGTTCCTTGGTAAATAAACCTCCCCCCTTCAAAGTGTTAAGACGAAAGAAATGGATTCGTTTACAACTGGGAGAAAGGCAAAGTAGGTTTAGTCCTTCCGTACAACAATCCCTTGAATTTCAAGAATTTATGGCTAAAGCTGACGAATAGAGGGGAGAAGGAAGTGTGAAGAGTATAAAAGGAGAATGAAATAAGCGGGTAGCATGATGCGTGTTAGCGCTAGTCCTATACACTTGGAAGTGTGAATAGTATAGAAGGAGAATGAAAGCAACATATAGTATGATGCGTGTTAGCGCTAGTCTTAGTCGCGATAGTAGCAATTATGACACTATTATTAATGAGTTTACGCTATTACTTTTGTCACAATTTTGCCATTTTAATTATTATTATTGATATTATAATTTCTTTCATTATTTAAATTGTGAACTTTTGAAAATTCTTACTAACATATAGTCGTATATAATCATAAACTAAATAATATTATTTGTTGTCTTTAAAAAAATAACAAAGAGAGACACTCAACTACCATCACACCTGGCTAGAGGTGATTATGAAGTAAAGGCACCCTCCAAAAATAACCGAAAACGAAACAAAAATAAAGAAAAAGAAACCAATAATACTGATGACATGATGACATTATCCATTCTACTCAACCACCCACTGACAGTGAAGAAACATAAGCTGAAACAAACGAACTTGAGAAGGGAAAAGAAGCCGGTATTGCAAAAGCAATACCAATGATCATTAAACATCTTAAATTAAAAGAAGAAAATATAAACCATTGGAATTTCAAATTGGTGATAAAGTAATGTTAAAAGTGTAACATCCCCAACATTTCAATCCAAATTTGATAACTTAGGAAAGTTTAGGGATAAAAAATAATCTTAAAATAAGTAATGAGAAAATATTAAATAAGGAATTATGAGAAAAATAAAGAAACAAAAATATTTCCTAAGATAAATATTCTTACATGAAAGAAATTCCATCCCACATTGGAAGATGTAAGAAAGTGGAAACATTCCACTAAGGTATAAATAAGGAAGATGGAATCCATCTCACATGGAAAGTGGTAAAGAAATGGAAGCTCTTTATAAAGAAGAGATTTTCCATAGTAATATTCTTTTATAAATATCATGCACCAAGTAGTCCTAGCGGAGGGTACGTAGCACCCGACGCGCACGGGCTCGGGCTCGGGAGAGGACGATGGTGACGGTGAAGGGCGTTGGGCGCAATGTGGCGCTTTGATGGCGCACTTCGCATCACCGCGATCCGCTTTGAGAGCCGCCTTAGTATTTTTGGACAACGAGAGTTAGACCAGAAGTAACAAGCTACAAAAGACGAGGGACTGAAAATGAAAAATAATATCCAGGGACCCATCGCGCTACTCGATGAGTCCAAGGAGACGGCCATCGCGTATCGCGATGGGCCGTGATGACTCAGGGACACGTGTCACACTCTGGTGACACGTGGCAGCAGGCCGGGACACGTGGCAGACGTGTCAGGACACGTGTCAGGCCACGTGGCGACACGTGGCAACGTCTGATAACATGTGTCATCGCGATTCGCGATGACCATGAGAAAGGGGCCCATCGCGTATCGTGATGGGATCCAAAATTTGCTATAAATAGGGGGAGGATCGGCTCATTTCACACACACACAGCCACTCTCTCTAGACATCCACTCTCTCTCTAGAATTACACACTCTCTCTACCTCGGTTTGCGTGCCGAACATCGTTTAGCGTGCCACCGACCTGACAATCATTACCTCGAAATCCGTGGCAAATACCCGGTGTTTCCTTGAAGTGCGTGCCACTCAAGAAAACCGACATTCCGTCTCGAAATATGTGCACGACCCGCCGACCAAACGTTGCCTCGAATTGCGTGCCAAGGAAGGTTGATCAAGAATGCCTCGATAGACGTGCATAGAGTAGAAGTGCTGCCCGTATAAACTTAGGAATATTTAACTCCGAATACCCGTGCGAGGTAGGGGTTCTGCCTAAGTTATTATTTTATTATTATAAATGGCTTAGACCATAGTCGGAAGTATAGCCGAACCTTGATTATGATTAAGGGTTATATAACTTTTCTTAAGCAAAGGGTATAGTTAAAATAGCATTTCTTTATTTTTAAATAAATATATAATATTCATATAAGAAGATGATAAAGTTAATGTTTCTTCTTGAAGAAGAAACATGGTATGTAAATGATAAACAAACAAAGGGACTAAAGGTCCAAATGTTTTGAATAAACAAATATTTTTATCAAGGTTAAAGCTATACGAAATAGACTAAAGGTCTAAAGCTAGATCGTTGATCTAGTTATTTATAAAAAATGTTATTCTCGTACTATAGGTCCGAGGTAACAAAACAAGAAGAAGAATCAGAAAACATGAATCAGTAAAAGAAACTGATTATAAACAGAAAAGGTGAATACACCCCAAACCTTTTATATTGAGTCAGAATGTTTGCATAGGATTTACGAATCCTTAAAACTTTGTCTTACAATAATAAGAAACAGACACTCTGATTAAGAGTATACATGTGTCTGGATCTAAACATACATGGTGACTCGGAGTTCCCCGAGGCCATGCATATCATCAACATGCCTCTGAAGGTCTACGAGACTGTTCAGAGAAATGATATTGTGTATATAATTAATTGTACATGGTACTTAAGGTAATTTGATCCCAATTTAGTTGGGTTCCTAATGAGTAGTCACAAAGGTATTATTGTTGGTTTCACAAAGGTATTGAAAAGAGATTTTAGAGTCAGCGTTATTCACCAGCTTTGTGCTGACGTATTTTCCCACCCATGTTACAGGGAAAACAAGAAAGGTTAGAACAGACAAGCAAGAAGGGATAAGAAGATTGGAGTTATAGTCATTAGATGCTATCTGGTGGCTCAGATATTTTATTTGAAAATATTATAAAAGGAGTTATGTTTTATAAAGAAAGATATTTGAAATATCAAATGGGTATTTAAACCCGAGCTTTTAATAAGTTTTCAATATAATAATATTTTACTAAAGACTTCCGCTGAAATAAAACCCGCAACTCTGATGTATTTACAAAACAGGTACCAACATGTGGTCACACGCCTAGGCCCTAAGTCGGGGTGTGACAAAAAGTATCACATTGAAAAGGTGTGATACGTTTTGGAAAGAAAGGGAAACTAAGTCCATAATATATATCTGACATTTGAAATCATTTCTAGAGTTTGTCGCCTAGCCTTTAAATTTGCCTGAAGAACTAGATCGAATACATAATACATTTCACGTATCGAATTTGAAAAATGCTTATCAGATAAATCATTAGTAGTCACAGCTAACATGGTGTCTGTTGACGGTCCCATATTTTAAAGTATTTGTTCCCAACTAGCAGCGACTAACGAAAACTTAACTCTGTTAATCTCCGATCGCTGGAAAAACATTTTTTCCCAAAAAAGTTAACCTTTTTCGTCGGAAAACTCAACCTGAGCACCACCACCACCACCACCACCACCACCACTTGAACACCACCGCTGACCACTACCACCCGCACACCTTTTGTGTGTTAGGGATTTACATGATTCTCAACAGATCAGACCAACGGATAGTCGTTTGTCCCCGTCGTTTGAGCCCTAGTTCATCGTCTAATTAGTTGGGTGCTTATCGAATTTGACACAAATGACATCCATCACAATCATACTAGTGTGACCCTCTTCTTCTATCGCTGCTGACTCCGACAGTGGTTTTAGGGTTCCGATCGGCAACCTCATTAATTTGGGGTTAACTAGAAAAAGGTTCCTAAATGTCCAATCTAAGGTTACAAAGAGGTTTGGGATAAAAAGGTTGCGTTTTTTTGGGAATAAAAAAAGTTTTCCGGTTAAAAATGTTTTTCCGACGACGAGAGACTAACAGAGTTAAGCTTCTGTTAGTCGTGGCCCTTGGGAACAAATATTTTAAAATATGATACCATTAACAACCAACTTGTTAGTTGAGACTGTTATTTGACAATAGTCTATGGTTTAGATTATTTAAATCCAATTTTCCTTAAAGATAAGTATGTATAATTGTGTAATTATGTTGATCATTCATGAATAATTGTAATATGTTTAAACTTGGGTTGGTCATTAGGTGTATATTTTTATGTTTAAAATTATGTGTTGATGGTGTTGATATTGTGCATTTAGGGGCTGTTGGCAATATTTTAAAGAAAGTCGACCATTTTGCATTTTTTCATGTGACCCAACCCACGTGACTCAACTTGAAAACTTTGACGCCGAACAGTACTAAATCTAACACTGAAAATACTAAACCAATAAGAAATAAATTTTGGGCTTTGCCACTTGAAGAGTTCACTCTTGGGCCAAGTCCCCGGTAGAGAACAAATCAACTAATCCAACAAACAATCTAGGTTTCCTAAATGGCTACAAAATCAAACTTCGGCCCACCAGAAAGCAACCAAACAACAATCAAAACACCATCGTCAACTACAAAGAGGCAGCCCACCAAAGTACTAAACCCAATCCAAGTAGTATACAATAGAGCCCAGCCACTAGAGGTGCACAAAAAAACTGTTTATCGACCCGTCGAATCTGAACCAGTTTGAACGCAACATGATAAAAAATAGGTTAGACCTATTTGAACACTTAGGTTCGGAATTGGTTTATAATCACCCCCACCCCACCCACACCCAATAGCGGACTCCCACTGTAACGCGTGGTGAAATCCGACCAGGTCTCCTTAATTTATAATATGTAATATTGAAGTTAAAATTTATATATTCTTTAAATCCACGTCGCCAATCAGTTGCTTGCTTCCGCGTGTATCTTTGTTCACAATGAAAAGTTATTTGTTTATTAGTTAACATAATCAAAGAAATAAAATATAATGTTACTCCAAATATTGAACAAAAATGCAATATATGTTTACCATGTTTGCAAAATATCGAAATTTCCAAGCATTGGCTATCTAATAAATAGTATTATATTTGTGATAACATATAGCACGTGAACAATAAAGTCATATGAGAACCACATTTTCAACCCGGGCCAAAATGAGCTAGGCGGCAGCATTTGATGTGCATTAAGGAGCAGATGTAGAGGTGTCTGATGGACGTTGCACATGCGATTCGGTAATTACAGACCTCAATGGCTCTATCTGCTCCGGTGATCTATCACTTAAAAGTGACACAACTTCAGACATTGATGGTCTTATTGATGCTGGTGACTGAGTGCATGTTAGGGACAACTCTATGATTTTCTTTACATCTTCTTCTACATATTCACTTGGGTCTAGTGTAACATCAATTAGATTCATATGCAAGCCATTCTCGTATAGATTCCATGCCTGTTGTACACAATAAAGACACAAAAGGATATATGAACTATATATTCGAAATTATTCAATTTATGTCCTAGCTTCTTGCTTGGAAGCCCGTTTTATTGAATCATTAATCTCATTGTTGACGAGAGACAAGGAAGCTATTACTTACATAATCAATTAGGTTATGTGTGACGGATCCATTTTCTATGAAATCTGTACACCTCCTTCCGCTAATGATTTCAAGGACCAAAATGCCAAAGCTATAAGTATCTACTTTCTCAGAAACCTGCCCATGGATTGCATATTCTGGTGCCACAAAGCCACTGACAACGGCAAGAATTAGAAGCAGTGAGTGGGAATATATTTTGATTGAAAGAGAAACATTCATCATATTGAAAAGGAGATTTAGTTAGTTCAACATACAATGTCCCTGCAACTTTGGTGCTAATATGTGTCTTATCTTCGGGTAGCAGTCTAACCAAACCGAAATCCGAAATCCTTGGCTGAAAGTCATTGTCAAGTAGAATTTTGCTTGATTTAATATCTCTGTGAACAATTGTGACATGGTATTGTTCATGCAGATATGCAAGTCCCCTCGCTACTCCGAAGATTATATTAAACCTTTGTTCCCAAGTTAGGCCCCCTCGTTTTTCACCTGCCAATTGTTATATCAAGTATCAGGTTTTAACCTTTTAAGTAGTGATCAGCTAAAGACATGGTCTCAACTCACCGAAGAAATTTATCCAAGCTACCATTTTCCATGAACTCAAGAACAAGATAAAGGTGAGGTCCTTTGTAACAATATCCAAGAAAACGTATTAGATTACGGTGATGAACATTACTTATTATTTTAAGTTCATTATCAAAGTATGATTTTCGTCCTCTAGAAACCATTATTGTTTTCTTTATTGCAACTACTTCCCCTTCACTTAGTTTCCCCTGAAACAAGTAAAAGTTAAGAAGAAAAACATATCAGTGCACTCAGATTATAATAAAGAGCATACAATAATAAAGAAAGTAAAAGGATTATTCCGGGAAAACTGCGCTACTACATGTACCTTATAAACCTCTCCAAAAGCACCTTCTCCAAGTTTATTCTTTTTACTAAAATTATTTGTTGCAGTTATCAAATCACTGTGGCTATAAGACATTGGGCCTTGCAGCAATTCAGTTGCTCCAGTTGACTTACCTGGCAAGTCGAAAGCTCGCATATATTACCAGCATATACGTATGAAATACAGAACACTAAGCCGAGAATATGTTTGAATGTTACTAGAGTTTTAATAACAAAGACATATAACCTCAAAAATTGTCCTTGATTGTACCAAAATATGGATTGATTGTGTACCTTGTTCATGGTCACTTGATTTTGTGGTTCGACGACATAAGAAATATACAAGTATGATCAAAAGCAACCCGGTACCTCCAAGAACTCCCCCTATAATAGCTTTCTTGGCTCTTGAATTTCCTGCCAATTTGTATCTCAGATCAGGAATACAAATAACTGATTTTATTCATTGTTTAAGAAAATGTCTCACCATCCTTCAAAAAGGTTGTTAAATCAGTAGTCTGGTTGTCTCTGAAAAACGCAGTATTGGAGTACCTCATGAAGCATCCTACATCAATCGCCCTTCCGTACGTATTAGGAAGACAATTGGATAAAGTTTTACTTCTTATTGATAAACATTCCACACAATCGTCTGACTTATGTTCACATTGCATTGTGCAACTGCATACAGTGTCACATTGCTGCCTGCGACTTGCCTTATGGAAGCAGCATAGAAATCGGGTGTTCTTGGTGTTGCAATTCGAAGGTCTGATAACAACTTTCTTACCGTTCGTATGAATGCCGGCTGAGAAGATGTTTGGTTTCCGCATACTCCCACATTGCCCCGAACATTAGTCTCCATGTAGAAGTTATGGTTCTCGTACCTTTACAAAAACAATGCAATGAACCACTAAAAACACTCGAAGGGATATCGAATGAAATTTATAGGCTGTGTTTATTAAACATTATCAATCATTGTGTTGTTATTAATTTTGTATAATTTTCACTAGTACCATCAATAACACATGAGTAAAACATGTGATACATCCTTAGTAGATTATGAAACAAAAACAGTGTTAACCAAAACCATTTTTTAATTTTAAGTAATCATTAACAAATGAGAATAAAAAAACTAAAATGTAGAACCAAAAAATATATATATATATCAAGATTAGAAAAAGATACATTATTTTGAAAATTTTGCTAACTAAAATCATATAAAATGTTATAAAAGGAGGTTCAGTCAGTCTTTGGTAGGTTAGAACTTAGAACTTAGAATCCTATAAGATATGATATAATTTGTTTTAAGTTTCAACAGAATAAAAAAAACTATTTCTTTATTTCAGGGAATTGATTGTCCATATCTCAGGGGATGTGATTTGTCTTGTATAATATGATCTATGTTTTTTCATGCAATCTTTAACATGCAACTCCAAATATATTATATCTCCAGTTTCTAAAATTACATATTTCTTCAAAACATTAGTTTCCAAATTCCAATGTAAAATACACAACGCCCTTCAAACATGATTTTGGAAAATATGTAATTTTGTAAACCATACTTCAGTTAATAAAAATATTTTACTTTTAACAACGCAATTTCTTATTTACAATAAGTTACGTAACTTTTTTTTAAAACAATTTGATCTGGTTAGCAATAATTATTAAAAAAAATAAATTTAAAAAGTGTTGATAATATGAAACTGTAAGGATTCTGTAATAAGGATGTAGGGATGGAAAGGAAAATGATGTTTTTAATGACTAGTGAAAATCTGATAGGATATATGTGAGATGACTGACACGTTTGTACCGATAGCAAAAATACCAATATTGAAATTTGTATATAATGGGCACCGGTACCGAAGAAAAAGAATTTGGTAAAATCTGGTACTAATATCGTATTTGATCCCGGAACCTCAAAAGATTGGTACCTAATTCGATACCAACTTGTACTAGGTAACATTTGCTTATCCCTATGTTAGATTTTTCATTCATATTATTAACTTATTACGGGTTATTATTGAAGAAAAAAAATTAGTCACGGAAAACTAAAATAACAATGAATAACACATCATATATTGTGGACCTGAAACGAAACTGAAATAAAAAGCACAAGTATTTTGAAACGAAGTTAATGTAATGTAGGAATTATGTGTATTGGAAAGTTAGCATTCAAGTAAAACAAAATTTCAAGAAATGTAAACAACTAATTACCTGAGATCACAATCGTCAAACACAGCGTGACCACCATTGACAATCCCACATACCCTCACCTCTTTTGCAGCAATGTCAAAACATTTCAAACACCCCGAGTTGGAAAGATACTCCCTACAAGAAGCTAGTGCGTACACGGACTCGCCATTGATTATAGAACGCGCAACAGCTTGGTGAACCGTGGCGTTGGCCAACTGCCGCCGGATGCTAGAAAAAGTGTTGTTGAGGTTCCTTAAGAAAAACTCGTCATTTAAGACGCCATATTGACTGCAATACCGTCTAATCAGAGTATTATTTCTATAATCGGATTGCGATGTCACCACCTCCGCCCAGTGGCGGATCCAGGAATTTTTTTTAGGTGGTTCCCTCTTAATTTATAAGGTGGTTCCTACGCGTCTTCTATATATCCGTACACTATTATTTCGAAACTCGGGTGGTTTCGGGGAACCACCCGTTTGTATGCTGGATCCGCCCCTGCCTCCGCCACCAGCAACACCACCGCCACCGCCATCAGAGTATGTTTTTCCATCTCAAAGGATGAATAAATACTCATATGCTGGAACTATATATATATATATATATATATCAACTTACAAGCTAGTTAATATGGCCGACATATGGATCGACCACTGGGCCTGATGGCTGCTGCTACATTATGTGAATTATTTGTATTGACTTTGACTAAAAAGATTTGATTCTGATTCATTAAATATGTTATCTAACTTATAAATAAATTGTTTTGTCAAAGTCAAATTGTTGATGGCCAATTGTTCTGTCATGTGAGTTGTGTGGTTTAATGCGGTTTTGTTTTACATGTTTTTGTCTAAAAACGTCTAATAAAATCAAGTTTTCATACAAAGATTAGAACCGTAGTTAAGACAGTAGTTAAAACTAAGATGTACTTTTTCAAGAAATCTAGAGGGTTTTTTGTTTTGAACAGCCAAATATATTATTATTTACAAACCACCTATAGTAGGGATTGAACTCATAACCACCACTTTTAAAACTAAACCACCTTTGTCACCACACCATTTGGTGTGGGGTCGAAATCTAGAGGGTTAATAAACAAAATTTTTGATCTGGTTAATTTCTTTTTAACAACATTATAATATTATATATCAAAGAGCATTCCCAAACCCATCTCCCATTTATTTTATGTGTGAAGACTCCATATCATAGATATTGTATGGAGTGGTCCTTAATTGAAAGGAGAAAAAAAATGATGTTTTTCATTAGTATAGTTGGACACTGTTCACCAATATTAATTTAATAAATTTTTAAAGTGGTTATAAGTATGATAAAATAAGTAATGATAAATGTATAAAAATATTATTAAATTAAAAAAAAGAGAAAATATAGTGATTTTAGTATAGTTATAGAAATGGTGATGCATTGTAAATGCTATAGTTGACAAGTTTCTTTAATCACCCTCTTCATGCTAGCTAGATTTTCCAAATTGTTTTATGCTTT
This sequence comes from Bidens hawaiensis, assembly GCF_021521415.1. Classification (NCBI taxonomy): domain Eukaryota; kingdom Viridiplantae; phylum Streptophyta; class Magnoliopsida; order Asterales; family Asteraceae; genus Bidens; species Bidens hawaiensis. The sequence continues at coordinate 200,919 of NW_027493350.1, forward strand.
TACTTCTTCGGGATTTTCTTAGTGTACGTCTGATACCTATATTCGTATGCATCATTGGTTTTGATATTTTCTATGTTTTGGTGTACGTTGATGACATATTTATTACGAGGAGCTTCTCATGCTTTGTTATGAATTTGATTGAGCGCCTACATGCAAAATTTGAACTTGCGGACTTGGGTGAGCTATATTTGTTGGGTATCCAAGTGGCATTTTTCTAATGATTCATTACGATTCATTTAGTAACACTATGTATATGATTCTAGTACAACTCTCTCGGGGTTTTGTCATTCCTCTGGAGGACTCACTAATATATCAAACCATTGTCTATGCGTTACAATATCTTGTTTGTACTCTCATTAAGATTGCATATAGATCAATAAGCTTTCTCAATTTAATCGAAAATCTATTATTGACATTGTGGGTGCAGCCAAGTGTGTTTTGAAGTACATGATGGGTACCACTTCTCATGGCTTAATTACTTGATGGGCAACGAATCCTAAGCTACATGCTTATTGTGATGTTGACCGGGCTGGTTTCCCTAATAATTGTTGCCTCATTACAGGTTATTGCAGCTTTCTTGCACCTAGTCTTATCAGTTGGTGAAATACGTAGGGAACATTGTTTTTTACATATTTTCATGGAAATTCATGTAAAAAACCTAGTTTTGGAAATTTATGTACAAAACAACCTAGTTTTAGTATATTATTAAAACTTTATTTTTAAATTCATCAACTATGACTTGAGGCGGACTAACTATATGTAACTCCATCGACGAAACTGATCTATTGCCTCTAAAAATGGAGGCTTATTAAAAGATAATAACCTCCTCTACGAGAATTCCTCCACAATTATTGTTGTTTATTATGTAGTCAAATATAGTTATTAGTTTCCTATTTTGTTGCATTGTATTCATTATATATAATATACTCAAACTCTCTTAATTCAGTAAGAGAGAATTCAAATCTTCACATGGTATCATCCTAATATCGATCCATCTTCTTCCCTTTCTTCTTCCTCATGACGATCCCTGCATCTTCTTCCTCAAACACCATCGAAACTACTCTTCCCATGGCAACCATCCTTCACATGATAAACATCAAACTCTCATCATCCAACTACCTTTATTGGCATAATCAAATTCTTCCCCTCCTTGCAAACCAAAAGTTAACTGGTCATGTTGATGGATCCATTCCACAACAGCCAAAAACCATCACCGTCAACTCCAACGAACAACCCAATCCTTCTTATCCTGCTTGGTCTTTTTCGGACCAACAAGCCATTCTCATTCTCAATTCATCTCTCACCGAGGAGGCGGTTGCCGAGATCCTTGGTCTCACAACAGCCCGTCAGATCTGGACTGCTCTAGAAGCAGCCTACAGTAACACCTCTCTCGAACGGATGCATCTCCTACGGGACAATCTCCGGCTGTTAACCAAAGGCTTGTCCACCGTGGCTTAATTCGGTAGGAAGTTTAAAGCCGTTTGTGATCAGCTGTCCGTCATTTGTCATCCGGTTAGTGACACGGACAAAACTCATTGGTTCCTTTGTGGTCTCGGTTCTACCTTTGAAAGTTGGTCCACGGCCATTCGCACGGCCTGTGATCCACTTTCTTTCCGAGATCTTCTTACAAAAGCCGAGAGTCAGGAACAATTTCTTCATGCTCTTCATCCTCCCACTCCTGCTCCCGTTGCTTTTGTTGCTCATCAACATCGCTCTACCGGTTCCTCTTCCTACAGATCCGGACCCGGATCCGGATCCGGTTCTAGATCCAACAACCGTGGCCAGCCCCAAAATACGTCATTCAACCGTTCCCGAAGGCCTCCGCATTGTCAGCTTTGCCGAACCAATGGACATTATGCAAGCAAATGTCCAAAACACTCCTCCTTCGTGGTCGGTTCTTCCTCGGGTAATGATGGTCTTGTTCGTGCGTTTCACGCTCAATGTCATGTTTCCAATGACGGACCCGACTGGACTGCCAATTCAGGGGCTGATCTTCACATGACGAATGATACTGGTAATCTTCATTCCTTTTCTCTTTATTCGGGTACCTCTTCGGTCATCTTCGGTAATGGCCATGCATCACCAATCACTCACAAAGGCCACATATCTATAAATAAAAATGTTTCTTTGAAAGATGTCTTAGTTTTTCCTAACATAACTAGGAATCTGCTTTCAGTTAGCAAGTTGACTCGTGACTATCCCGTTGATGTTTTGTTCTCAGATTCTTTTTTTCTTATTCAGGATCGGAAAACAAGCCAACCACTCGCTCAAGGTCGGTGTGAGAATGGTCTCTACGTGCTTCGGGACAAGTCATTTGCTTTTGTTGCTTCTGTTTTATCGAATAAAGCCTCTTTTGAATTATGGCACAATCGTTTAGGGCATGTTGCCTTTGACATTATTTCTACTTTACAGAAACATGGTTGTTTATCATTTACTTCTTTATTACCTAAGCCTAATATTTGCTCTCCATGTCAACTTGCTAAAGCACACAAATTACCATTTGATTTAAATGAAAATCGTGCTTCACATCCCCTTGATCTTGTTCATTGTGACTTATGGGGACCCTCACCGGTTTTTGGATAAAGAGGGTTATAAATATTATGTTTTTTTTATTGACGACCATTCACGATTCTCGTGGCTATATCCTCTTAAAACAAAAAATGAATTTTTACTCAGTTTTGGAAACATTTTTGCGACTTGTTCAAACTCAACTTTCACGAAAAGTTAAAGTTTTCCAAAGCGACGGTGGTTCGGAATTTGTTAATCAATATGTGCGCAAAATATTTGACAATAATGGTACATTTCATCGCTTTTCTTGCCCATATACCGCTCCCCAAAATGGTCGTGCCGAAAGGAAGCATCGCCACATAGTCGAAACAGGTTTGGCCATGCTTTTCCATGCCCGCGTTCCTGTCAATCATTGGGTTGATACTTTTAGTTCCGCCACTTACATAATAAATCGTTTACCCACCAAAGTTTCTACATAACAAATCTCCATTTGAAATACTTTATTCAACTAAACCAAACTACGCAAACTTTCGCGTTTTTGGGTGTTGTGTGTATCCTTACCTACGAGATTATGCCCCTCACAAACTTGCCCCTCGAAGCATTCCATGTATTTTTATGGGCTACGCGCCTCAATACAAAGGTTATAAATGCTTTGATATGGCTTCATCTCGTATGTATGTCACTCGTCATGCACGTTTTGGTGAAACATTCTTTCCCTATAAAGATAATTCATCCCACACAAATCTCGCCAATCTTTTTCATTCTACATTTCGTGAACCCACTTTTGTTTCTCACTCTCAATCTCACCATCCCAGCCCTCCACCTACTTCTAAATACTCTGCCAACATTAATAATTCTACTCCACCTTGTACCCTTTGCAAGGACACTCCAATTTCTTCCCCTCAACCTACTGTCTCACCATCCCCCACTCTAAATAATGAACCCTCTACACCATCATCCATCCCTCAACCACCTTCCATTCCCACTAACCAACATCCTACGGCTACCACCCCCACAACCACAACCACAACCACAACCAATTCCTACTATCCAACAAACTACAACCACCCCTTCTCCTACACCCTCTTATCCGATGGTCACAAGGTCCAAAGTCGGCATACTTCTCATCTTGCTCATGCTATGCATTCTTGTCTTCATGCGGCTCTTCTTACTACTGTTGATCCTAAGGGCTTCAAAAGTGCTTCCAAACATGAACATTGGATGGATGCCATGCATGCGGAGCTTCAAGCTCTTCACAACAATAGCACTTGGACTCTTGTTCCACGGCCTTCGTCCACTAATGTTGTCGGATCCAAATGGGTCTTTCGCACCAAATACAAATCTAACGGTTCTATTGATCGTCACAAGGCTCAGCTCGTTGCTCAAGGTTTCACGCAAATCCGGGTCTAGATTTTAATCATACATTCAGCTCCGTTGTTAAAGCATCCACCATACGCATTGTTCTTTCTTTGGCCGTTATCAATAGTTGGCCTCTTCGCCAACTTGATGTAAACAATGCCTTCCTCAACGGCTCTTTATCCGAAACCGTCTATATGGAACAACTACCCGGTTTTTTCTAGCCCCACTTATCCGAATCAGGTATGTAAGCTTAATAAGGCTCTTTACGGTCTTAAACAAGCTCCCCGGGCTTGGTTCCAACGCTTGAGTTCCTTTCTTCAATCATACGGTTTCACGTGTAGTCGTGCCGATCCCTCTCTCTTCGTCTTTCATCAAGGCGAATCTCTCATGTATCTTCTCGTTTATGTTGATGATTTTTTCCTTACTGGTAACAAACCCACCTTGCTCACCGCCTTCACCCAGTGCCTAAACCAGGAATTTGCTATTAAAGATCTCGGCTCCTTGAACTACTTTCTTGGCCTTGAGGTAGTTCACAATGAACATGGTCTGTTGTTAACTCAAACAAAATATGCCAATGACATTATCACTCGTGCCGGTCTTACTCAAGCTAAACCCGTCCCCACTCCTCTCTCTACCTCTGATATGTTTCTCGCCGATGGTATCCCTTATGCCGATCCTACATTTTATCATTCTATTGTTGGAGCTCTCCAATATTTGACCATCACTCGTCCTGATTTAGCCTATGCTGTAAATCAAGCTTGTCAACATTTACATGCTCCAACAGAAAAACATTTTCAATTGGTAAAACGGATCTTGCGGTATGTCAAAGGAACTATCTCTCATGGTCTTGTGTTTACACGACCCGCCTCTTAAACTATTTTAGGGTACTCTGATGCAGACTGGGCGCGGTGTATTGAAACACGTCGTTCTACGTATGGTTACTCAATCTTCTTGGGAGGAAATTTGGTCTCTTGGAGTGCGAAGAAGCAACCAACCGTCTCACGATCAAGTTGTGAATCGGAGTATCGGGCAATGGCAAATGCAGCGGCTGAAATTGTTTGGATCACTCACTTATTACAAGAACTTCATGCGCTTCCACCATCGCGTCCAACACTTCTATGTGACAATCGTAGTGCGTTATTTATGAGTCAAAATCCGGTTTCCAACAAACGAGCCAAACACATTGACTTGGATTATCACTTTGTTCGGGAGTTAGTTATGTCCGGGAAACTTCACACTAAGTTTGTTCCAACCAAGCTTCAACTCGCGGATATCTTCACCAAGAGTCTACCTCGACCACAGTTCGAGAATTTTCGGGATCTTCTCCGAGTTCATCCACCGCCGTTTCGCTTGACGGGGGATAAAAGATAATAACCTTGTCTACGAGAATTCCTCCACAATTATTTTTGTTTATTATGTAGTCAAATATAGTTATTAGTTTCCTATTTTGTTGCATTGTATTCATTATATATAATATACTCAAACTCTCTTAATTCAGTAAGAGAGAATTCAAATCTTCACACTTATGTAGTTGAAGACTTATTTTAGATATTAAGCATGGTGCCTCACAATTTTTAGTGCAAAAATAAAAGTAAATTATCGGTAATTAAAGACATGCACTCAATATTTCAAACACATCTTTATCCGTACAGATCCCATGAATTCTATCATTATGTTTAAAAGCAAGCTTTTCATAATCAATATTTCAAGCTTTTCTAAGATGTTGTGCTAGATCAAGATCAACCGTAGTTGCTTTGAAATCAAGCAAGCAGAGCAAACTAAAAGGTGTAATTGTAGATCTAAGGGCACTCGTTCTCAACTTCCACCTATGTGAATTCTTTAATCTACACTAATGAAAGTAGGCATGGATATCTGTCTTTTGCTCAAAGTTTGGCTCACATGACAACGTTAAGCAGATTTCAGACATGGTTGGTCTTAAAGAAGCTGGTTAGTGAGTGCACATTAGAGGAATCTCTATGACCTTCATCACATTCTCTTCCTAATATTCATTTGGATCTTTGGCTTCATCAATTAACTTCATATGCATGCATGCCTTTCTCGTATAACTGCCAAGCCTATGAACCAAGAAGTTGTTGAAAAAATAACGAGTCAAAGACAAAAAAATATGAAGAAAGTCAAGCCATAAATGTTACTTAAAACTAATTCAATATTATGATATGAGGACCACATATCTATAAAAATTAAGGCTCATAACTAACATAAGTTGTAAAAGATGGTGTTCTTATCATATTGATAAGGAAAATGTATAATTAAACTCATTTAAAGAATAATTCCATTGGTAAGTAAAATATAAATATATCGTTCTAAAATCGTTTCTAAATTAACAATTTAATTTTTATGTCAATGATAAAAGGGTGCGTAAAAAGAACTGGAAGGTCGTATGTTACATGATCAAGGAGGTATTCTAATCGAGGCCCACTAGAGTTCACATCATTACAACTCCAACCACTAATGACTTTAAGGGATACAGTACCAAACTTGTAAGTCTACTTTCTTTGATAAATGTCCACGGCTCACGTATTCTGGTATTGTGTACCCCTAAAATGCATCTAATGTGAATTATATGATAACTAGAAAACTAACAAATCAATAGAGAATAATAGAGAGATCAAATGGAAACAAGCCAGGGGAGCTCGGCAGTAAAAAGAATAAGCTGAAGCTAATGAGGCTCAAGTTATTCTTTGGGGCTAAGTATTTAGGTTTAAACGCCCTAATAGCAAGTTTTCTTAGATTTCTCTAGCTTCACTATAATTTTGTGTTTATTGATTGTTTTTAGGTTACTCTTACACTTTAGGGTATATTTAGATAGTGAGACCGACGGATGATCTGTTTTTTAGGGTACTTTAGTATTGTTAGAGAGACTGAAATTAGGCAATCCGACAAACCTGTACGTTTACACGCCCCTTTTGGTTTCCTTTTAGGTCACACTCGGAGAATGATCAGGGATCCACTAGGTCGCTTGAGGGTGTTGTATTCTAAGATCCTAGTTATAGTATAGTTTGCATTGTCGAGATAAATCCAAGAGTTACAATTATGATTCTAAACCTAGGTAGTGCTTCTCCTGTCTTTGAGTTCGTCTAGGTCATTGTGTTTAAGTCTGTCAGTGTCAATTTTAGTTTAAATAGTCAATTGTTTAATCAGTTAAATCATTAAGTTCTTAGTCCGAGTCTAGTCTAGGTCTTACTGGTGTCTCATGGGTTCGATATCCGAACTTCATTAAATTTTACTACAGTCGATAGGTACACTTGTCTAGTGGTCTAGCATTAGGAGAGTCAAGGTTTATAAATTTAAAGTTAGAGTGTCTAGATTAAATTAAGTTTATACAGACTTCTTTTAGCCTATCAAAAATGTTAGTCACAAAAGACAAAGGTAGGGGAAAAGAACGAGGCGGTGGGAGCAGGAAAAGGAGCCATTCAAAGACTCGGATAGATATTGTATGATGGAGCTGTAAAGAGACAGGACACTTCATGAACTAGTGTTCGAATGGTAATGTAGGTCCTCTAGATGGATCTCACAACCTTACTCGGATCAATCCGTGTTGTTAGTTAGCGGATCTCACTAACAACACTCGGATCTTAGTTTGAAAAAAAGAAAGAAAGATAGAAGTATTTTGTGAGAGAGAAAGTTTCTCTTTATTTCCAAGAGTGTTTATTTCAGATGAGAGTTTTGGAAGGATAGTGGAGAAATGGGTAAAGTGACTCTTTTATAGGGTCCTCATATCTCCAACTTTTACATTTCGCCCGTATAAAATAAACGTACTGAGGTACGTAATACACAGACTATAAGCAAATAGAAAGACATACACAATCCTAATAATAATATAGAATATTAGCTCTACATGTAAGAAATAAGTGAATGTCACAGAAGACGACAAAAATAACGGGGTCACTAGTGATAAGGCTTTGGTTTGCAGTGTTGAGAGTCATGTTGATGACTGGGAGATGGATTATGGTGCATCGTTTCATGCCACTCACTTTTAGGGATGAGCTTAGTACAATCGTCGTACTCGTACCAGTTTGTACTCGTACCAAAAATTGATAAAAATGTGTACTGATATCCATACTGAATTTTTCGCTATGGTATGGGTACGGGTATTTTTGTAACCGCTTTTGCACCACTTTACATTTTAATTTTCAAATCTTCGACGATCTTGAACCCGGTATCGGTATGGGTAACAAACAACCTGAATTACTTAAGGTACCAGTACGAGTATAGGTGCCCGATGAGTACCAAATTAGTTCAAGTACCAAATTGGTCGTCAATATAATGATAAGATAGTATTGAAGAACCATAATCAGGCCGCCGAGTTTAACTTAAACTATTTAAGTGATATGTTTGTTTGACTCTTGGATGTTATATTATTTAATATTAAAGAAGCGTTTGATACTTATTGAATAATAATATGGTTAGTGTAGGTCCCAAAACGACCACCGAACGGTTTTGCTCTTGATACAAAGTGTCGAGACGGGTGCGGTAAATCAAACGATGGAACAAAAATATAAAGACAATAAGTATAGTGAACGACTCTGTAATCGGTTAAAAGATTTATATAATAAACGAAGAACCGATCGACCCACCCAAGGTGAGCTCCCCTTGGGTGGTGATTTACAACATACAAACACACACACTAAAATAGAAAACAAGTTTCCTATTTATAGCCTAACACAATACAAATAAACTAGAAGATCTCCTCCCGTTGAAGCTAAATGCGTGTTCTCGAAGCTCTCGTTTCGTGTCCGGTTTCTTCGTTGGCTTTAGTTATTCACTTGACCATTAATATATAACGGGTTTCGTCATTTGATATCTTAAGTCACTAAAATTGGCCTTACAATCACCCCTTGACTTATGATATCAAAAACTTTGTTGAACCATGTCTCGCATCTTCACGAATCAACCCGATAAAGCCGAAGCCTCTTCAATCACCCCCTAAAGGTATGATCCACCTAATTCATTCTTGAAGGATTTATCGCTTCTTTATCCATCTTGGATCTTCAAGCACTATAGGTTCAGAAGAACTACTGGGGATAACGATCAATTGACAAAGCTTATTATTTTCGAGAGTGAAATTATTTAAGTAACTCACCCCTAATAAATAAGTATCCCAGATACTCGTAGCCCACGTTTTCAGGTTGAGAGCTTAAATAATTTAATTCCCTATTAAATCCAACTTGTTTAAAAATTATCACCTTAATAAATAAGCATCTCGAATGCTCGTAGCCCACGTTTTCAGGATCCAATTCTTGAACGCCTTGAAAATAACATAAATAATATGCTTTTAACGCGGTCCAATAATGACGAAAAACCCAAACAAATTTGACTTTCTTTAGTTGGTCAACCTCGAAAAATAAATGATACATTCAGCCAAAAATAATCCCAGCAGCCCGAGCTAGTAATATGGCAGCAATCTGGTCCATTTCATGATCTGTATAAAGAGCCCATCAACTAACAGGCCCAATCCAACTCCTAGTAGCCCAGTCAAAGCCCAACAATACCAAAGCCCAAATACTTCATTTTAATGAGAGCCCAAACTTCAAACCCAAGCCCATTCCTCCATATTCATATTAAGGCACAACACAACATTAACATTTTGGTGACCAAAAAGACCAGCCTCCCCAGCAGCCGCCACCCCGCCGGAAATGCAATTCCGGCCGCTGGAAAGACAACGCTGCCACCGGAAGATTGCCTCCGGTCACTGGCTACGAAAAAAAAATTAGCCACTACCTTATTCGTCACGTCTTTCTTCCATCTCCGGCCATCCTAGTCACCGACGCCATCTACTCTCATCCGTCATTCCAACCACCTTCACACGGTCGGAAAAGAAACTCAATTGGCCAGAAAAACGTTTCCAGCCACCACCGCCACCCTCCGTTAACGCACACAACTTTGTTTGAGAAAAACACCAGATCTGAAACATACCGTAACCCGAGGCTCGCCGGAATTTTGACTTGTGACTTAACGACTCCGAAATGCCCGGATCGGACACTTATAGATCCCGAACATCCGGATATACAAGGAGAATGCTTCAAACACGCTTATTTTCCACTTTATTTCCAAGATCTTCAAACTTTATTTTCAAACTTCAACGGGTCTTTAACGTCTCGGTTCGGGTAATAGCGGAAATAGAACCCGAATATATAACAAACCAAAAATTAAATAAAAGGAAGAAGTAAGGAAATGAAAGAAGGAAATTCCATCCCACATTGGTGGAGAAAGAAATGGAGAAGGAACCACCATAGTATAAATAGGTTTGTAAACTCTTGTCCCACCTCGCTAGATTAACAAACTAGTGAGCTCTTTATAAGGAAGAAAATTCCTATGTTAATGTTCTTATAAGACATATCACACCCAGTGGTCCTAGCGGAGGGTGCGAAGCACCCGAACGCGCACGCGCACGGGCACGGGCTCGGGCTCGGGTGAAGTGCGATGGGCGCAATGTGACGCTTTGATGGCGCACTTCGCACGCTTGCATCGTCGCGAGCCGCTTAAGGGCCGCCTTAGTATTTTTGTTGGAAATTAAAATAAAATAAAAATCCTTCCATCGCGTACCGCGACGGGGTTTGGGTTACCCATCGCGTACCGCGTTGTGGGGGTTACGCTGATGAGACACGTAGCCTGCCACGTGTCGTGCCACGTAGCAGGCCTAGGGCTGACTCTGCGAAGCTATAAGATGCTTCGCGGTATGCGACGACTTTCTATTTATGGCCATCGCGTACCGCGATGGGGTCCAAAACTTGCTATAAATAGGAAGTGAACGACACATTCAAATCTGCACCAAAATCTTTCTTTCTCTCTGAATTCACACACATATACTTTTATATATTAAGATAACGGTATAATACCCGAGTATCGTAACGATATCCGATCGAAAGAGATATACACGAATCCAAAAGCTCTGCCTGTTAAGGTATGACATTGTGCAATCGTGTAAAGTTTCTACTCTCGTGATTATCGTTATGATTATTGGTTTTATGCTAACCTAGATATACTACATCGTGTTTATCCTAGGTGCTTAATACCAGGAGGTTTTCTTTAATTGTAAACCTGCAAGGTGAGACATTCGAGTTTTTGTACCACTCACATTTACGTGAGAGGACTATTTTTCCGACATTGTCATGATGATTTCAAAACTTATAAAACTCATGGCAAATGGTCTAAATGTTTTCAAATACATTTTCAAAGTATTTTAAATACATTACAGTGATTAAGTCTTTGTAGACTTACGGGATGGTTACTACTGGTATTGTGGGGTTTTGTATACAAGGCTTGCCTACTAGGCTATTACACGTTATTATTGAACATGTGTTAGCCAATATGTAATATGACCACAGTCATAGATACGGTCGAGTGACAAGTACCTTTCGGTAATTTGTAAGCAGGCAGATGTAAAAACATCTTAATGCTGTAACTGTAAACTGTGTCATTTTCAAATGAATGTACTTACAAGTATTTCTTGCTGATCAAATATTTTAAACATGTTTCAGGTGACTTGTTAGAGACAAAGGAATGATGCCTGCGGGCTTCCAGCTTAAATAAGTGGCTTGTCACCAGAATAAAGAAACGTGTTTTATAAATTAGGGTTTAACCCTATAAAACTTATGTTTGTATCAAAAGGGATTAAATACCCGGTTTATCATAATAATAATCATGGTGTTTTTATAACTCTGATCATTTTTCCTAACTATGGTTCTGATGAAACTTTCCGCTGCAAAATAATTTAATAAACACCGATACCACCAATCAATGTTCACGGCTTCCCTCCCGGGGTATAGGGGTTGGGGGCTGTGACAGAATATCAAGAGCAAAGTTGAATCATAAGATTCGACCGGCTCTGATACCAATTGTAGGTCCCAAAACGACCACCGAACGGTTTTGCTCTTTATACAAAGTGTCGAGACGGGTGCGGTAAATCAAACGATCGAACAAAAATATAAAGATAATAAGTATAGTGAACGAATCCGTAATCGGTTAAAAGATTTATATAATAAATGAAGAACCGACCCACCCAAGGTGAGCTCCCCTTGGGTGGTGATTTACTACATACAAACACACACACTAAAATAGTAAACAAGTTTCCTATTTATAGCCTAACACAATACAAATAAACTAGAAGATCTCCTCCCGTTGAAGCTAAATGCGTGTTCTCGAAGCTCTCGTTTCGTGTCCGGTTTCTTCGTCGGCTATAGTTATTCACTTGACCATTAATATATAACGAGTTTCATCATTTGATATAACTAGTATCTTAGTTTGTTTTGTTGCTCTGATACCAATTGTAGGTCCCGTGACCGGATCAAACAACACAACAAACGAAGTACTAGTTGTTCTTGGATCAACCTCACAACTAGTTGGCGGAAACAACTAGTTGGACCGAGATCTCGGATCTTGTATGTGTGTAGGTGTAGGTCGAAGGTTAGTGAGAAAGAAAGGGAGTTGAGAGAGTTTTGAATACTTGGATAATATGTTTTGTGAAAGGGTTTATTCACAAGGTTGTGGAGAGATGGGTTAAGTGACCCTTTATATAGGGTCCCCATTTCTCCAACTTTTACATTTTGTTCAAACAAAATAAACGTACTGAGGTACGTATTACACCGACTTTTAGCGAATATAAAGACATACACAATCCTAAAACTAATATTTAATATTGGACCTACAATCTCCCTCTAGGATTGAGTATGTCCAGGAACCTTCATCAAGTTCCTTGCTTCGTCTTTATTTCTTGAAACCTAGTACTTGTGTTGATCCAAGAGCTTGAACAGGTTTGGATCTTGGACAATTCTTTATTTTTCGATCTTGAAGACTTGAACTTCAATATTATTTTCTAGGAAGGATCGGCAATAGCAAATTTTAGAAACATCAGATGCGGGAGGCTTGACATCTAATTTTACTTTTGTTGACTTTCTTGTGCCGACTTGTTTCTTTGCTTTGTCCTTCGACTTATCTTTAGACACGATCAGTTCATTTTAGGTTCAATCGCCAACTGTCACGTTCTCGTTTTCTTTTATGCGCTTCAACATCTGCTACTTCAGTCTATGCAGCCCAAGACACTTGATCTTGTGTAAGACCCCGACTCCCGGTGGTCCCACAATTGGTACTCATACACGATATTTACAAAAATACTTAAACTTAAACAGCTCGTTCCATTAAAATAATAATTCAGAGTATATGTTCAGCGGAAAACATAATTTATAACACAAATTCCCAAAATCAGATTAAAATGTATTTAATAAAACATTAAAAGTGGATGTTTAATATTATTAAAGCTTCCGACTAAGTATGCCTTCAACCGACCGAGTAGTCTCGAGCACGTCCAAGCGGTAAGCATCCTTCCCTTACCTGAAACTCACACTAACATGTACACAAAGTCAGCTTAAGCTGAGTGAGTTCAAGTTTAAATAACTGACATCTTTAAATATAAATTAAAAAAAAATCTTGTATTCCCATCATTAGAGACCACCGTAAGCTACGGTAGCTTCTGCAGCAAAAACCATGTCAGCAATAATAATAGGTAATCCTTCTTATATATAAACATCCCTATACATGCTTTCCTATTTATAAAAATATACACATATATATATATAACATTCAATAATAACATTCTTATATATAAACATCTCTATACATGTTTTCCTATATAATATATATATATATATATATATATATATATATATATATATATATATATATATATGACATTCACTATTAACATTCTTATATATAAACATCTATACATGCTTTCCTATATATAACAATATATATATATATATATATATATATATAACATTCAATATTAACATTCAGGGCCGAGAAAACGTACAACCCCAACACATAACATTCCATCAACGCGTGCAAACACGAAGTAGGCAAACGTAACATCCGTAATCGATAATGACTACATCATTCGCCAATTATTGGCCATTCAATAATATATATACATACACATCCATACATCATTCAATATTATTAGTTCAAGGCCTATTCTATATAAATAAGCCTATGCAAGATAATTTAAACGGTTCTTCAAGCAAAATCATTTAAGTGTACATGCTAGCCCAAAAACTTAAAAAGAGTTAAAAAGGGCATCATGAACTCACTTGTCTCCTTTGTGGTTTAGAGATTTCTGCCTGATCGATTGTTTTGAGTCAGATTCTATGTCGCGAAGGTGGTGAACGGCTAAACGAATTGCAGCTTGCCGAAGTTCCTTAAAGCGTATCACAGAGACTTTGTTTGATGCAATATATTATAGGAGCATGTTTAGAATATCTTTGATAGTGAATGAGTATGGGTGATTGGAAGTGGCTGAATGATAAATTCGCTTATATAGCCAATCTATAATTCAGTCCAATTATTTGGATGTCTATTAATTGGATTAGGTGATCTACTCTTATGTCGTTTACATACTGGCACTTAAATGATTCAGTAAATCACGCATATGGTGAGATATATATGGATGAATAATTCAACATGCAGGCCCTCCTTTTTTTTTACGTTCTCGGTTGAATTATCAATCATTCAATTTGAAAGATATGTATTTTATATTATTATTTTTTTTGTCTTCTTGTTGTTATCATCATTATTATTATTCTTTTCTTTTTGAAATCGGTGCACACCAGAACGTATTCGTTATTATTATTATTATTATTATTTTATTACTATTATTAAATTAATATAATTAATTTAAATGAGATGGTGTTTTTTCTCTTATAACTTTTAAAATATAGCGTTTCTTAAAACGACAAATACGTTTTTGAGGTGAGCTCGTCATTACCTACGTTTCGACCAAAGTTTCATTAAAACCGGAGCATGGTAAATGGTATATTTTATTATTACTAATTCACTATTAAAATGATGGGTCAAAATTTCGGGATGTTACAAGTCTACCCCCCTTACAATGGGATTCGTCCCTGAATCCAGATGCTACAGAAACAACTGCGGGTAGAGTTTCATCATTTCATCTTCGGACTCCCAAGTAGCCTCGGAACCCATACGATGCTTCCACTGCACCTTAACCTGCCTAACTGCTTTATTCCTCAAACGCCTTTCCTGACGGTCAAGTATAGCGACAGGCTCTTTAAGGTAGTTTAACTTACTATCAAGCTCGATATCATCAAGAGGCACATGGGCCTCCTCATCTGTTAAACATTTCCTCAAATGAGACACGTGGAAAGTAGGATGAATCCCAGCGAGCTCATCGGACAATTTCTGTATTGAGATATATATATATTTTGCCAATATTGTAATTCTCTAGCTTATTCCTTGACATTTACTTTGTGATACTATGATCGGAATTACTTTCATTTCATTTTTTTTTCGACTTTCCGGTAGGTTTCTTCCTACCATTTACTTTGTTCGACTCCCTCAGAGTTCGCACTTATAACCATTTATAGCATTTCCTAGATTTTTCCGTTCATATATCTTTAAATTAATATCTTTCGAACTTTCGGACGTGTTTGTATAAGAAACATAAAACTTCTTATTTGATATGATTTGTTATATATAAACACCTATGTACTTATAATTATTGAAAGAGATTATATAACAACACTAGGCACTTAGCCCAATGGTTGGCTAGTGCGCGAAAGAGGATGATATTTGGCCTAGACCCGGGTTCGATTCCAGGGGATGGCCAATTTCCCCCGTTTTACAAACCGAGTGACTCTTTTAAGGTTAGATCGTTAAGACCAGTTTTGTTCAAGATGTGGGTCAATTCTTCCTCAATCCTGTGGTGAAGATGACTCCCGATTCTAATGGACCGTTCGGTTTTATACCTAATAGCGCCCATCCTTATCAGTTCAGTATACTCATACTGGGATTGAGTTTGACTCGTTCTACACCTTCATTCGTGAGACCAGTTCCCACATCCCATACATCGTTCATATCTTTTTGCTCTCTTTTTCATAGCACTTTTAGAAATTCCACAGAATTGTGGCCTTTGCTCCTCTTGGCGCCACTTTTTCCTCACCTAATTGCTTAAGAGAAAAATTCTCTCCCTAAGTTCTAGAGGCAACCTAGGTTTTGCAAATTGTAAACAACAGAGGAAATTGAAATAAAATGAATGCATTCCAGCTCTTTAGGGTCTGTCGGTAAAAGACCAATATCTGCATATAACATAGTCTTTATCAGAATCAGGGTCAGATTCAGACCCGGAGTCAATTTCGATAGGTGGAGGTGGTGAAGTGATCTGTATGGAAGTAGTATTAGCTATCCGCCTTAACATTTCTTCCTGCCACCTATTCCTTTGTTTTAGCCATTCGATTTGCAAGGCCATCCTCCTGACCTGTTTGACTGTTCTGGCTCTGTCTATCCTCGTTTGGTCTGGAGGCAGGTTTACCGGAGGTACCGTATTTGGTCCGGCTTCTTCGTTGGATGGTTGTGGTTGTTCCTGATGATCTGTCGGTTGTGGAAGATTTTGTTGTTGCCATAACGGTGACAGAGGTTGGTCTGTCGTTGTCATGTCTTGAATTAACATGTTCTCATCGAAAAAGAATGGTGGTATTATTCCTTGCTCAGACCATAAGGGTGAAAGAAACTGGTAGAAGCTAGGTGTTTGTGGTTGATCATGGTGTGTCTGAGGTGTGTTGATTGAAACATGTTCAATCACAGATGGTAACTGTGACCGTAAATCATGTCGGTAAAATGATGATGGAGGAAAATTCATCAATTCCTGTTGCAATTTTTGAGGTGTGGTACTTTCTAAGAAAAGTGGGGCAATCTCAGGTTGTAAGAAATCAGGAATTATCTTGATATCTTCAACACCTACATATCCAGGTTGTCTTGATGGAGATAATACTTGGATAACCTGATCGGTTAAAATATCTAAGGATTTGGCTAGCCTGGTTATGTATGATCCTCCAAAGAGGTTTTTGGGATATCGATTTTGTTTATATTGCTCAAAGTTCATAGCAAGAAAATGAACAATATTACATGGAACTGACTTGAATATATTGTGAAGAAGAAAGAGGTCGGTTGAACTAACCCTTTGTAAGTTAGTCGTACGCTCTCTGATCGTGTTAGCAATAACAAGGTGCATATATTAATACAAAGGATCAATATAAGAAGTAGAGTAATTATTTGAACCCCATTCTTTTGTTGAATACATGTTCCAATAATCATGTATATGAGCGGGAATGTCGGTTAGAGTTTCTGTATATATAGATGAGTTAACCTCATCTGCAGAATAAATACCCAAGCGTAAAGCGAATTCGGTTAGTGACATCTGAACTTCCTGTCCCCCGAGTCTGAAGTGCATAGATGGACTAGTAAGATTTTTGTGAGGTGCAAAATAAAACGTGGACCAGAATTCATATACGAGTTCATTGTATGAAGGTTCTAGGATATCGAAGAATCGACGCCATGGTGTATCCATTGGTAGCAAACTTGCCAATCGATTATGTGGGTCGATCGTTCGTATTTGCTTCCAGTCAATACTATTAATAGTTTTGACATTTATTTCTTTGAGGACTTGATATCTTACGTAGGCATGAAAATCCTTAAACTGAAGGAATGGGTGGTCTTCGGTCTATGCACGTATCCCTGCTGCGTTTGAGGATTCAGCAGCTGATTGAGTAGAGGGCTGACGACGTGCCATCTTATTGAATATAGATTGTTTTGGGTATGAGATATGTTAGGAATTTGGTTGGTTTGAAGTTTTAGCTTAAGTAGTGAGTTTCTTATATAGAGATTTCTAGGTTTGCTCATTATGATTGAGTAAAGCTTCTACGATACTCTTTGAGAACAGTTTTCTTACTGTGGTTGACATAGAAGTGATAGGGTTACTGTTGTAGGTCTGAAATTTCCGCTGTCTAACAATTAATTTGCAATGATAGTCTTACTGTAACACGTGCTAAACCTTTAGTGGCAGAAAACGTCAAAGTAATCAGTCACCTTTTCTGTAAAGTGTTTGAAATCTTTGATAACAGTCAAAATACTTTAGATAAGGCTAGATATCATAGGCAACATCCTGTTGTCCTTCTATCGATTATTTTATCGTATAATTTTTTTTTTCACGGATATTTTGTTGTATTCGATGTATTGGGAAGTATTCCCATGGTTTATTTATACGATTATAATTAAGGTCTAAGCCTGGAAATATGTATGTTTTGTATCGTCGTGTATATATATATCTATTTATATTTTTAACATGATTCTTAAACTCAATTATTCTATAACGACATAAACAACGACACTATGGGAACCATTTAGTACAAGATTAGTAGGATGTTGGTTAACAACAATGGCCAATTGTGGTTAACTAGACAAAATACCTTTCTTGTCCTAACTACTTCCGTTCATGACTTTATTTATGTTAGTATTTAAGCAATTATACACATTGATGTGTTGAATAACACACTTATATTTCCTTACAATTTTATAATGTTTTAATGATTTAATATCAAATTTATGTAAGTTTAGGGGGTTAAGTGCAAAGTTTTACAAAGTTGAAATGTTTTGTGTAGGTTATGGAAAGATGTGGAAAAAAGGCAAGAAAAAGAGAACTTGGAGGGTTTAAGTGTCAAAGTTTCAAAGTTTAATCAAGGCCCGACCCAAGCCCACATCTTAAAAGCCATATATTATATTATATTATATTATGATAATAACAAGTATAACCAGCCATTAAGATCATCATAATCCCAAAATACACAGCCAAGAACCCTAAACCCTAATTCTGCGATCGGAAGTCAGCCGCCGGCCGGAAAAAGAAAGAAAAAAGGGAAGCTGTTGGCGGCTGGTGGTCTTGGACGGCTGGAGAAGGAAGAGGAGTCTTGGGGCAACAGCTAGGGGCTTCAAACACTCACAAATCTCAGCCATAAACCTTGAGTATACATCTTTAAACTTTACTTTATGTTCAAGAACCCTAACTTTGATTGATTTGGTCTTTTGTTTTACATTATTTTACAATTGATTGATAGATTGACTTGTTATTGATTGAGTTTGGATCTTGAATGAGTTTTATCATGTTTATATTGATGTTTATGATGTTTACTTTGATTGTTTGTGGCTGTCCAAAAGTGATGAGTAGCTAAACTTGTTTGTTCTACCTAGGATAGATAATTGTTGAGTAGTTTTAACTTGTTTAATGGATTGTTAATGTTCAAGACTTAAATTATTGATGTAAAGTTTAACTAAACCATGAATTAGATTGTGTGTGATGGCTGTGTTTTATTTGTTATTACTTATAATCCTCTTGCATTAGTTAATTGAATCGGTTTTGATTAATTGATTGCTTGTTAAGCTCTTTACTTGGTGTTTTGGGTTTATTTGCGGGAAGTACAACCGTAGGGATAAGTGGGTAATATATCATCTAAAATCAGTTAAAATACACCTTCTTTGAGACCGAGAGGTGATAAGAAGTAATATTGTCTCGTTGCTTATACTTGTTAGAATTAAGACCGCGCGAGAGCGGGTTTTTTGTCTTGTCAAGTTTGAGTGTTTATGTGCAATTAGTTGGTTTAATTTGGGTTGAGTTAAATTGTTCCTCTATCCTTGGTTGCGTAGTATTCATTTCTATTAGGCTAGTGTGTCGGTGAGACCGAGAGGTGAGTCGTCATTTGAACACGTTAATAATTGTTTTTCCGGTTTGTTCTTTAAAATCAACTAAAATAAGTTAGAGATTGTTAGAGAGACTGAGAGGTAATTTGACTTTCTTAAAACAAGTTTTGGTTGTGTCATCTTTTATAACCGGTGTCTTGAATATTTTCAATCCATTGTCTTGCTATTTTTGTCAACATGATTCATTCCTAGGTAGACGTTTTTACATATTGAATTTAAATCAAAGTTTTCTAAAAGTGTTTTGTCAAACGTTTTCGTTTAGTTAAATTAATTTAAGTAGTTAAATAAAATCTTAAAAATTAAATAAATATTATTTTGGTAAGTCTTGGTTAGAGTTTTCTTAATCATAAACGTTTTCACGTGTCTTTGAGTTCGACATCCGGACTTCCTTGATGCTATACTATTTATGATCGGTACACTTGCCGGTTTTGTGTGGTTTCTATAGGATTTTCGTTTTTATAAATTTAAAGCTTAATTGTGATTCGTTCTTTATTTATATTATACATTTTCACACATCAAGTTTTTGGCGCCGTTGCCGGGGACACGGTTTGAAGCGTTTTAAGAACGACTCGAGTTAGGACTTGCTTTGTTACTACTTGTCTTTCTTGATTGTTTTGTTTGTTAGTTTAAAATAGTTTAGTTAATTAATATTTCTTTTATTTATTTTAATAGTTGTATGCAACGTACTCGATCTCTAGGACCACCAGAAGTTGAAGGATTTCCCGAACCAGAGAGAGAGCTTCTTGAGAGACGTCGTACAAAACCGTCTTCTAGTTCATCTACATCCGTCGGTAATACATTCTCTTCTCCTACTTTATCTGAACCCATCGTTAGGGATAGGATTATGGCCGACGCACCACCGAGGAGGACAGTCGCAGATCGGGCCCGTCCGGTCGATGCTGGCGTGAGATCCAGCATTGCTCCACCAGCTATAGGAGTTCAAACAACCTGGCAGATTCCATCGAACGTTCTGAACACCATTTCCCATTCTGCTCAATTTCACGGGTTGCTCCACGAAAACCCGCATTCACATCTCACTCGCATCGCACGTATTTGCGACACGTTTCATCTTGCCAACGTATCCGAAGACGCCATCAAACTCCGCATCTTTCCGTTCTCACTCGTTGATCAGGCGAGTCTGTGGCTTGAGTCCCTCCCACAGGGATCCATTTCTACTTGGGCCACCATGCAGACCCAATTCCTGGAAAAATATGATCCTCCGGCTAAGGCCGCTCATTTGCGTAACTAGATTCATTCTTTCCAGATGGAGGACACTGAGAGTTTCTACGAGGCGTGGGAGAGATTCAAAAACCTACTTGCTTTATGTCCGAACCACGGCTTGCAGGACTGGGCGGTTGTTGAAAAGTTCTATAACGGAGTGACTTACGCGACTCAGAATATGCTTGACACTGCTGCAGGAGGCAACTTATTGACGACAAAGGATACCGATGAGTGCATTGCCTTATTTAACGGTTTAGCCATGAGTGGATACCAGCGACCACCTTCTAAGAGCACCAAAACCGTTGATTCCCTATCACGTGGCATGCATTCGGTCGACACGAGCACCGCCCTCGCGGCACAGGTCGAGGCGTTAGCGAAGATTGTGAAGGACCTGCAGGTAAAAAGTAAGTTATGCGAGATCTGCAGAGGGGGACACGATACCGTTCAATGCCCCGTAAGTTTCCAGGAGGAGGCAGTCGACTATGTTAACAATCCGAACCGAAACCCTAATTCTTTCAATTCTTATAATTCGGGGTGGAGAGGTAACCAAAACTCAAACTGGAGGAATTGAAATCAGTCCGGCTTCCAGCAACGTCAGAGCCTATTCCAGGATTCCAGTGAGGGACCGAGTAGTGGGGAGAAGAAGCCCACGTTAGAGGAGATGATGGCACAACAGACACAGATGCTGTCGCAACTCATGACTCGAGAGGACTCCCGTCACAAAGAAACTCAAGAAAAATTCCGGGAGCACGAGTCATTCATGAGAAATCAAGGAGCGTCAATTCAAAATCTTGAGCGTCAGATGGGAGAGATAGCAAGTCGTCTAAATGAAAGGTCGCCAGGTACACTTCCAAGTAACACTGAACAAAATCCGAAGGCGTTCGCGAAGGCTGTGACGACAAGGAACGGTGCATGGGCACGCAGCGAGCCCGTGATTCAGGAAGCGACGAGAGGAGTCGTTAACGAACCTACGGTAGATGTAGAGGAGCATGTAGACGAGGAGATTTAGTTGGAGTCTCCACCGGCCAGGGTGCATCAGAGGCACAGCCCAGGAAGTACAGCACAGGCCGAGAACCAGCCACTACCCAGCACACCACCGAGAGTCAACAAACCTAGACTCCCGTATCCCGGGAGAGTCCGTAGGGATAGAGACGAGGAGCAGAACTCCAAATTTCTTGATCTTCTGAAGCAACTTCATCTAAATGTCCCATTCCTTGAGGCACTCACGCAAATGCCCAAATATGCAAAGTTCCTTAAGGATATTCTTTCGAACAAAGAGAAGTTAGCCGAAGTCTCTTCCATTCCTTTGAGTGCTGGTTGCTCTGCAGTCTTGCAGAGAAAGTTACCAGAAAAGATGTCCGATCCTGGGAGTTTCACAATTCCCTGCATCTTGAGTGATAATACGGTCGTCCATGCGCTGGAAGATCTCGGTGCCAGTATGAGTATCCAGCTTGCTGATCGTTCCGTGAAATACCCCCGAGGGTTGGTCGAGAACATGCTTGTTCGTGTCGACAAGTTCATCTTCCCGGTGGACTTTGTCATCCTGGACATGAACGATGACGATAGTGTCCCACTCATCTTAGGCCGACCATTCCTTGCCACTGCACAGGCATTGATCGATGTCTGCGAGGGTAAATTAATCTTAAGAGTTGGGGATGAGAACGTCACCTTTGACGTTCGACAGTCACTGGAACACCCCAAGGCTGCTGATAACTCCTTATACTACATTGATACCATCATGGAGCATGTTGGGGAGTTTCTCAGCGAAATCTGTGGAGGATCTGCCTCCGACACCCAGATTCTCGATAGGGAGATTCCGGAGATTGAAATAGTTGCCGTAACCAATCAGTCCATAAATGACGACACCGAGTCGCATATCCCTGAATCTGGCGTGTCTGCTGAGATCGTACGAGACGATCCGATGGACCGACCTTCGGTCGAGAGTCCTCCTCTTTCCTTAGAGCTTAAGGATTTGCCTTCCCACCTTGAGTATGCCTTTTTAGATGAAGAAAGGAAGCTGTCGGCTATCATTGCATCTACTTTGACGGAGGTCGAGAAGGCGAATGTGGTTGTCTTGGATATCGAGGGTTGTCATGAAGAGCTTGTGGAGGATACCTCTATGGAAGTAGATGATACGAAATTTGACCCGGGAGGTGACATTGAAGGAATAGAAAGATTAATTATCAGAGAGACAACACAGAAGAGGGAACATGTATACTTGGATCAAACGAACTTGAAAGTGAGGATACGACATACGAAACAAAATAAAAAGTTGACACACAGCAAAGATGACATCCTCCTTCATTACACGACTCGTATAAAGTTTGGTCCGGGTAAGTATAAGTCTTGGTGGTCCAACCCGTTTCAGTTTTTCAAAATCTCTTTAAATTTTTCTGGTAAGTTTTTCCCGACTAATAGTAGACAAATAAAACGAAACGGGTCGAGTGGGAAACGGATAAAGGAGAAGCCACCTGATTGAAATTGAGATTTGGGGTCAGGCTGAGGACCCGTTAAACTAAGCGCTCTCTGGAGGCAGCCCGAGATTTAGAGTTTTGTTTTTTTTTTATTTTTGTTATTTAAAAATAGAAAATACAAAAAAAAATTAAAAAATAAATATTTAATAAAAATAAAAAAAAATTAAAAAATTCAAAAACACAAAAATATGTTTATCTCTTATGTTTTTGTTTTCTGTTTCGTACGCCGCTACATGCGAGCGAGTTTGAGTTGTTACAGGTATAATTATGCGCATGGTAGCTCCGATGGCGTTTTGGAACTGGTTCACCCGTGGTTGCGGCCGCGAATGAAATGCTATACGGTCGTTCGAGTCATACACAGCCGATGAAGAATCTGCATCTAAACCAGGGGAGTAACCCGTTCTATATTTTAATTTCTGTTCTTTCAAGTTTTAATTTTATGCTTTACGTTTTATTTTTATTTTATTTCTTTTCCTTGTTCTCATCGAGGACGATTTCGTTCTAAGTGTGGGGATGAGAATTTATTTTACTTAGTTGTAGAAAATAATAATAATGATAATAATAAAAAAATTAAAAAATTTAAAAAAATAAAAAGTTTTCACTTGTTTTTCGTTTTCGTACGTTGTTTAAGTAAAAAATATATATATATATATATAAAAAAATAAAAAAAAATGTCCCTTGTTTTTAGTTTCTTTTGCATTAAAGTGGGAGATGATGATATTTATCGGAAATCGGTTTTTCAAACTACTAATAATATGAGATAAATAAAAGAAAACGCACTTAACTTGGGATGTGTCGGTAGGCTCAGCCTTGAAAATGAAAGGGCAAATTTGATAAAACGGTTAAACGGAAATATTTTGTGGGTAAAGCGTTTTGTCCGTGGAAAATAAGCAATGAAAGGTCGGGCCATACTCAAGCCTCAAATTTTGGTATGAAAATTTGGAAATATCATGAGTTTTAAAAATCTGAATACGTTATCATATGATGCTTGGGTAGGTTTAACGTTAGAGTATGCCGTGTAGCCTGTGATATAAATCTTAAAATGATAGTTTAGTGTTTTACACCTCATCGGCGTATGGTTTTATAACCTTAAATCCTGTATTGATGGGATGCTTCGGGTCCGGAGACCATGGGTCTGTATGCAATTTATTTAGCTGGGTATTCACAATTCCTAAGTGGGGTTGTGGATATTTAAAATAAAGCCAAAGAGCAAACCCTTATAAGTCTATAAATATGATCACAACAGTACGAAAGTACAAATACATTACAGACTTGATCATCCACGCTGTTAGTCATGTGGGGTCCCCTTACTCGCGTCTCATTACCATTAAGAAACGGACCACAAGGGACACGCTACATGTAAGCCCTACAGATAAAATTTTGCATACTCACCTATGGTTATGGATTTGGGGTATTGCTTGATAACGGGGGTATGTCATGTTGTGGGGAGCACTGGCTATAAATAATTGAACCTTAATCATATCTAATGGCTGCTTGGTAGACTTTGATGCTTAAGCTTAGGTGGATAAACAATACCCTTGATCGTCTTAACTATTCATAAATATTGAGCAACAAAGTTTTAATTCTGCTAATTTTGAGGTTTAAGTCAAGTTGGGGTGGTCTGGTCCGGTAAAAGCAGAAAATAAGCGGGTCTTAATTGTGTAAACCACTAAGTAATATTATTGTCGGATCTTATTTGTCCCGGTAAAGATTAAGGCATGGGTTTAGGTGGACAACAATATCGATGATCGCGGTTTTTGCGTTTTTCTGAGCTTTAAAATATAACCTGTATGTTTGATTTGACTTTGATTTTCCGATTCTGATCCAACTGCAGTAAAATCTTTTTCAGGGACGAAAAAGTCTTAAGTAATGGCCAATTGTGGTTAACTAGACAAAATACCTTTCTTGTCCTAACTACTTCCGTTCATGACTTTATTTATGTTAGTATTTAAGCAATTATACACATATTTGCACATACACCTATTTTATTATTCGTATCCCTAGAATTTTAGCTAGCATATATTCTTTTCCATACTTTACTTATAGTAACCTACATAACTTTACTTACGTTAGTTGAGAAATATATATATATATATTTCAAAGTAAGGATACCTCCTTTTAATATAAATGATCAAATGAATAATTTCATAATAACAATACTTATTCACTTGGATCGAAGCCTAGGTATTAATAAATGACTAAATAATTTAAAGTTACCTCTTGGCGTGCAGCTACTCGCGGTGGGCATACTGGTCTCTTTTCTTACAGTTCGAGTCCAAGCATTTGGGGATGCTTGGATCCTTCGAACCATGGCTCTGATACCAACTTGTAAGACCCCGACTACCGGTGGTCCCACAATTGGTACTCATGCACGATATTTACAAAAATACTTAAACTTAAACAGCTCGTTCCATTAAAATAATAATTCAGATTATATGTTCAACGGAAAACATAATTTATAACACAAATTCCCAAAATCAGATTACAATGTATTTAATAAAACATTAAAAGAGGATGTTTAATATTATTTGTTGGATCCCGAATCGATTCGTATCAATAACAATTATCACAATCTGATCTCAGATATGTGTTTATACTATTAATATGATTAAGGATCTAGCTTATAATTAACTTTGATTTAGTGTTACGTTTGTGTATATATTATCATATATTATCTGTAATTGTTATATAATATTAGGTGAAGCTTTGAGAGAGATCTGGACTGAAAAATACTTTTAATTAGCTCAAAAACTTACATTAAAGTGAACAGTAGTTCACTATATATAGAGGGTAATCTGGTTCGCTAACATCCCCTAGCGAACCAGCTTCCCCTTCGTTACATAAATAATCATAGCGAAGCACCCCCTGATTCGTTAACTTTCCATAACGAATCAGGAGGGAATACATTAATTGGCTAGTTCGCTAACATCCCTTAGCGAACTAGCCTTTAACTTAGTGAACTGATTAATAAATAAACTATTTATTACATTAAACATAAACAAAATCGTTAACGTTAAATACAAAGACTCTAGACGCAAAACCGTGTACTAACAGACACCCCCTCGTCTTGAGCTCTTTGTCTTTAACTTATTTGAAGCGCTTTGACTGCCAGTCTCTGCAACTATGAATTCCATGTTCATGACACACACGAACCACACGTTGGAATTGCATAGCCAGGTCGTAATCTTCTTGGCGTTCAAACAAAATCTGCTTCCTGTGTAGTATGTCGTTGTCGGTCTCTGATAAATTAACCAACCACATCGGGTCGATTATCTTGATAAGCTTAGTCTTCAGACCTCTCCCTAGAACAATGACGGCCTCACTGGTACGATTGTCGTAGTACCAGCGGTTGAAGGAGAGATGCATATCTTGAGGCATCGTCTTCACAGGAACTTGCTTCATGGTCTTGGGTGGCTTCACCTTCAAAACAAGCTTCCTCCAGCCAGTCCTTGGATCAATCTCTTCAATACGCTTTCATCTCGGGACCTAAGGCTTGAAGAACTTGAAGCCGTGATTGACCTCAAATAAAAGATGCTGATGAAACATATCAGCATGCTGGTGACCCCCAAGATTAATAAAAGGACGTCTCGCGAGGGTACGAACATCCCACCGCGATAGTGTCAAAACGTCCCTTATAAACTCATAATACTGGACACTCTTCTCCCATTTGATTATACATACATTAAGGTCCGAATCATAAGCCCATGAAACAATGTCACCGTGTACCTTTGAAACGGTCTTGAAGGTAGTCACCTGATTAGCCTTAACCCAAGCAGCAGCAGTATCTTTTCTTTCTTGATCTACATAACGATAAGCACTGATAATTTTACCCACTTTATGACTTTTGAACCATCTTTCTACGTCCTCATCAGTCACTTCTTTGAGTGAGGGTACTGTTCGCTGCACAACCTTTTCCAGTTCGTCCTCAGTCTCTTTAAACACCTCTTCTTGAAATACCGGAGCACCTTGATCAACGTTCGTGTGTTGAAACAAGTCTGGGTACTCATCAGCAGTCACATCCTCCATCTCAATGTCCTCATTCTCATAAATAAAATCCGTATTCATAAACAACGGATCCACATCCAACTCTTCTTCATTCAAAACCTCAACATCGGGCTCAGCCTCTAACACATTCAATTGATCGTCATTCAACCCAAGCAGTATTGAAATCTGCTCCCGTGTCAAGGATCTTTCTACAAACTCACCAACCTGTATCTCGTCCCTATTCACCACACTCTTCACCACCCCAGATCCATCTACAAATATCACCGTATTAGCTGCAATCATTTCAATTGGCTTGGCAGTTGTAGGATCTTGATAAAAGACAATCTGTTGACTTGAGTCTTCACCCCCACTTGTACCAGCACCAGCAGATGAACCGTGAGATTGTTTAGGCTCACCTCCTACACCGGATTCATCAGGATCTTCATCGTCGTTCTTGAGTTTCTTTAGGGCATCTTCTTTACAAGTTAATTGTAAAATTAACTCTTCTTGTTCTTTTAACTTCACCCCCTGAGACTCAACAATCGCACGCAACGATTTCGTCTCCTTCTGACAAAATGAAACGTAACTCATCAATCGCTTCTGATGTTCCATGAGTCGTTCTTGGTTCTGTCGATCTGCTGCCATTTGATTTTCATAAAGATGCAGCAGATTTAACAGCATTTCAGTCTGACGACCAGGTGGCAAGTTGTATAAGGATGGGTGTACCGGTTGAACAGGTCCTTGAGGCCGAGTGATTCTCATGAATGAGACATCACTAGGCGGAGGTGGAGGAGGAGGAGAAGTAGTTGTTGGCGGAGAAGGAGGTCTCGTTGATGTAGTAGGAGATACTGTAGACAATGCAGCAGGAGGTCTCGGTATCTCGGTTAACGCCATTTGAGGAATAAGACCGAGCCTCTCGTGTGACACCAACGTCGTCGTCAAAGTAAGCATCGGAGTGCTAGTAGTTAGCGGCACCGCCGAGCTTTGAGGCGTTGTATGACGTGGTGGTGGGGTTCCAATGACTACCCCAGCCCCAGCAGACACACGGGGCTTCTTTGATGATTCACCAGTAGCTACAGCTTTACCCTTTCTTTTTCTTTCCAGCTGAGCTTTCATGGTGGCAGCTAGAGCAGCATCGACTGCATCTTTTTGTTCTTTAAGAGCTCGTTCACCAGCTCCACCATCACCATCATTCCCATCATTATCACCATCATCATCTCCACCATCACCGTTCCCACCTTCTCCCCCTTCACGCTCGGAATCCGAATCGTCGTGGATCCAGCGCTCATTAGGAGGACATACATAGTTCGGATTGATTATATGACCAATCATCCGTTTGTCCTGTGGCTTTTCCTTTCTATAAGTTAACATACGATGCACTGTCTCAGCTGTCATATGTTCCATATCAAGAACATCGTTCACCAACGTCCGATCAATCACCAAATTTGGAATCAAATCTTGAATAATTAGCTGTAAAAAGCGAGGATACATCAAGAATTTCTTTGACTGAAGAGTTTGCTGAATCTGTTCCTTCAAATGATCAAATACTAACTCTGAATAATTATACGGCTTGTTCAGAATCAAGGCAACAAAGGCCGACTGCAAACTCAGTTTACACTCATCAAAACCACCCCGACGACCACTCATATAATGAAGTAAAACGTGTAGCAGATACTTGTATGGTGCACACACCCCATTCTTATTCAACATGGACTTAAGAATATTTCCATTATAGTGCAAACGGGTGAATAGTCCTCTAACTAATGACCTGTCAAATTCACTTGGGTAATCGTCATTATCATCGAATTGAAGTACTCGGCGAAGCACTGCAACATCAATTGTAATTGGAGTTTGATTGATTGTAGCCCTGATGATCTGATTTTCTTCAACATATGCAGCCGTGTTCCAAAATTGTCTGATAATACTTAGATACACCTTTGGTCTAGCAGTGATAGCATAGTGTATCTTTGATCGTCGTAAGAAAGTCAACAAATCTCCAAATGTTTCCAAATCAGATACATCTTGATCAACATAAACACAAATGTTGTGCTTTTTATCAAACGGCAATAAGATCACTTCAGCTTGTTGATCTTGTTGTGGTGGTTGTCCTTGTGGAGGTTGTTCTGGTGGTGGTTGATTTTGTTGTTCTTGATCAGCCATGTTTTACTGCATAAAGAAAATCGAATATGAGAAGAGATATCAAAATATATCAACATATCTATAGATGGTGTATATACGTAATCAAAGGATATGTATAATTAATATATTTACGCGTATTAGACGATTTAAATCCTTTAATTAAATTAAATGAATATTGAAATTAAGTTAATTAATAAATGTCATTCGTTGGGAATCACACTGATTCGTTACAATAAGATAACGAATCAGGCGATTCGCTATCAAGTAAATACTTTAACGAACTGAACATAGCGAATTACTATTTAATTTTGACGAACTAAACTCTAGTTCGTTATATTTTAAGCGAATCCATATCTGATTCGTGTAACATCTTATTCGCTAATCAAGTTCGTGTAAAATCTTAACGAATTGGACACGAAACAGTCCCAATTCGCTAAGACTAACGAATGGTCATAATTAAGACTTGTTCTTTGACCCATATGGTCAAAGTCAAAATTACGATGAACACAAATAGTCAACAATATGAGTCCGGGGACGATTAGACCATAACTATCGTCGAATCATCGCAATAATGAGCTCGTTGTACTCGAAATTACGTTCGTAATCGAAGATGAATGAGATTAAGACTCAAAATCTCTAAGTACATAGGTTAGACGAACCCACTATAAACACCGATAACACGAAACTATAATTAACCCGACAAACACCAATCAAATCATGATTGAAGCCCACCAAGGGTATCGGAATATGATTCCAATCACAATGACATCAAAATCATATAGTTCTTCAACATAAATTATACTGAAATGGATTTCAAAACTTTGGAAACCCTTAAACCCCTAAACATCAATTATTAGGTTCTCAAATCTATGCCATTTTTGACGAAAATGATATCGCCATGAACGTCTATACCTTATAAACTCGAAAATGTATTTGAAATAAAAAAAATAAGGTAGTCGAGATTTCAGAGAAAAATTTGGCAGAGTAACTTTATGGTGAAGGAAGACGAAGAACAGTGTAGAAACTGTTGAGTTTCTAGTCCTTTTATATAATTGCACGCCACCAGATGTGCAACTTTCACGAATCAAACGTTTCGTTTAAATTAAAGTTAGCGAATGAGTTGATTCGCCTGAATTAAATTAACGAATCGCTATGTGATTCGTTACCATAGTTTAGCGAATCGCTATGTGATTCGTTACTTTAAGTTAGCGAAACAAGATATGACTCGTTAGATTAAAGTTAGCGAATCAATTGATTCGTGTCTTGATTCGTTAAATATGCATAACGAATGAGATGATTCGTTACAGAGTGCGGAAGCGAATTAGGTTATCGAACTAGAATCCAGTTCGCTAAAGAATCTCCTAGTTCGTTATCCATAATTAACGAATTAGATTTTAAAGAAAAATCTTTTATTTAATTTTAAATTAAATAATTAAATAATTAAATGAATTAAATAATTAAATAATTGAATTATCTAGAATCTTTTTATCCCGATAACAAAATACTTTAACATGTGTTTTAATTTTACGAAACATAACTTAACTTATTTAAATAATTTGTACAAAAAAGACGAAAATATTTTTGGTATTTTGTAAAAATTAAAAGAATTAAAGAATGTATTTACAAAAGAATATCCGATCATTTAAAAATAGACAATCTTTTTGTGTTTTTCAATGATTTTATCAAAAGCAGTACATATTTTTGTATTTTTGTTGAGTTTGAGCAGAGAATCATATTGACTAAATTGCCCTTCCATCACAGTTTTATATTTCAGCGATATTATGACTGGCGATAAGTCGGTCATTGGTATTGTTATCCACATAAATCTAATAACACACATTCAAGTATTTTTGTGATATGATTAATTTGTTCAATTAAAGCACAGAATATCAGAAACTATCAGTCTCTAATCTCGGTTCAAGCTTAATTTGATTTTTGCCAAATCACCCCAACTTGACTTAAACCATTATATTGTTGATCAAAATTTTTGATACCAATTTTGAAATTTTGAGCAATGCATCAAGTTTCCTTTACTGTGAGTGAGTATGCACGAGTCCATCTGTCGGCTTACATACATTGTATCCCCTGGGGTCCGTTTCTTATTGGTATTAAGATGCACGCAAGGGAGGAACAATTGTATGACTAACAACGGATTTTGATCAAGTCAGTAATTTAAATTGTACGAAGTACAGCAGTGATCAAGTTTAATGACTTTGGGTTTGCTCTAGAAAGCGAGTGAAATATTCATGCTTATGAATACCCAGCCGGTTAAGCCGCATAAAGACTCACAGTGTCCAGAATCTTAACGCTTGTTATTTGCTTTATTTTATTTTTGGGTGATCAACAAATATAAGGCTTGAGTATGACTGGTTATTACATTTCTGCCATCCTCACCGAGACTTTTGCTAGAGACTAACACCCCTTTCAATTTGACGTTTCTTTATGTTTATATCACATACTTTACTCTACTGGGTTGTTTTAAGACCTACCAATGCACCAATGCAATTAAGCACACAGTCTTTTAAGCTTACTTTTTGCTGGATTTGGGGTCAAGATAATCAATGTACTATCATGTTCTCTTTTTGCTTCAAAAACTCAAAATTTTGAGGAGCATAGAATAAAGAAAAGATAAATTTAATCGCCCCAGTTAACTTAAGATCATAAATTAATGGCTATCCTATTCATCTACAAGTAGAGAACAGGACCAAGACATGCAAGCATGCTTTACAAACTTAAATAACTGACTAAATTCTCAGCTAAAATAAAATAGAATGCTTAATGAATGCCCCAAATACTTTCCATTTGTCAGATAAATGGCTAACCCGAAGATTTCAAGAAATTATCAGGACCAAACATATACAATATATGTCCTTCGAAATAGAAGCAAATGACATAATTTTCAGCGATCATAAGCGAAAATCTTTTTGGTTTTTCTCTATACAAACTTTAAAAACACAATATTTTTGTCTTTTTCAATTTTCTTATAAACAAAATAAACTTCACAATCTTTTTGGATTTTCGGATTTTTCTGTACAACCATAAATCACATTCTTTTTGGTTTTTCAAAATTTTAAAATGTTTTTGGTTTTTTCTAAATATTTAAAAGAAAAACATTAAAGAACAGAAATCATAATATTTTTGAATTTTGAAATTTTTAATGTTTTTTTTTGGTTTTTATCTATACAAACGAAAAACACACTCTTTTTGTATTTTCTAGATTTTCACCCCCTAAAACCAAAATAAATTTTAAAAGAAAAAATATGACAGAAAATAAAGATAGTCATCCTTGTTTAAGGATATCAGCGAGGGTCTTCAATCCGTTTAAATCAAGCAAAAATTTAAAACGCGTTTTGTCAAAAGCTTTAGTAAACAGATCGGCTTTCTGAAAGTCAAGTATATACTTTCTCAAGGTCAATCAACTTCTTCTCAAAGCAATCCTGTATAAAGTGATATCGAATTTCGATATGTTTTGTTTTCGAATGTTGTACGGGATTCTTTGTGATAGAAATTGCAGCCGAATTATCAATCAAAATAGGAGTAGTAAGAAACTTCAAACCGTAGTCGCGAAGATGTTGTTGTATCCATAAAACCTGGGAACAGCAACTCGAGGCTGCAACAAGCTCAGCTTCGGCGGTTGAAGTGGAGACCGTTGTCTGCTTCTTACACTGCCAGGAAACAAGCCGGTTTCCTAAAAATTGACATCCCGCTGTAGTAGACTTGAAATTGATCTTGCATCCTCCAAAATCTGAGTCTGAGTAGGCAGTAAGATCGAAAGTATCATCCCTGGGGTACCACAACCCGATGTCTGGATTTCCCCTCAAATACTGAAGAATTCTCTTGACTGCGGCTAGGGTGAGTCACTCGTGGACTTGCTTGATACCTAGCACAAAGACAAACAGCAAACATAATATCAGGGCGAGAAGCCGTTAAATACATTAAAGAACCGATCATGGAACGATAGAGGGTAGGATCAACGGAATCCTCCAATTCATCCGGTGATAAATTGTGCCCTACTGGAAGAGGAGTAGAAGGGATTTTTCCGGCAGAAATCTTGAATCGGCTCAAGACGTCGTTCACATACTTAGTCTGGTGAATAAAAATTCCGTGAGCAGACTGGTGAACCTGCAACCCTAAAAAGAAATTCATCTCTCCCATCTAGCTCATCTCGAACTTTGTTTGCATGGACTTCTCGAACTCCTTACACAATGTGTCGTTTGTAGACCCAAAAATAATATCGTCGACATAAATCTGGACTAGGAGAAGATCGTCACCAACAGTTTTATGAAATAAAGTGCAGTCGACAGTCCCTCGTTTGAAGCCATTATTAGTCAGATGGTCGGCGAGCGTGCCATACCAAGCTCTCGGGGCTTGATGTAGACCATACAGGGCCTTGTTTAATCGGTAAACACGGTCCGGATAATCAGGATCTTCAAAACCAGGAGGCTGTAAAATAAACACTTCCTCGTGTAATTCACCATTGAGAAAAGCACTTTTAACATCCATTTGATAAACCTTGATATTCTTATAAGCTGCATATGCCAGGAAGATTCAAATCGACTCTAATCTTACAACTGGAGCATATACCTCTGTGTAATCAATACCCTCTTACTGATAAAAACCTTGCACCACTAAATGTGCCTTGTTTCTCACAATTACCCCTCGATCGTCTTTCTTACACTTAAATACCCACTTAGTCGGAATGGCTTTCTTGACTCTAGCAGGTTTGTCTATTAAGTCCCAAACACCCAAACGTGCAAATTGCTGTAATTCTTCTTGCATAGCTTCTACCCAAGAAGGATCTTCAAGTGCCTTACGAGCTGTCGTTGGCTCAACTTGAGATAGAAAGCAAGAGAATTTAGCAAGATTTACAATTCCTGAAGAATGTAAGTTAGTGTAAGCACACAATATGTTATTATCACTTGACGAAGCAACTTGATGACGTGTACGAACGCCCACATCAAGTTCTCCAATGATGTTTTCCTGTGGATGATATCCATGAATCCGAAGAGTGGGATTCTCAGGAACAACAACATTATCAAATAAGTTAGTGTAATGTTCACCTAACTCGGGAGATGAAACATTATCACTGTCAAGATCAATAACTTGATCTTCAGCTTGATCATCATCAGAAGAAGTAGAAACATTATCAATAGCAACTGGAGAAACAACTTGAGGTTCTTCAGTTGGAGCATCTGGTTGAGCTTCAACATCATTAGAACTTGAAAATCTTGGAATGGTCAAATGATCTTCAAAGTATGCTCGAACCAGATCTTCGTCAATGTGTTCAGTCGAAGGAGTAAATGAATTAAATAAACTATCGTAGTCAAACATCCAGTCTGGACCTTTCCCTTGAGGAGGAGTTGTGTACTTTTGACAGTCCACATGGTACCATTCATCAACACAACCATATGTGAAATTAAAAACCCTTTTCTTTGGAGATGCATATCCCAAAAAATATCCTTCGATAGCTTTTTCTTCAAATTTACCCGAATCCTTCTTCAACATTGTACACGGACACCCAAATGGTTCCAGGTACTTTAAATTAGGTTTTCTATTATTTAAGAGCTCGTAGCTTGTCTTTTTGAGTCGTTTCACAGTTAGAACTCGATTAAACGTATAACAAGCTGTATTCACTACCTCATTCCAGAATTGGACAGGAAGCTTAGAATCAGCGAGCATTGTGCGTGCAGCTTCAATCAGAGTTCTATTTTTCCATTCAGCAACACCATTTTGTTGAGGTACATAAGGTGCACTATATTCTCGGTGAATTCCCTTTTGAATACAAAAGAAATCCAATATAGTGTTTTTGAATTCAGTACCATTATCACTTCGGATTCTCCTCACCTTTTGTTTATACAGTGATTCGATCTTAGTAATAAGTTTTTGTACCAAAACCGGTGTTTGATCCTTCGAACTCATAAATAACACCCAAGAGTATCTTGAATAATCATCAGTCACTACAAGACAATTCCAATCCCTAGAAATACTCGCACAATTCACTAGACCAAACAAATCCATATGAAGTCGTTCAAGAGGAGTATCAATGGAATTCAATAACTTAGAGGGATGTGTCTTCTTCTTCTGCTTGCCCTTTTTGCATGCAACGCAGTGATCGGATAACTTAAAATTCTTTAACGAGACACCCTCAACTAAGTAATTTTCCATTAAATAATTCATCTTTCTAACGTGTATGTGACCCATTCTTCGATGCCAAAGTATGGAGTCTTTCTCGGTTGCTTTCGAGACAAAACATGTTTCTATCGATGTGGATACCTTAGAACTCATATTTAAGACATAAATATCATTTGATCGTGGTGATCGCATGACAACCATGTCCTCGGGAATAACATAACCCGGTTTCAAGATAAGACATTCTTTGTCAGTAAATATCGTAGTGTACTTTTTATCACAAATATGTGACACACTCAATAAGTTATGATCAACTTTGTCGCAATAATTCACTTTCTCAAACGTAATGTGACCATTTGAAACTTCACCCTCTTGTGTGATCATGCCCCCAGAATTCCCAGCAAACGCTACATAACCCCCTTCAATATTTCTTACGTTGGTTAATAGGCCGAGATTCCCAGTGATATGACGAGAACATCCGCTATCCATGATCCAATTTTCACCAGAGATTGTCTTGGATGAACCCTACACACAAATGAAAGTGATTAGTTCAAAAAGGCAGCCCAGGCCTCGGTCTTGGGCACCTTTTGGTTTTCTCTTTGATCATTAACTTGAACAGATTTCAACTGTTGTTCAGCCACTTGTGAATAAGTTACCGGCTTCCTAGACTTTCGTCTTAAGTAAGCTGTCTGAATAATGTTTGAATTCTTGTTCTGACATATGGGTTTAGTTGGAACGAATTTTAGTTTCACTCGACCATGTGTCTCATTGACATGAAGAACCTTCCGAGGATTCACATTAGAGAACAAAATATGAGTATCATCAGCATACGACACAGGTCGTTTCAGGATCTCCTTGACCAATGGAATTGGCTTAGATTTGTCCTTGATAAAAGGATGAAGATTCTGATAGTTCTGCTGACTACAATTCCTCACAACATGACCCTGTTGACCGCATAAGAAACAACTTCGCATGTCTACACGATGTTGTTGCGAGATATTTGGAATGAATGACCCAGAAGTTTGATGATGACTCACATTTTTAGTCATGCTCTTAGCAAACTCATCAGATAATTTAGATTTCTTCTTTAAGTAAAAATCTAAATTAGAAAATTTTGAAAAACTTTTTAGTTTATCTGTCCCAGTTGACTTCACAAAGTTGATTTTCTTTGCTTGTTTTAAAAGTTGTTTTGCCTTAGTCAATGGGTCAGATTGAACTGATGTTTTTGTTTGAGCATACACACGTTCAAGTTCTTGAATTTTTGAAGTTTCATTCACAAAAGCACTCTCAATAAGTTCAGGTTTGATGATACTTATTGGAATATCTTTTTCTGTGAACATCATGTCCATTCCTTTTAACTTAAAAACTCTAGCAGATGAAGACTTAGAACTCGGAGGATTAATGAAACGTATTAAGTCCTCGTCATAGATCTTTGGTTTAACTGACTTCTTTGCCCTCACTGGTTTGGTTTTCCCAGTTTCTTCCTTGTTCACTTGAGATTTGAGTGAACCATACACAGCTTCCTCAAACTCTTGAGGTTCGCAAAGAATATGATTAGAACTAGGAATGTTCTTATTCTTGTGTATTATCTCAGGTTCAAACACATCTTCAATAATCACTTTGTCAACGTTTTCAACAAAGACCTTTTTACTTTCCACATGAGGTTTTTGAGGAGCAACTTGGGGTTTGACAATTTCAGGTTTAACCAATTTAGGTTTTTCAGAAATCACAGAATCTTTTTGAATCAAATCCTCTTCTTTTCTTGCAAAAGGATTAATTTTATAATTATTATGGAAAGGTGGTGGAATTTCAACAAAACCAATACCTTTCTTGGAATCCTTTTGTTTTCCAGATACCTCAATAATTTCATTCAACAGAAAAGATGAATTTCTAAATTTCCCCAATTTGTTCTTCAACTCAAGAACCTCGTTCTCAAGCTCAGTTATCTTAGAACGATGTTTCAATATTTCTTGAAACTTTTGGTCATTAATGGTCATTTTCACAGATAATTCGGCTTTTAGATCATGGTTACTTGTCGACAATGCTTCAATCTTTTCTAGAGATCTCATTTGAGATTCAAGAGATTGTCGATAAGTATCCTTAAGAGAAGCAATTTCTCTTATTAGACTATCATTTTGATTTTTCAATGCTTCTAACTTAGATTTGTTAGATTCACAGTCAACACATGATGCTTTAACAGATGAAGTAGCAGAAATAGAATTACTAACCTCGTTAATCTTGGCCATGCAAGCAAACATTGATTCGGAAGGCTTGTCGCAAGAGTCGTCAGAATCAGATCCAGAATCATTATCAGAAGACATCTCACTACCAGTTGCATCTTGACAATCTTTATGTAACCCAAACATAGCCAAATTTGCTTGAACATCATTGCATAGTAACCGTTGTGAGCAATCAGTTCCATCTGCTAACATTGCTTGTGTTGTAGAAGAAGATGATTTCTTTTCAGCATCACTTCCTCGTGAAGAAGAAGCATTTTGATTTTGACCACGAGAACCAGTGTATTCTTTCCTTGGTTTGTCACATTCCTTTGCGAAATGCCCAAATTCTTGACAATTATAACACTTTACTTTTAATTTGTCAAAACCCAACTTCTTGTTTAAAGCTGGAAGATCTTTTCCAGTTCTCTGCATGAATCTTTTAACTTTACGGACGATCATAGCCATGTTCCATTTTAAATCCATGATTTCTAGATCATCTGGATCTATCTGATCATAGTCCTCATCTGTTAAATCACTTGTGGCAATCTTACTACTCACTAAGTTTTCATATGAAGACATAAAAGCTGTCAGAAAAGCAAAGTTTTGTTCAGCTTCCTTCATATTAACACTAGGTGGTGTAGCAAATGGATTTGTATTAGTTGAACTTCCAGAACCACCCGAATTACCAGCAGAGTAGAAACAAACTTTTGGATCATTAATCATAGTTGATTCTTGTTCACTTGCAGCATGAGTAAGAAAAGCAGTGATTGGAGAGATCGTTGAACTAAGAGGCATACTTCCACCATAGAAAGCTGGATCTTGATTTTCTTTGGAGGATTTTTGACACATAAGATCGTATTCTCTAGCTTCAATCTTTTGTAGAAATTCAAGTGCCGTCAAGTCTTCATTCACAAAATAGTCATTCTCTTTCAAAACCATTAGAAATGTTGAGTAAGAACTTGGAAGCACACTTTTAATAGTGTCAATTTTATCCCTTTCAGAAATTTCCATTTTCATCTTGTCCATTTCAGCAATTAAATGACTAAATCTTGTAGTCATCTCTTCAACTGTTTCTCCCTTCAATAGATTAAAGTTTCGAAACTGAAACTTGAGCATCACTTTCTTACTCTCAGCTGTGTTTCCCATGCTTCTCATACGCAAATGTTGAAATAAAGACGCACATCTCTTGATACTACCAACTTGATGAAAGATATTTTCTGGTAATGCCATAGTCAGAGTAGAATAGGCTTTTATCTCGATTTCTAAAGCTTTCTTCTCTTTTTGTGAGTATTGAGAAACAGCTTTAGGAGTATACCCAATAGTATCATCACCAATCATTGGTGCAACATAAACTTCATCAAGACAATATGAGCAGTCAGGATGTACAGATCCCAAATGTGCACGAAACCGAGGTTCCCACTTGGCAAAGTCACTGAACTTCATCAATCTTGGACATTTAGAATGCGAACCTATCTCGTTATCAAGTTGCAACATCTGTTGCATTAACATGTTTTGAGACGCTAATGCATACATACCGGCCATTTTTGAAAAGTTTCAAAAATTTAAAGGGTATAACAAATAAAATTTAACAATCTGTGAACAGTTATAGCGAACTGTGAACAGTGTTTAACGAATCAACTCTTAACAAGGTTAAGATTGAACAAATGGCGAAACAGATAACGAATGAGATGAAGGTTTAGCGAATCACAAGTCAACTTAACGAGTCAACTTAACGAATCACAAAGGATTAGTTTAGCGAATCACAAAGGATTAGTTTAGCGAATCAGATGATAATCAGTAACGAATCGCCAAAATAAACTTAGCGAATCACTAAGGAATGCTTAGCGAATCAGCTACAGTGGATTAGCGAATTACACTATAGCGAATCAGGTTGTTACAACCGTTTGTAACAAACTCTGACACCTTATGCCACGTGGCAAAGGTTGTTAGGACACAAATTCCAAGAAGAACACGTGTCACACGAATCAGATTAGGCGAATCAGTCACTATAACGAACAGGCTAGCGAACTACTTAAAATGGGTAACGAATTGACAAATTCAGATAACGAATCAAGATGAAACATCTAACGAATCACCATACAGATGATACGAATTACGTTCATCTTCAAATCTTCAAACATTCAACATAATATTCCAGAAATTATGAAGATCAACCCAGAAACCCAGAAATACCAAATCTGTAATACTACTTCGTTACTCAACCAAATCGCACATATTACCTATCAAACTCCTCGTAATCTAATTCCGAATCCAGTACACTATACCACTAAGCCAATTAACATCGATTACCAATCCAATTTGACCAATAGCAATTCCCTGTTTCGGACTTAAACCGAAACCAAAACTAAATCACACAAATCCAATCCAAACCTCAATTCCACTTAACCACACCTATCCAATACCTTAACCAACACAAACTCAATCCAATCCGTCCATAATTTAACCAATTAAAACACAAATTGATTCAAAACCTCTTAAACAAAAAATTTTATAAAAACGATAACAAAATCAACATGAAATCAAGTGTATGAGCACCAACAGCTCTGATACCACTTGTTGGAACCCGATTCGATTCGTATCAATAACAATTATCACAATCTGATCTCAGATCTGTTTTTATACTATTAATACGATTAAGGATCTAGCTCATAATTAACTTTGATTCAGTGTTATGTATGTGTATATATTATCAATATATTATCTGTAATTGTTGTATAATATTTGGTGAAGCTTTGAGAGAGATCTGGACTGAAAAATACTTTTAATTAGCTCAAAAACTTACATTAAAGTGAACAGTAGTTCACTATATATAGAGGG
Organism: Bidens hawaiensis; assembly: GCF_021521415.1. Taxonomy (NCBI): domain Eukaryota; kingdom Viridiplantae; phylum Streptophyta; class Magnoliopsida; order Asterales; family Asteraceae; genus Bidens; species Bidens hawaiensis. The sequence continues at coordinate 241,354 of NW_027493350.1, forward strand.
TAATCTGGTTCGCTAACATCCCCTAGCGAACCAGCTTCCTCTTCGTTACATAAATAATCATAGCGAAGCACCCCCTGATTCGTTAACTTTCCCTAACGAATCAGGAGGGAATACATTAATTGGCTAGTTCGCTAACATCCCCTAGCGAACTAGCCTTTAACTTAGCGAACTGATTAATAAATAAACTATTTATTACATTAAACATAAACAAAATCGTTAACGTTAAATACAAAGACTCTAGACGCAAAACCGTGTACTAACATTATTAAAGCTTCCGACTAAGTATGCCTTCAACCAACCGAGTTAAAAAGGGCATCTTGAACTCACTTGTCTCCTTTGTGGTTTATAGATTTCTGCCTGATCGATTGTTTCGAGTCAGATTCTATGTCGCGAAGGTGGTGAACGGCTAAACGAATTGCAGCTTGCCGAAGTTCCTTAAATCGTATCACAAAGACTTTGTTTGATGCAATATATTATAGGAGCATGTTTAGAATATCTTTGATAGTGAATGAGTATGGGTGATTGGAAGTGGCCGAATGATAAATTCGCTTATATAGCCAATCTATAATTCAGTCCAATTATTTGGATGTCTATTAATTGGATTAGGTGATCTACTCTTATGTCGTTTACATACTGGCACTTAAATGATTCAGTAAATCACGCATATGGTGAGATATATATGGACGAATAATTCAACATGCAGGCCATCCTTTTTATTTTTTCGTTCTCGGTTGAATTATCAATCATTCAATTTGAAAGATATGTATTTTATATTATTATTATTTTGTCTTCTTGTTGTTATCATCATTATTATTATTCTTTTCTTTTGGAATTCGGTGCACACCAGAACGTATTCGTTATTATTATTATTATTATTATTATTAATATTATTATTTTATTACTACTATTAAATTAATATAATTAATTTAAATGAGATGGTGTTTTTCTCTTATAACTTTTAAAATATAGCGTTTCTTAAAACGACAAATACGTTTTTGAGGTGAGCTCGTCATTACCTACGTTTCGACCAAACTTTAATTAAAACCGGCGCATGGTAAATGGTATATTTTATTATTACTAATTCACTATTAAAATGATGGGTCAAAATTTCGGGATGTTACATCTTGATTTACCTGTCCATGTACAGCTGCACAAAACTTAGAGCTAATAAGATTCGTTCACAGACCCTCTTGAGGGTCAAAGAAGAATTTTTGTTTTTCAAAACATGCTCTTGGTTTGAAGTATTTGCAAGATAACTCTGACATTTTAATTTTATATAGACTTCTCATAAAATATCAATTTCAGTCCCTCAACTTATAAATTATTTATTTAAGTCCCAGATTTCCAATGAACTTTGTATGAAAGACCTTGACAACAAAACACATGATTTTGAATAGAACAAAGGTTTAATAAAATATGTACGAACATATAAAAACTTTAAATCTTTTTGGAATTTTCATATATCAAATATTACGAATATATATACATAATGTTTTGAAGTTAAAACATAAAATAAAACAAGAAAATTGAAAAAGATTGGAGTAAAGATGAATTTAATATTATATAACAATAATATTTACATAATTATCTAATTGTTATGAATATTTATATGTGACTATCAACATTCTAAACCATTCTAAACCCCCCATATTACCATTTATGTATGTATTACTTATAGCCCTATAAATAGAGGGTTCATGTACTTGATATAAGATGCTCAATAAAAGAGTTCTCCCATTCTCTTTATATTCTCTCTATTATACATATGTGATCTTGCTATTAGGTCATTGTTTTACAACACGTTATCAGCACGAGCTCGCTCGTTACCCTCTATTCATGAGGTAGCCAAGCACCACCATTCTGGATAGCCGATGTTTGTGTTTTGTGATCATATAATTCTGCCTAGCGTAAGGTAATCATGACTCATGTGTTCTCTTTTTATTTATTATTGGAATTTCTAAAAAAATTAATAGCTTAATATTCGTTGAAGCTAATAAGAATTCCAAACATACCGCGAACGATAGTGCTTCCTTTTTTTTAAACATGAAGGTAAATCATTAGAAAGATTAGTTATAAGTTTAAAATATATTTTCTATAACCTATCAATCAAGACATGATAGTTACTTAAAAGGAGTTACTAAATAATTTAATGGACTTGAATTAATTTTTAAATTGAGTTTTAATGGTAAAGTAATATGGATGGCGTTTCTAACATTTTCCCTATTTATTTAAGCTCTATTGAATTAATAATAAAAGGCTTGTTTCTAAATTTTTATTTACCTCAATTTAATGTGAATGATAGGGCTGCATGATGTAGATACATATTATTATACATGTTAAGAATTATATTTAGAATAGAATCGTAAATAGAATGACAATCCACTTTATATGATTTTGCATCTATATTTCAAATATGCTTAGCTTCAGATAATAATAATAATAATAATAATAATAATAATAATAATAATAATAATAATAATAATAATAATAATAATTTATGAATTGATTACAATTTAATAGCAATGCAAGATGTTGTATAATTTTAGTTTTGGAATGCTTGTTTAAAAATGAATATATGAAATGCTAGTGTAGTTGTGCGATAAAAGATATTTTTCTATTAATTTGTAGTTGAGATCTTTCGAACACTTTTTACATGATCATATGTTATTATATAATCAAGGAACTTGATAGAGATATTTGTTTATATTTTAAAATAATGTGAAATATTTGTAGTAATGTATAGTGGTGATTGGTTATACGGTTATACCATTATATGGATTTACATGTAATTGATGGAAAAATCTTATGTCATCAAATTTATACTGTAGCTTGTTTTATATGTCAACATGTTACAAAATTATGTATTATATACAATCTAATTTCATGATATAACTTGTTTTCCATATGTTGTTATATATCCCATTAAATATAACAACATAAAGGTAAGTTCTTGTGGTTTATTGTTTTTTTTAAAGAAAGTTTGCCGCATGAGAAAATTAGTTTTATGAAACTTGGTTTGTTGGTTTGTTTTAAAGGAAATTTTGTTGTTGTATTACATGTAGAATGTGAAACAAATGGATATGAATATGAACTTGATGATTAACTTCTTTTAATATGATTTCATGTTTAGCAAAGCATGATGGTTATATGAGACTTTTAATATGTTTTATCATGATGGTTAAAGTTTGTATTTGTCCCTGCTTTAATAGTAACCTGTTTTGAGAATAAAAACTACAAATGGATTTTTAGAGAATCATAAAAGAAGAAGAGAGTAACGTATATAAATCCCAAATTTTGATTTCAAGACATAGTACTTGTCATGCCTTGATTGATGTTTTCTATACATTGTGATATAACGACTTATTATAACTCAGTGTATTATGTAATTTTATGCTATACCTTCTATATTGAATATGCTATAATTTACTTTTGTAGAGTATGAGATTAACTAAAAGCTTAAAGTTATCAATCTCATGAATGATTTACTATTTGACAATAGCAAAACGTTTACTACTTCTTTAGAATAAAGTAATGTAAAGAAATGACGCCCCATGTGTCGTACTCCCTATAGATAATTATAAAGTTATGCGTAACACTGAAAGAACTTGCAATAAGAATAAATGACCATGACTCTATCACAATGCTTTCCAATTGATGTTGTGTGATGAGAAGATCATTTATGTGAAAAACATTATTGTTAAATGAGTACAACAAAAAAAATTTAAATAACCACAACATGAAATTCGTGTGGTTCTTATCCATTCCATGAAGTGAATAAGAAGATGAGATTATTTGAGTTAATGATGCTCATTATAATGATGAGATTAATAATGTGATGATTATACAATGATTGTTATAAAGGTCATGATCATGGTAAATGAGAAAATCATAATGACAATCGCGTTGATAATGAGATCAACCATATTAATAGTAAAATTGACTACAAGAAGTGGCACACCAAAGGAGTGATTTTACGAGAATAAAATCGGGAAACGTGTTTTAACAGAAATGTTTGAAATAATAATACAATATTCTCTCGTATTTTTTTGTCGTGTATTAAACAAACACGAGTGAAACTCAATCATATATGATCATAAGTCGGAAAATTTTGGATCATGATTGTTTAATATATTGGCTTGATCGGTTGGACCATTCTGAGTCATTAATGATGTGAAAAAATTGAAGAACCAGAAGATTCTTCATAGTAATTAAACATACAATGTTTGCTCTCACCATAACTTAATTATTACCCAACTAATTTGGGTGTAAATCTCTAATACACTATGGAAATGACAAATGGATACGTGAATCCCGACATGATGCCATTTAGTGTTTTTAAAATCGATTCATTGTCTAAATGGTTATCAAATTCGCAACCTGAAGTTTGCGTGACTTGTGACTTAGCTAATAGCAAGCACACTATTCTAAAGGTGATCTTAATTCCCATATTACTAAAGATTATTGGAATAAGTGTTAAACAACATGTGATTGTTATTGTTACAAATTTTTTTTTCTAAGACGATGAATAAACGTCTATGATTAAATTCAAATTCAATAATCATGAGAGCAAAAGTTCATATTTGTTTGTTGGAACATGTGTTTTTACACAAGGTAATATTAATTCACATAAAGCCAATAAGTTATAATACTTCATCCCCATTACAATTAGTTTCCGGTCAGGAACCAAATATTTCCCATTTATAATTTTTAAAAGTGCATAACATATTGCAATTACCCCACCATAGTGCACAAATATGAAACATCAAGGAAGGTTGGAATATATGTTGGATATGGAAAAATATTGATAATTATGTATTTAGAGTCATCAACATGGGATTCGTTTACGACTCAATATTGATTTTTACTTAAACAAAATAATATTTCCAACATGAGGGAGAAATAAGAAGCAGTTGAAAAATTAAAAAGTTGTAATGAATTATCATTATGTTGATCCTCAAGTTAAAAGTGCAAACAAGAAGTTAAAAAGATAATTCATTTACAAGAATTAGTGAATTAACTACCAGATGCATTCACTGACCTAAATAGAGTGACTAACTAAGTCACATATAACAACTGCTAGTGCTCCAATCAATGTTATTGAAAGGAAAACCATACATTGGTATGAGTCTATGGCACGCCTGAAGCGTGATAGATTATTCGGTTCAAAGAATAAAAATCCTCGAAAATGGAGCAAGTAATGAAAATGGTCAAGTCGAGGTATAATGAAATATTCTCTTTAAGAGACGATAGACATGATGGTTCCAGAATAACCTCAGGTACCTGAAAATAAAAGAGATCTCAACAAACTATATCATGTCAAGATATATATGGAATTGAAAAAAATCGATGTCATTGATAATTTTGTATAGCTCTTGAAATAATGGAAACGTTGAGGATCAAGAACTAAGTTCTGCCGATAAATGAGATATTAAAATGATTGGCAAAAAATGAACAGATTGCAAATTATGCAGAAAACTGAATCATGAATCTACTAGTTTTTGGACAAGTGGTCCATACAACTAATTTTTGTAATATATATTTGATATAAAAGAGTCTTTTCTTCGAAAGCGTGATGAGAAAAATAAAATTATGCAATGTAAGGCATAATTAATGGCACAACGATAAGGAGATGTATTCTCTAGTGGTGGATGCAACACAATTTAATCTGGTAATACAAGCGAGAAATGATATGCATCTAATAAATATTATGATAATGAAATTTATCCGTGAAGGAGTTAAATTGCCAAAATCATATATAATATGTTCTCGAGAACGATATGATTGTATTATATAAATTTGGACCCGAGTACATATTATTCTTATATACATTGATGAATGGAATATATATATGTTTTGGACAAAAATCACTCAAGGATAATGTATCCAAATTCGTAATTGTGAGGTCTAGAGCTATGATGATAATATTGAATGTGTAATCGAAATCCAGGTGAACACAATGATTTGATCACGAGGGAAAAAGTCCTTAACCACAATAGTCTTACTTCGGTCAAAACTTATCAAGGTAATCTTTGGTAAAATAACTTCGGTCAAGAATTAATAAGATAATCTTTGGTCGAATTACTTTAGTCAATGATCAACAAGGTAACCTTTGGTCTATAAGTATATGATTATCGTGGTCTCCGGCACAAAAAACCCCCGGACGGTGAAAACTATCACCGTCGATTATATTGATAATAAAAGGTGGTTACAAGTGTTATGGAGTATATGATCGAGATTACAAAGTAAACTAGTGTGTAGAGAGAATGTTTGCTTCTGCTCTAGTGTGTGTGTTCGTACATGTGTTTAATCTAGCTGATCATATCTTCATTATATACAAGAAAAGAATAACAAATATCCCTAATTTAAGCCGCCAATCAAGCCATTCCTTAATTATCCACGCGGTATATTAATTAGATTGCGAGATTATAGCTTTGACTTGGTCATTAGCCGTTATACCTGCCAAAAATATCAACATAACAAAGGCAAATCGTTAATAAGCAATAAGTACTGAGGATCACTGATCCTGACGTAGCTCTGGAACTCTTCAGAAGGATAATTGATCCAGACACGTCAATATCTTCTTGACTGCAAGTTAATGGATAGATTGAGTCTTCTAGCCGTTATACCTGCTAAATATAAGACTACACATGAGAACAACCGTTAATAAATAATAAGTACCGTGGATCCTTGATCCTGACGGGATCTTGAACACACGCTAAGGATAACTGATCCAAAACATATGCCAGGATAACATATCCACAGTGTCAAATTTCTGTGTACTAACAATTGCCCCCAAAATGGCGGTTGTGATAAGATCACAGCTGTCATTTTGCCTTTGAATTCAAACTTTCTACAAAAACATATGAGATTTGACAAGCTGGATATAATTGTCACATATCAATGGAGTTTCCATGGAAACTTCACTTCCGGCTGTATATCCTTCTCCCATAAGTATTGATCCTTTTGCATTCCTTATAAAACTGAATTAAAGGATTTTGAATCCATAAGTATTGATCCTTCGGTGATCCTCAGAATCTAATTTATGATACCTGATGCAAATAATTTATGATATTATCTGGGATTAAACCCAATAAACCGGGGACAAGCCCATAAAATAAACTGGGGACAAGCCCGTGCAACTGGGGACAAGCCCGTGCAACTGGGGACAAGCCCGTGCAACTGGGGACAAGCCCGTGTAATCTGGGGACAAGCCCGTGAACTGGTGTTAAACTGGGGACAAGCCCAAAAACTGGGGACTGGCCCAAGGATACAGATGTTAACTAGGGACTCGCCCAAACCGGGATTTAGCCCAAACTTGAGATAACGTGAAAACGTTATAAACCTTAGCTAACATGAAAATGTTAGAAACATTTGTCTTGAGATAACGTGAAAACATTATAAACCGGTGGTATGGTACGTCTACCATAAATCGTAGGATCCTCCATATAGCCGAAGACAACGAAATTGTCAGCCACTAAGCGTGTACAGGTCCCGCTGCCCCGGACTATACGTTGGATAGCGTGCGCTCCAGGCGAGAGTGTAGAAACTCTAATTTATAAGAAAGGTGAAAACCTTTAAACCTTGGGGGATATAACCATCGGGGGTCATATCCAATCGTGGTCTAGGCCAAGGAAAATAGTAAAGTACCTTAAATGTAAAGGAGAGGTGGCAAACCTCTTAGACATTGAACCTCTTGTTTGAAATCTGCATTGTTATTTAAAACTTGGAAAAAGACAAACGTTAAAAATATATTATCTTTAAATTATTAAGAATCTGAAATGAATAAGTGATCGGATAGATATTACCAATTTCAGGATCCCTGATCCTTCTGAGGATACTTGATCATGATTAGAAGAAGTATTTCTTGAGATGAATAGCATTCCATGCTCTAGGTAACCTGTTGCCTTTCATAGTCAACAGGTGATATGCCCCCTTTCCGGCTTCTGATTCGATCAAGTAGGGACCTTCCCACTTAGGCGCTAGCTTTCCATCTGCTGGATTAGTTGTGTTTTGGAAGGCTTTCCTCAAAACTAGATCTTCTTCTTGAAATCTTCGAATCCTGATATTTTTGTTGTATGCCCCAGCTACCATTTGTTGATATGCTGTCATTCTGATTTTAGCTAGGTCTCTAAGTTCATCAACAGTATCCAGGTCTTGGAGAAGGATTTCATTGTTGGCTTGAGGATTACGGATACTTGTTCTGGCAGTAGGAACCACCATCTCTGTAGGGATTACAGCTTCTGATCCAAACACCAATGAGAAGGGTGTTTGACCTGTTGCATTCTTTGGTGTTGTTCTATCAGCCCAAAGAACATATGGTAGCTCTTCGGCCCACTTGCCTTTCTTGGATCCAAGTTTCTTCTTCAAGTTGTTGATAATAATCTTGTTACTTGATTCTGCTTGACCATTAGCTTGAGGATGAATTGGTGTGGAGGTAATCATCTTGATGCCCCAACTATCACAAAAGTTAGTGGTTCTTTTTCCGATAAACTGGGAACCATTGTCACAAATAATTTCTGAAGGGATACCAAATCTAGTAATAATATTTCTCTTAATGAAGGATATCACCTCTTTTTCGCGGACTTGAACGAAAGCTTCTGCTTCTATCCACTTTGAAAAGTAATCAGTCATTGCAAGCATGAATACTTTTCCTCCTAGCGCTTTAGGTAGCTTATCCACGATATCCATACCCCACTTCATGAAAGGCCATGATGAGTATATAGGATACATAGGCTCTGCTGGCTGTTGCAGAATATTGCCATGTCTTTGACATGAATCACACTTCTTTGAGTACTCCATGGCGTCTCTCTTCATGGTAGGCCAGAAGTATCCTGTTCTCAGAATTCTTGAGAATAGGGCTCTACCTCCAGTGTGATTACCGAAATCTCCTTCGTGAAAGTCTTTGAGCACCTCTTGAATGTCAGGATCTTCTATACATCTCAAGTATGGGCCTGCAAGAGATTTCCTATACAGAATATTATTCAATAAAATGTATTGTGATACCTTAAGTTTGAAGGACTTAGGATTTTCTGTGGCTGGAATCTCTCCATTTTGAATGAACTTCTTAATCGGGAGGATCCAAGATCCTTGATTACTTGAGGATAATAGATCCAAAGACACAATATTTTTTTCAGTTGTTATCTCCCCAACTTCTTGTTCTCCTATTGATGGTGAAAGTACATGGATAATTGGGATCTTCATATCTTCTGGAATATTCAATGACGAAGCTAAATTTGCTAAGGCATCTGCCCCAACATTCTCTTCTCTTGGTACCTGTATAATACTAAAAGAATCGAAGAACTTTGATAGTTCCTTCACAACATCTAGATATTTGATTAGTTTTTCACCTTTAACAGCATATGAGCCATTAAAGTGGTTAGCCATCAACAAAGAATCTACATATACTTGAAGATACCTGATCCTCATGTGTTTAGCTAATTGCAAACCTGCGATCAGAGCTTCATATTCCGCTTCATTATTGGTGGCTTGGAATGCACATGCAATGGACTGGGGTATTATGTCCCCCTGTGGCGATTTCAGTAGGATAACTGTTGGTGCATGATGTCAGTAGTTCAGTATCTTGTGTTTGTTTGTGTCTGTAATCGTTTAGTTTGTTTGTTTTGTGTTGAATAGTGTTTGTTATATGTTCGCCATGTGTTGGGAGAACTTGAAGGACAGCGAAGTTATGAAAACTTCGCCTAGTGTGTTAGGCGAAGTTGTCGAGTATTATAAACCCATAACTTCGGCTGAGTTGGTTAACTTTTGAACGATTGTTTGTGTGATTCTCTGTATCACGTGTTGGTATTTGCAATATATCAAGTATTATCTTATGTTCTTGTGTGTTTGCTTAGATTCAACGTACTAATTGTATTGACACTCGTATCGTATACTGTAACGCCCCGTTACCGGTAGCCCTACTTTCGTGTTGGATTTACTCATAAACGCAGTTCTAATATCAGAGTTAATTAAAAACATTCGCGGAATATAAAAACTTAAATAAAACATTTCATAACAATTTAAAACTTGTCTTAAACAACCAACTTGTCTTTCGAAAACTAAGTAATTAAAACACAACACGCCCTGAGCCTTCCGATGCCAGTCTCTTATTCAACGCCACGTGTCCCCTCAAGCGAGCTACCTCATCCTACTCACCTGCGTGCATACTAAAAGTCAGCTACGCTGAGTGAGTTCTAGTTAATCATACATTATACAATACACACAAACTGATATTCTTTCAATCATACTTTCATACTTTCTTTTGTACTAACTTGCTTTCATATCTTACGTTATAAAGAGCATTACGCCCTACATTCCTCGAGTATTATAGGGCTCGGTACCCTCCTTCCTCGAGTATTATTAGGGCTCGGTACCCTCCTTCCTCGAGTATTATTAGGGCTCGGTACCCTCTTTCCTCGAGTATTATTAGGGCTCGGTACCCACTTTCTTCGAATATTAGTAGGGTTCGGTTCCCTAGTTCTCGAATATTAGTAGGGTTCGATTCCCTCTTCGTTACCATACAACCATACATCATACCTCGAGTATTATTAGGGCTCGGTACCCTTTTCGTAACCATACAACCATACAACCATCCTTTCCTTCTTTTATTAACTTTATCACGTTCATACACATAAGCATACATATCATACTTACCTTATACATAGCGTTACAACCTGACAGTACGTTCAATATCCGAAGATCGTTCACGTACCATCAAGCAATCATTCATACATTTCACATTATTCACATAAGGCATACACTTAACTCTTAGGATAGGCGTATTAACAAACATATTGAGTATGCACACAGCCCCGAAAGCATAACACATAAATGGGGCTAGAAACTCACCTGAATCCTGTTACGCTCTCCGTTAATCGTTATTCCCTTCTTGAGCTGTGCACGGCTAACTATATAATATTTACATGTATCAATTAACTACTACTCATGTTGTATTTCTATCTTTATATAACCCACAACGAATGGGGGTCCGGGGGCAGCGCCCCTGGCAGCGGGGTTCTTGGGGCGGCAGCCCCTAGCAGGGTCCAAGGGGCAGAGCCACTGGCTGGGGTCGAGTTTCATTAGGTTTTTAATTTATTTTCTAATTCGCTAACTCCAGCGAACTTATCATTAAGCGAACTTAACAATAAGCGAACTTAACATTAAGCGAACTTACTGTAAGCGAACTTAGTGTTAAGCGAACTTAACATTAGACGAACTTAACATTAAGCGAAGTTAAGCATTCAGCGAACTTAACTCAGGCGAAGTTAGCATTGAACGAACTTATCACCAGGCGAAGTTATGGCTTGGCGAACTTACTCAGCGAACTTATGTACTCGGCGAAGTTGATTAGTTAGGCGAACTTGCTTGCAAGCGAACTTGCTTGCAGGAGAAGTTGTGCAGCAGCCGCCGCTGTTCATCCTTAATCCCCAAAATCATCATCGTTTTATCGAGAAATCCATGGGTATGGTATTTGACTAACCCGCGATCATTCCTATGGTCTTTTTTGGTTAAGATTTGACCCGAAAACACGTAAAGTTTGAACCTTTAATTCCAGAAACGTTCAATACAAGATCTACGGTTTATCTTAAACGAACCGTACATGTTTAAGGGTTTATTAGGTTCGTCCTAGCATCAAGTTCGCTACTTTACGCTTCGCTTAGATCCGATCTATTATCGTTTCAAGTTTCATGGCAAACCTTCTATAAAAACATGAACTTTAAGATCGAAATATTACCTTTATGTGTTCGGTTTGCGTGGTTATCTCGTATCTAGCTCGTATATCGAAGATCTAATAATGGTTGACTTGATTTTTGTCTCGGATCCTGTTCTCTCTCTCGCGGCCGTGTGAGGTGGAGGATGTGTGTGTTTTTGATTGTGTAGAGATTAGGATGGAAAGAAATGAGGGTTTAGGGTTTTAGGTTGGTTTAAGAGGGTATTTATACCTCTTGAAGCCCATGGACCTAAAGACCATTACCACTTAATCCACCTTAATTAATCTAAGTCCATGATCCGTTCTTTTCTCGATATTAATTAATTAATAACGCGAAATCACTAAACGTAACTTTCTTTATTTGGCATTGTACTATTTTAGGATGTTACAAGTCTTCCCTCCTTAAAGAGGTTTCGTCCCCGAAACCTAACTATTACATAAACAGACTAGGGTAAAACTTGCGCATCTCATCCTCAGCTTCCCAAGTAGCATCTGATCCTTTGCGATGTTTCCATATCACTTTTACCAAAGGTATAATCTTGTGACGAAGCTGCTTCTCCTTGCGATCGACAATCTCTATGGGTTGCTCGATGTAGTTCAATTGTTCATCAACTTCAATGTCCATCAATGGCACGTGAGACGTGTCATCAGCTAGACACTTCTTCAGATGAGAAACATGGAAGGTTGAATGAATTCCTTCTAACTCATCGGGTAAATCCAGCTTATAAGCTACTTCCCCCACACGATCTACAATCTTGAATGGCCCAATATACCTCGGACTCAACTTTCCCCTTTTCCTAAAACGGATAATCCCCTTCCAAGGCGAGACCTTGAGCATAACATTGTCACCAACGTTAAACTCAATCGGTCGTCGTCGCTTATCAGCATACGATTTCTGTCTGTCTTGAGCAGCCTTCATTCTTGCTTTGATCTGATCGAACTTTGAAGACGTTTCTTGAACCACTTCTAGGCTTCCCATTTCTTTCTGACCAATCTCACCCCAACACACCGGGGTTCTACATCGTCTACCGTAAAGCATCTCAAACGGTGGCATACCAATACTTGAATGGTAACTATTGTTATAGGAGAACTCTGCCAGGTGCAGATGATCATCCCAACTTCCACCAAAATCTAAAACACAAACACACAGCATATCCTCAAGGGTTTGGATCGTCCTTTCAGACTGTCCATCGGTTTGAGGATGATACGCCGTACTGATGTTCAACCTCGTCCCCATAGCTTCATGGAATTTCTTCCAGAACCTCGAAGTAAACCGTGTATCTCAATCAGACACGATCGATAACGGTACTCCATGCTTGGTTACAACTTCTTTAATGAACAAGCTTGCTAACTTTTCTGACGAGATGGCCTCTCGTATGGGCAGAAAGTGAGCACTCTTGGTCAAACGGTCCACAATCACCCAGATAGTATCATGATGCTTAGCTGTACGAGGTAGCTTAGTTATGAAATCCATGGTGATGTGTTCCCATTTCCACTCAGGTATCTCTAGCGGTTGCATCTTCCCATAAGGCTTCTGATGTTCGGCTTTGACTTGTAAGCAAGTTAAGCACTTACTGATATAATCTACTACATCATTCTTCATTCCAGGCCACCAGTAATCTCTTTTCAAGTCTTGATACATCTTTGTAGCTCCAGGATGGATTGAGTACCTTGACTTATGAGCTTCATCTAAGATTCGACTTCTAAGATCACCATGGCGTGGAATCCACATGCGGTCAAATCTAGTCTTAACTCCATGAGTGTTTTCCATCAACTCATCTTGCTGGCCATAAATCCTTTCTTTCTTTACTAACCCTTCATCTACTAACACCTCTGACTGCACCTTGATGATTTCTTCAAAAAGACTTGGGTTCATGATCAACTTGTATGACTTTACTGTTGCAAGGACTTCCTCATTCTTACGACTTAGCGCATCAGCGACCACGTTAGCTTTACCGGGGTAGTACTTGATCTCACAGTCGTAATCCTTTATCAATTCTAACCATCTTCTCTGCCTCATGTTCAATTCCTTCTGCTCAAAGAAATACTTTAAACTCTTATGATCTGTATAAATAGTACACTTAGTACCATACAGGTAATGCCTCCATATCTTTAAGGCATGCACTACTACCGCTAACTCTAAATCATGCGTCGGATAAGTACTCTCATGGACTTTCAACTGTCTAGACGCGTAAGCTATCACCTTCCCTCGTTGCATCAACACGCAACCAAACCCTTGATGCGAGGCATCTGCACAAACAACCAAATCCTCATCACCATCGGGTAGAGTAAGGATTGGAGCTTGTGTGAGTCTTTTCTTCAACTCCTCAAAAGCTTCTTCCTGAAACTTACCCCAACTGAATACTACCGACTTTCGGGTCATACCGGTCAATGGTGCGGCTATCTTGGAGAAACCTTCGATGAATCTCCTATAGTAGCCAGCTAACCATAGGAAGCTTCGTATGTCAGTCGGATTCTGTGGAGTCTTCCAATTTGTTGTCGCTTCCGTCTTAGCTGGGTCCACGGTAATCCCTTCCGTATTAATCTCGTGACCTAAAAATTGCACTTTTCTTAACCAGAACACGCACTTCGAAAACTTAGCATACAACTTTTCTTTCTTCAGAGTCTCCAATACCTCTCTCAGATGCTCAGCATGGTCAGATTCGCTCTTTGAATAAATCAATATATCATTAAGCGAAGTTAAGCATTCAGCGAACTTAACTCAGGCGAAGTTAGCATTGAACGAACTTATCACCAGGCGAAGTTATGGCTTGGCGAACTTACTCAGCGAACTTATGTACTCGGCAAAGTTGATTAGTTAGGCGAACTTGCTTGCAAGCGAACTTGCTTGCAGGCGAAGTTGTGCAGCAGCCGCCGCTGTTCAACCTTAATCCCCAAAATCATCATCGTTTTACCGAGAAATCCATGGGTATGGTATTTGACTAACCCGCGATCATTCCTATGGTCTTTTTTGGTTAAGATTTGACCCGAAAACACGTAAGTTTGGACTTTTAATTCCAGAAACGTTCAATACAAGATCTACGGTTTCTCTTAGATGAACCGTACATGTTTAAGGGTTTATTAGGTTCGTCCTAGCATCAAGTTCGCTACTTTACGCTTCGTTTAGATCCGATCTATTATCGTTTCAAGTTTCATGGCAAACCTTCTATAAAAACATGAACTTTAAGATCGAAATCTTACCTTTATGTGTTCGGTTTGCGTGGTTATCTCGTATATCGAAGATCTAATAATGGTTGGCTTGATTTTGGTCTCGGATCCCGTTCTCTCTCTCGCGGCCGTGTGAGGTGGAGGATGTGTGTGTTTTTGAGTGTGTAGAGATTAGGATGGAAAGAAATGAGGGTTTAGGGTTTTAGGTTGATTTAAGAGGGTATTTATACCTCTTGAAGCCCATGGACCTAAAGCCCATTACCACTTAATCCACCTTAATTAATCTAAGTCCATGATCCGTTCTTTACTCGATATTAATTAATTAATAACGCGAAATCACTAAACGTAACTTTCTTTATTTAGCATTGTACTATTTTAGGATGTTACATATACGTGGGGATTCTGCACCCTCGTGTTACGAGATACTCCTGTGTAGATCCGGCTGGGAACCTACAATTGGTATCAGAGCATTTTGCTCGTGATTATGTGGTTCGGGATTATCACACGGGTGTCAAGATTGTTCCGTTAGACCATTCGCGAAACGAGTTTACATTGAAATATCTCATTTTTGTCAATTGCTCCTCATTACTCATCAATTACACCTTCAAGTCACCCTCGCATCCCTTGAAATTGACCTCACCAAACCTCAAAATTCTCTTGTTCTTCAGGCGAAGTTGCCGTTACCAATACTAGGGTTTTTGGCGAACATATAGGGTTTCAGCGAAGTTGTAAAGTTGCGAAGTTGTGAATTAGCGAAGTTAAGTTCTGCGAAGTTAAGTGTCAGCGAAGTTATATTAACTTCGCTATTAGTAGTTCACAGAATCTTATTTTTGATTTTTGAATCACAATTCTTTCAGTTATGACCTCGATCAACATCACCGAACTAGTAAAGATGGAGGTAGAAGCTGGTTCAGCAACTAAAGCCCCAAAACTGCTGAAAGGCACTGATTTCGTTGCATGGAAAGATCGATTTAAACAGTATGTGAAGTATCAGGACGCAAAGATGTGGGTTTGCATTCAAGACGGGTATATACCTCCAACATCCATGTTTGAGGGTCGTGAACAGATTAAGAAGTAGAGTAAGATGGAAGATGATGAAAAGAAAATGTATTAGGCAGAAAGTAAAGCGCATGCAGCTATAACCATGGCTCTCCCGCAAGAGATTCTTCATACTTTTAAGAAATACAAAACAGCTAGAGAGCTATGAAAGCACTAGAGAATAGATATGAAGGAAATGTTGGGATACGTACCTCCAAGACAAAGCTGCTGAAAACTCAATTCTCAGTATTCAAGTATCTGAAAAATGAATCACTTGATGACATCATCACGCGATATTATCATCTGATGGCCGAGCTAAATAACTACTCCATTGAATACAAGGAAGAAGAGATAGTGGAAAAACTTCTTGATGCTCTCCCACCAAAATGGGAGATGTACACTGTTCTGATGAGAGAAGATAAGGACTTTGAGAAGATTGATTTGGAGACGGTGGTAAATAAGTTACGGAATTTTGAACTTAACATGGCTCGAAAGGAGACACCGACTGATCAGGTTCAGGATCCGGGAATGTATTGTGCGAAAGTCACTCCAAACTCAAGTTCAAAATCAGAATCCACTGCCTACTACTCAAAGGGGGAATCAAACTCCACTCCAGATGGTCATGTGATTCTCAATATGGATGGTGACGTATGTTTCGTAGCAGGAGGTAGTAGTTCCTCAAAACCTCAAACCACAACTGGTAATTTCTCATCAAATGCTCCAAGCAAGAACTACTCACAGATGCCTATGAGTGTGAAATCAGCTGAACAGCAGTTTGCTCTCTATGCATCCTTCATTGCATCTTATGAGAATTACATCAAAGGTAAAATAGTCGACCCTGCAACTTTGGATGAAGACTATGATCAGATCGACGCTGATGATCTGGAAGAAACGGATCTGCAGTGGCAGATGGCTATGATAGTAAGAAGGGTAAAGAGATTTATGAAGAAAACTGGTAGAAAGTTCGTTAGAGAAAGACCGGGGTTTGATAAGTCAAAAGTTCGTTGTTATAACTGTCAACAAAATGGTCACTTTACTAAAGAATGCACAAATGAGAGAGTCGAACGAAGCCAGAGCAGGCCTGCTCAACAGAATGGAGTTGGTAATGAAAATAAGGCTATGGTATCTCAACAGAACGGTGGATACAACTGGAATATACAAGTTGAGGAGGTGTTTGAACAGGCAAATCTGGTAAACATCGAAACAGGAGGAAGTGACAAAGACACGGGGGAAGATCAAGCATACATGGCAAAAATGAGCGATCAGCTCTCTGAGGTAATTTCTGAAATTCATTGTGAACAATGTGAAAACCTGCCTGATCAATTGAAAATATTAACTGATCAGTTTGTTAGTTTGGACACTCAATTTAAAAACTTAGAAGAAGAACATCACTATTCTAAAACTAAAGAAAATAATTACTCGGTAAAAATAAAAGCTAGTGAAAAGGATATCAGAAGTCTTAAAGCCACTCTAGCTGAAAAAATACAAGTAATTGATTTTAGTTAGAAGAAAAGACCAAACTAATTGCTGAAAAAAATAAACAGATAGCTGATTACCAGGTAAAAGTGGTGGAACTGAACAGAAAAATTGAACAATTTAGAAATTCTTCTGCAATGTTAGATCACATCATAAGTATTCAACGTTCCCCGGTTAACAAAGGGGGAATTGGATTCTCTGAAGTTCCACCACCATACAACAATAATTATACTTATGATCCGAGTAATCAGCAATCTGATAATGTTGAAATTAGTCAAACAGTACCAATAAAAGTTTCTGCTAAAGAAACTGAAGTTAATGAGAGTGAAACAAGTAAGACAAGTTCAAATGTCACAAGTTCTATCTCTAGTTCTGTCTCGTCAAATTCGAACAAGACGCCCGAATTGGGTGAGATAAAAGAAGCGGTTGTGTTATTAAAACGAGGGGAGGACTATAAGTTTGATGAGAAGAAATCTTCCCTAAATCCGTTCGTCCCACCATATGTGAGACAAATGGATAGTAACGCAACCTCGACATCACCAACAACTTTTGAAACGAAATTTCAAAACAACCAGAATAGTTCGAACAGAAGTTGTTTTAGATGCAACAGGATAGGACATCTTGTCGCTAATTGTCCTCTGAAACAAAGAAAACCTAGAAATATGAGGCCTACTAAAACTGAGAATAAAACGAGTACTAATTATGAGGCTGGTAAGAACACTAACACACCAAATTTCAATCATTGGTCTAATCCAAGATTTCAAAGATACCAGAGACGTACTTTATCCTGGTTTCAAGATACCAGAGACGTGGGTTGTAATGAGAACTCCAAGAGAGAAGAACACGTATGTGATGGATATGAGATCAACCGAGATAACAACAAGAGTCATGTCTTCTGTCAAAAGCAACAGAATCTGATTCAGAACTGTGGCACCGAAGAATGGGTCATATTCATCTTCGCAATATGAATTACATTGTCAAGAACGGGCTGGTACTTGGGGTTCCCTTGAAGAATTTTAAATTTGAAGATCAATGCATGTCGTGTAAGGAAAGCAACACAAAAAGCCTCATCACTCCAAAAAGGTTAA
Source organism: Bidens hawaiensis (assembly GCF_021521415.1). Classification (NCBI taxonomy): domain Eukaryota; kingdom Viridiplantae; phylum Streptophyta; class Magnoliopsida; order Asterales; family Asteraceae; genus Bidens; species Bidens hawaiensis. Next base: position 259,831 of record NW_027493350.1, read on the forward strand.
CTCAATTGTCAGCACCTTAGACCTACTTCACATGGATCTCTTTGGTCCTGTAAATGTAAAGAGTCTAGGAGGAACTTCATACTGTTTGGGTGTAACCGATGATTACTCTCGATACTCTTGGGTATATTTTCTGAAGGCAAAAGATGAGACAGTTCAGTTGGTAATTAACTTGATTACCAAGGTGGAAAATATTGTTGGGAGGAAGGTTAAGTACATCAGGAGTGATAATGGTACATAATTCAAGAACTATCAGATGGAGATGTTTTGTTTACAGAAAGGGATAGAGCATCAGTACAGTGCCCCATATACTCCACAGCAAAATGGAGTAGCTGAAAGGAAGAATAGAACTCTAATCGAAGGCAGCAGGACCATTCTGGCAGATGCTAAACTTCCCGTGGTGTTCTGGGCTGAGGCTGTTGCTACAGCCTGCTATATCCTTAATCATGTTTTAACTGTTAAAAGATTAAATAAAACCTGTTATAAACTTATGCATGGTAGAAAGCCAAACTTGAAGGGTCTTGAACCTTTCGGGTCCCCATGTTCGATATTAAAGACTAACTCTAAATTTGGTGAGAAAGCGGACGAAGGAATCTTAGTTGGCTATGTTGTTGGGACACCCAACAGAAGAGTCTTTAATCTATCGAACAACAAGGTTGAGGTGGTCTGTAACACTGACATTACTAGTTACAAATCACCAAGGCCTAGCATGGGACCGGCAGAGGCTTTCGACTATGATAAGCTATTCAAATATTTTAATGTGCCCTACTTGGATTTTGCAGACATTGATGAGAAAATGGCCTCACAGATACTGTATGACGAAGAGGAGACCGTTGTGCAACGACCACAATATGATGAAAATCAACCAACCTCGTCAAGTGCGGTTGAAACTCCTGTTGTCTCGAATGAAGATGAATTCTACAATCTATTTCACACTCAACCTCAGTCTCACACTGATAAACTATCTTCAAATCTTGAGAATGATCTGGAAGTCGGTCCTGTACAGTCCACCATAATTCACAAGAATCATCCTTTGGAGAATGTGATCGGTAATCCTTCTGATGGTGTACGTACTAGAAGAAGTTTGGATGAACACACATGTGTTTATGCAAGCATTAAAGACACGTGTATTATAAATGAATGCTTGTACACCTGCTTCATCAGCCAGATTGAACCAAAGGATTATCAAATGGCACTGAAGGATAGCTCGTGGGTTGAAGCCATGCAGGAAGAACTGGCACAGTTTGAGAAGATGGAAGTATGGAAATTAGTTGAAAACCGCAAGAAGTGAACGCTATCGGTACAAAGTGGGTTTTTAAATGTAAGAGAGATGAGAAGGGGATAATCATACGCAACAAGGCAAGATTGGTAGTGAAAGGGTTTAATCAGCAGGAAGGAATCGATTACAATGAAGTGTTTTCTCCTGTGGCGAGATTGGAGGCAATTCGACTGTTTTTGGCATTTGCTGCACACAAAGAAATGAAAGTGTTTCAGTTATATGTAAAAAGTGCCTTTCTTAATGGTAAAGTCTTTGAGGTGGTATATGTTGAGCAACCTCCGAGTTTCCCTGACCCAGATTTTCCTGATCATGAGTACAAACTGAGCAAAGCATTATATGGGTTACATCAGGCACCTCGTGCCTGGTACGCAACACTATCAGACTACTTGCTAGAGAATGGGTTCGAGAGAGGAAAGATTGATAGTACGTTGTTTGTCAAGAGAAAATGGGGAGATCTTCTACTCGTTCAGGTTTATGTGGACGACATCATTTTTGCTGCCTCAAGAGTTACTATGTGTCAGGAATTTGAAGCATTCATGAAGAAGAGGTTTGAGATGAGCGCCATGGGCGAATTAACTTTCTTTTTGGGATTGCAGGTAGATCAGAAGAAGGATGGCATGTTTATTCATCAAACGAAGTATGTCCGTGATGTGCTCAAACGCTTCAAGATGGATGATAGTACCCCATTTGACACTCCAATCTGCGTCAACCACAAACTGGGTGCTAATTCCGACAGTGATGAAGATGTGGATCCCACTCAATATCGGGCAATCATAGGTTCTTTAATGTATCTAACTGCATCTAGACCTGACATTATGTTTGCAGTTTGTCTTTGTGCTCGTTTTCAGGCAAACCCGAAGGAATCAAACATGAAGGGAGTGAAGAGAATCTTGCAGTATCTCAAAGGAAAGCCTAAGTTGGGACTATGGTACACGAAAGGGGGAGAACTGGATTTGGTAGCATACACCGATTCTAACTATGGAGGTTGCAATCAGAACAGGAAGTCAACAACCGGTGGATGTCAGTTTCTCGGAGGAAGATTGGTGTCGTGGCAGTGCAAGAAGCAGACCTCTGTAGCCATTTCCACCTGCGAAGCAAAGTACGTGGCAGCATCAAACTGCTGCTCCCAGGTTTTATGGATACAACAACAAATGCGCGATTATGATCTAAATTTCACTCAAACTCCAATTTGCATTGATAACACTGCTGCTATCTCAGTAACTAACAATCCCGTTAAACACAGTAAAACTAAACATATTGACATTCATTATCATTTTATACGGGATTGTGCTGAGAAGAAATTAATTGTGCTTGAAAAGGTTGATTCACTGGATAATTTTGCCGATCTTTTTACTAAAGCGTTTGACCGATCCCGTTTTCAAAATCTTGTTGAGCTTAATGGAATGATTAATCCCGAGTAACCTTGTTTTCTCTACTTTCGTATATAAAAAAACGTCACTGTCGCTTAAAATTATGTCGGTTGCTCAAGTTTGAAGGACATATCCAAGGATATGTTTAGTCATTACTTCTACATGTAGATTATAAGGATAGCCATTAACCAGATGACTGAAAATGACCGGGGCGGTTTATGATGGGTTTTTATTCTTTCGCTTAAAATTAGTCGTTCATACTTCGTCAGAAGGACAAATACTCGTGTTTGGTCGGTCCGGCTGATCCATTGGATCTTCAGGATAGCCGTTTACCTAAAGACTTTGACTTGATCGGGGCGCTAGAATTTAAATTTTTTAGGGAGATGATATAATTTTTCAAGTCTATAACTTCGTAAGAAGTTTCAATACGGTGTTTAAAAGAAAATTGATCCAACCTTGGAAAGTGATAGATAAACTGATTTTGTGTGCTTAACTGGTAAAGTTATTAGGCCTAAAAGACTCTAGAACAGTCATTGTATGTTATGGTAGCTTTCTATGGTGCGTAAAAGTATAAGTGATATAAACTAAATCTTCTCGATTTACTATGGAGAGTCATTCTAAGTTGGGCATGTCTCAACATACATCTTTCTGAATGATAGGCAGAAAAGTGATTACCCAGTCATACACGAGCCCGTGAGTGTTCTGATTCCAGCGAAGATAGTGTTAAATAATCTGCAGTGATCCAGATTCGGGACTTGCAGTTGTCTTAGATTTGCAGATGTATTATTGTCTTAAAAAAACACTCTAGTTATTATCGATAAGCCTTATGAAGCTAATTTTGTTACAAACATCTAGAAAGAGGCAAGATAGAATAGTTAAAAGTATAAGAAAGATTGGGAAGACGACTCAGAAGATCGAAGTGTGATCATTGATTAGTCAGACACTACGGGTCGAAGTCAACTCGGGGTGACTTGGGGAAAGCCAAATACGCTTTGAGAATAGATATGAGGCTTCACAATCTCTCATGTGATGTCCATCTAAATTTTGAGCTTAATTGAACCTAATATGTATCACAGAAGCGATGAAAACCATACTAAGTTTTATACCTGCCTACAACCTGCTTCTTTATGTCATAATACCGCTGAACATGGATCTGAGTAACAGCCACTTAATCAGTATGATTCCTGTTCGGATCTTTTCTAAAGCATGCAGGTTCTCGTCAAGACTGAAATTTGATCCCGTTTATTCTAATATTCAAATTTTCGTTATGTATTTCGTATTATGGGTTAAATCTATAAACTTTTGGTTACTTGGTTCTTTGATCGTTAAGCTTAAATCTTTTTTTGGAGAAGTTAAAGGCGAAGTTGACCTTTGGTTAACTTTAAGTGTTTTATTTATATGTTATATAATGGGCGAAGTTATCTTAATGGCGAAGTTAAATTATGAGCGATGTTACCTGTGGGGCGAAGTTAACCTAACTTCGCCTCCTGGGTTTTTCTAAACTATATATATTTGGAACGGTGGTCAAACTTGGTCAAATTTTTCCAAACTCAAATCCTCAGCGAACTTATTCACCTGAATCAAAAACCTTTATAATCTGTTTTTCATTTGTATTAAAGGTTCGTAGCATCATTGTGTCTCATAATTTCTTTTTATCGGTTGTTAATCTGGTCCACAATGAACGGTTTTGGACTCGTCTTTCTGAAAACCCTATCAACACGCGGTTGATCGATTGGAGAATATGTTAGTAATAATGAGTCACCCATCATCTTAAACGCATACTTATCCTCCTTCGCTTTCCCTCTGATCTCACCGTGTTTTGATGAATCAAAAGTTTGATGTCTTTGTTGAACAGGGGCGATGTTAGGGTTAGGCGAAGTTGATCTTAACTTCGCCCACTTTAAGACTTGTCATTATTATTCCTTATGTTCTATATGTGTAACTTTGTTTGGGTAGTGTTGAACCTGGTACATTCTATATTTGATTTCTCCTAATCCAGCGAAGTTCTTTACCCAGCGAAGTTATCAACCTCGCCACAACATAACTTCGCTCCTGGTAAACAGCGAAGTTACGACATGTTGTTGCACTGATCTAACTTGACTCGTTTGTTTTGCAGAGATGGCTGTTGTGGCAGGTGCTGGTGGCACTGGTGGTGATGAAGGTGGAGATAATAACAGACAGTTTTTTCTGGGACACAACATATATATCACTTTGGATCCGGATGCTCGTGGAATAGACGACTATCGTGAGATCATTTCATTTCTCGTTCGCTCACGTATTTTTCATGCCATCACTACTACCCTTCCCATTTCACTACTAAATATTGAAGACTTTTGGAGAACCGTTGAATATGACTGTAGGGTTGATCCTCCGGTTATGCGTGCTACAGTTAACAATCAAGTGGTATAGTTCTTGGCCGATCAAATAAGGGTAGCCTTACAGTTTGGGGTTGAAACTACTGACGATCCTACTGAATTTTCGGCCACTTTCCGATATGGTGCTTTTGTTCGAATGGGGTACTCGGGTCCTTTAGAAGATTCTCAGAGACGAAAGGGGTTTCTGTTAGATCAGTGGAGGTTTCTGATGCATGTGATGATAGTGTGCATGTCTGGTCGCAAAGCTGGTACAGATGGAATGGGGGCGACAATGCAATCGGCTATGACTGCTTTAACATACAACAAGCCTTATAGTTTTAGCCAGATGATTTTTTATGAGATTGATCGTCAGAGACTTGCTGTTGTACAGGAAAGATTTTTGATGTATCCAAGATTTCTTCAGATGATTCTGAATCATGTAGCTCCTAATCTGCCACAACGTCGTCCTATTTCGTATGTGGAAAGTGTGTCTAAGAGAATCTTTGCGCAATGTAAGTCATCAAGTGCTCGTAGCAAACCTGACCTTCGTCCGAGGCACACTGCCTTGTTTGGTTTTTTAGTGAACCCGACATATGTTGCTCCTCCGGAAGATGAGTTTATGGATCCTCCACCGCAACAGGCTAATATCCCTCAACCACCTCCTGTGGTTCAACCACCACCCGTGGTACAGCAAGCACCAACTGCTAATCCTGTTGCAGCTCCAGAAGAACAGGTTGATCTTGAAGCTGCCTTTGGAGGACAAGGTTTCTTTAATATGGAACAGATTGATCCAGCTGCTGAAGTTCAAGCCTCAGTAGCTGAGGTGTCAGGTGTGAATATTTCCATGGTCGCTACCTCTGTGGCGGATTCTGAAAGAACTGACTCTGACTCCTCTACTGACGATATCGTTGAAGCACAACAAATCCTTGCCAGACAAGAGAGGATTCATGGCAAACGAAAGAAAGACTCAGATGAGAGTGAATCAGATTATGAGAAGGATCTATATCGTCTGGTACGACGATCAAAGAAGGGAAGGGTTGGTGAAAGCTCTAGAGTTGGTGAAAGTTCAAGAGTTGTTCGTTTTTCCCCACCATCGTTATCCGGTATGACTATGTTACCTACTGCTTCAACTGTCACACTGCCGATAACCTCAAGTGTGCCTTTGGTAACCACGTCGTCATATTTTGGTGTTGCTCCAACAACGTTTCAGTTTACAGCTCCAGAGATTGTTTCATTACCGCCTCCGACACTTACTGCTTCTGAGGTGGTTGCTAGGTTTGTTGAATCCACTGTGGTAGCAACTGCTGGGTTACCTATCACAATACCACCCACGGTTACTTTTCACCCTACCTCAGACATTCCAGCCACTTTGGGAATTCCACCGCCGTATGCTCAAGATATTTCCCATATGCGGTTTGATTTTGATGCCACTTTGTCTGACTCCGAGAGAATTGTGGCTCTTGAACGGGTAGTTGCTGAACAATCACGTATCAACCGCATCCAGACACAAGCTATTCAGCGACTGGTGGCAGAAAATCATATACAATCCTCACTCCACGTTGAACATGGTAAACTTTTTGATGCTCTTAAACAATTCTTAGCATCTCAGGGGGAGACGAGCTGCAAGGGTGATGAATTGAGAACTAAGAAGAGGCAAGACAAAGACGATGATCCCAATGCATCGAAAGATGCAGGTGGTGAGTTGCCAAGAACTGAACAAACTCTTGGGACTTCCACATCTCAGGGGGAGTCTGCTGTTCCGTCAGGCGGTACAGGTGGTGAGAATGTGGTGGTTATAGATGATGAGGAAGTGTTCGGAAATGATGATGATGAGTTAATTGATGATGTGTTAACGGTTGATAAGATTGAAAAGATTGGGGAACAGATAGAGATTGATAGTGAGTTAGAAGAAGGGGAGATTGTTGATGATGGTGTAGAGCATGATATTCCAAATGTTGATAAGGTGAACTTGAGTCAAGATGCAAATGTGCCAGATGAGTCTGAGTGGGAAGAACAGCCGAGATGGAAAGAAGGCTGTGCTCAGTGGTTCTTCAAGACAAAGAAGCCTGCGGTACCAACAATGTTCAAGAAGAGTTACAATATCAAGGGCTACGCTGAGTCAAAGAAAGGTATCATTTGCTGGTTGTATGACGAACAGTTGAAGTTGTTTGTGATAAAGCGTTATGATGGGATTCAGTACTTTAAGAAGGCTTTGAGATCGCTTAACACTTTGCCTGAGTGTGAGGTGAAAGATTTGGCTCGCTTGAGATTGATTAATAGGAGTGATGACAATATGGCTAGAATAATTAGAAAGATAGCATGGAAGGAAGCTATTAAGGACAAAAAGTTTGAACTTCTAAAGCCTCAGAAAGGAAAGTTGGTTGAAGATAAGGAACGGGGAATGCGGGCAGACGGCAAACCCTGGATGGTGATGAAGTATAAGCCGGTTCGTTGTTTGAAAGAGGTGCCGATGAAGATGATGCCCAAGGATGTGTTAAAAGATCTCAATTGGTGGTATGTTGACTGCCAGATTGCTGAAGCTGTTATGGAAGATGAGGACGAACAGGAGATTCTGAGAGTGTTTGATCCCATGCACTTGGTTAATTTGTCTCAAGCTGATTTGCAGGTACTCCATGATAAGAAGATTTTCTACATTCCTGCGTGGAAAGAGGAAGCTAAGAAGTACCAGAGGGTGGTCTCTGTCTGCGTAAGATAGGGTGTTCATGCTTGAAGACAAGTGGTACGAGAATTTTGGATTACAAGACACGAGAAAGAAGATAGAGATATGAAGCTACTGCCAAGGGGGAGTCTGTTGGTGCATGATGTCAGTAGTTCAGTATCTTGTGTTTGTTTGTGTCTGTAATCGTTTAGTTTGTTTATTTTGTGTTGAATATTGTTTGTTATATGTTCGCCATGTGTTGGGCGAACTTGAAGGACAGCGAAGTTATGACAACTTCACCTAGTATGTTAGGCGAAGTTGTCGAGTATTATAAACCCATAACTTCGGCTGAGTTGATTAACTGTTGAACTATTGTTTGTGTGATTCTCTGTATCACGTGTTGGTCTTTGCAATATATCAAGTATTATCTTATGTTCTTGTGTGCTTGCTTAGATTCAACGTACTAATTGTATTGACACCCGTATCGTATACGTGGGGATTTCGCACCCTCGTGTTATGAGATACTCCTATGTGGATCCAGCTGGGAACCTACAATACCCAATCCTGTTCCTCTTACGTTGGATGCTCCATCAGTAAAGAGGATCCAAGGATCATTGGTTTCTTCCAGTTGTTGGACCTCTAGATCAGCTTCATTTTGCATGTCACTACTGAAATCAGCCACAAAGTCTGCAAGCGCTTGTGATTTAATGGTTGTTCTAGGCTCATACTGAATATCATATGCACTCAGCTTCACAGCCCACTTGGCCATTCGACATAATAAACGGGATGTTGTTCACCTTCATGATCCTTCACAAGGACAGCACTTACAGCGTTTCCTGAGACAGCTAGGTACAGGTATAAGGATTCTCCATCCACAGGCTTCATCAGAGCTGGAGCTGAGGATAAGTAATCCTTCAAGGCTTTGAGTGCAGCCTTATGCTTTTCCGTCTACTCGAACTTCTTATTCTTTCTCAGAATGTCATAGAAGTCTTTGCACTTCTCGGAGGATCTTGAGATGAACCTGTTGAGAGAGGCTATTCTTCCCGTGAGCCTTTGGACATCCTTGGCATTTGCAGGAGATTTCAAGTTGATGATGGCTTCAATCTGCTCGGGGCTTGCTTCAATTCCTATTTTAGTCACCACATATCTCAGAAACTTTCCAGCCTTAACACCAAAGTGGAATTTTGACGGATTCAATTTCATGTTATATTGGTCGAGGATATTGAATGCTTCTTCAAGGTCTTTAATGTGATTCTCAGCTTTCTTTGACTTTACCACCATGTCATCGATGTATACTTCCATAGTCTTGCCCAACTGATCCTTGAACATCATGTTGACTAGTCTTTGGTATGTTGCCCCTGCATTTCATAGTCCAAACGGCATAGTAGTATAACAATATATGCCGGTAGGAGTCATGAATGTTGTATCCTCTTGATCAGATGGTTCCATCTGAATTTGTTGAAATCTAGAGGAAGCATCCATAAAGGTAAGCATTTCATGTCCAGCCGTTGCATCCACCATGGAATCTATATGTGGTAACGGGAAAGGATTCTTGGGGCATGCCTTGTTTAAATCGGTAAAATCGACACACACTCTCCACTTTCCATTCTTTTTTGAAACAACGACCACATTAGCTAGCCATCGAGGATACTTAACCTCTCTGATCATACCTGCCTTAAGAAGTTTTTCAACTTCTTCTTGTATGATCGCGTTCCTCTCAGGAGCGAATTTCCTTCGCTTCTGATGGACGAGTTTAATAGATAAATCAAGGCCTAATTTATGAGTAATTACCTCCTTGGAAATACCTGTCATGTCTGAATGTTTGAAGGAAAAAGTGGATTTTCTTCGCCTTAGGAAGGATATTATATCCTCCTCGATTCCGTGGGGATGCTGGATCCTAAGAACACCTTTACATCAGGATCCTCGGGATCTAAGGAGACTTCTTTAATGTCTTTCTCCCGAGCTTCCAGTACATTCCTAGGATTTTGCTGTAATTGCTATGCTATCGTCTGTTTAGCTGTCGGCTTCATGGATGACGAATAATAATTCTTGGCTTCAACTTGGTCACCATCTATCCTTACTACTCTCCAAGGAGTTGGTAGTTTGATGCACTGATGGTAAGTAGAGGCTATAACCTTAATCCCATGTAGCCAAGGCCTGCCAAGAATAACATTGTAACAAGAAAGATTGTCAATAACACAAAACTTTTGGTAAGAGTTTAACCCTTCGATGTATATTGGGAGGTTAATGTCCCCTAATGTTTTCTTGGTTTCTCCACTAAAACCAACTAGCACTGACGTCCTTGGAATGATCTCCGAGTCTGGTATGTTCATCTTCTAAAGTACATCGTGTTGGATAATATTGACCGAGCTCCCACCATCTACTAGGATCCTGCATACATAATGGTTAGCAATGAATAAAGTAACAATCAAACCGTCATGGTGAGGATCCTGGATGCTGGTTTTATCTTCTTCATCAAAGAAGATTCTTTTATCAGTTGTTAAAGTAGTGGAGATGACTGGTCGTTCCCCGTTCTCCATCTTGGTTTCTTTGGCCAGTCTCTTAGCTGCGGAGAAGGAAGTACCACATATATCCGAGCCACCGGAGATGAAGTTGATTACATGTGCATCTGGTAGGGGCGGAGTTGCTTTTTGCGGGACATCCTCAGGATCCTGGACCCTCGACTTTTTTCTTCCCAATAGTTCTTTAAAGTGACCCTTGCTCAGGAGGTATCCAATTTCCCTCCTTAAACCAATATAATCATCGGTTTGATGGCCAAAGTCTTCATGGAATGCACACCACTTGGACTTGTCTTTGAAGGATGTTGTTTTCTCAATTTTCCAAGGCCACCTTGCTTTCTCTCCAAGATCCTTCATGGCATAAATCAAACCATGAGTATCAACAGAGAAGCAATATTCAGAAATACTTGGGTAGTCCTCATCATCATCTCCTTCTTCAACTGCCCGGACGTTTTGGTTGTTGAACTTGGAGTAAGGCTTCGAGTTATTGTTCCTGAATGAGGATCCTTGTTTCTGGTTAGGTAACTCTTGTTTTGCTGGAGCTCCTAACCGTTCTTGGATCTTCTTATCATCCTCTAGCCTTATAAATCTGAGTGCCCTGTTTCTGATTTCATCTAAAGTCCTGCATGGAGTCATCACAAGATCATCATAAAATGGGGAGCCCCTTTGAAGTCCCATCTTGAATGCTTCAACAGCCGTAGCCATATCAAGATTAGGTATTTCTAGGGCTTCCCTGCCAAACCTTGTAACAAAATCCCTTAAGGATTCATCATAAGGTTGGACAACTCTATATAAATCACTAGTTAACTTCTCAAATTTCCTACTACAAGAAAACTGGCTGTTGAACAAGTTAACTAAATGTGAAAAAGATGTAACAGAATAAGGAGGAAGACTTAGCAGCCATTTAAGTGCAGATCCTGTTAGTGTGGATCTGAAACCCTTGCATAGACAAGCTTCCTTGAGTCTTTCAGGAATTGGATTGATCTCCATCCTTTCCCTATACTGAGCCACGTGTTCTTCCGGATCAGTGGTCCCATCATACACTTTCATGTTGGGGGTTTGAAAGCGTTTCGGGATCTCCGCATCGCATATCGGTGGAGCAAATCTGGATAGCTTGTGGCTCCCTTCTGGTATTTCAGGAATTGGACAGACCACTCTTGGCACGCTGGATATCATATCCTTAAGCTTCTGAAGTTCCTAGCCATAGCCTGATTGATAGCTGTATCCTGCATAGAGCCAAGGTTAGTATATGAGGATATGTGATTATAGGCGTTACCTCTTGGTTGGTTGAACGTTGGCATCCCAGAAGTGTAGTTAAGATAAGAGGCATCTGCTACAGTAGCAGGTCCACCAGAGGCAATGGTCTGCATGGGGATGATGTCCCCTTCATGGACCTCAGAAGACCTTTAATGGTGAATTCCTGAGGATCCTTGATTCTGCCAAAAGGATCCTTGAGGTTGGGAGCTGAAGGATCCTTGAGGATACAACCCAAAGGATCATGGCTGAAAGATGGATGATCCTTGTTGAAGGAACGAGGATCCTTGAGTATGTTGAGCCACGGATCCTGGAGTAGTGAAATCCAGCACCCTAGGCATCAAGGGAGTCTGATCCTCCGCTGGCCTCTTTCTTTTCTTGAGATCTTCAATTTCATGTAGGATCCTCTGGTTGGTTTTGTTCTGCTCCTCCTTGTATTCCTTATCTTGTGAAAACATAGCAGAAACATCATTGTTAGATTTGACCACCGTAGTGGAAGCAGTGGTTTTTGAGCTCTGGAAGACTGGAATTTGTGTCTTGTTTCCAGCCGCGGTGGTCCTTGGTGCTCCCGTAATTGGAGGAGGCATCAGTGGCAAAGTTCTTTATGAGAGAGAAACTGAGGATGGCATGGTTGATGAAGCAGAGGTTGATTGAGAGGCCATTGATGGTGTTATGGGTATGAAAAGTTGAAAATTGATAGGAAATAATCTGGATTATAGCACCAATTGCCCCACGGTGGGCGCCAAATTGTTTTGGACAAAAATCACTCAAGGATAATGTATCCAAATTCGTAATTGTGAGGTCTAGTGCTATGATGATAATATTGAATATGTAATCGAAATCTTGGTGAACACAATGATTTGATCACGAGGGAAAAAGCCCTTAACCAAAATAGTCTTACTTCGGTCAAAACTTATCAAGGTAATCTTTGGTAAAATAACTTCGGTCAAGGATTAATAAGATAATCTTTGGTCGAATTACTTTAGTCAATGATCAACAAGGTAACCTTTGGTCGATAAGTATATGATTATCGTGGTCTCCGGCACAAAAAACCCCCGGACAGTGAAAACTATCACCGTCGATTATATTGATAATAAAAGGTGGTTACAAGTGTTGTGGAGTATATGATCGAGATTACAAAGTAAACTAGTGTGTAGAGAGAATGTTTGCTTCTGCTCTAGTGTGTGTGTTCGTACATGTGTTTAACCTAGTTGATCATATCTTCATTATATACAAGAAAAGAATAACAAATATCCCTAATTTAAGCCTCCAATCAAGCCATTCCTTAATTGTGATTGTTTCCTTCATTATCCACGCGGTATATTAATTAGATTGCGAGATTATAGCTTTGACTTGGTCATTAGCCGTTATACCTGCCAAAAATATCAACATAACAAAGGAAAATCATCAATAAGTACTAAGAATCACTGATCCTGATGTAGCTCTGGAACTCTTCAGAAGGATAATTGATCCAGACACGTTAATATCTTCTTGACTGCAAGTTAATGGATAGACTGATTATACCTGCTAAATATAAGACTACACATGAGAACAACCGTTATAAATAATAAGTACTATGGATCCTTGATCCTGACGGAAAATCTGGAACACACGCTAAGGATAACTGATCCAAAACATATGCCAGGATAACATATCCACAGTGTCAAATTTCTGTGTACTAACAATATATATATGGAACTCCTGGTGAATTTCCTAACATGATTTATTGATTAAAAGTAAGCATCTTAAGGATGTAATTCCTATGCATTAATAAGCATATGGTGATATTAAATAAACTGTGTACAAGAATGGTACAATATGGAATGAAATTAAAATAATTCTGATGGCATCTTTAAATATAACATAGAAAAGAATGTGCTAACCAGATGAAGTTTATGTGCCAAACTCTTGAAGAGTAAATTTGTATACATGATTGGTTCACATGGAAGGAAGTCCATGATGGATTGCAAAACCTTTTGAGCCGTATATTGTATACATGATTGGTTAACATAGAAGGAAGTTCATGGCAATTTATACGTGCATGAAGCATTTAAGCCAAAAGCTCAAGAAATTTATTATATGAAAGTAACGAGTTCTATACGTGAACTCTAAAAGCCGAGTCAGAAATGACATAATCAACTCGGTGATTATCTATTGGAAAAGAGATATGAATATGATATATTTGATCTATGTATGAAATATTTTAATATTAAATCAATAATATCATGTTGATGATTGCATGGTATCTTATATAGAGATGGTATGTGGGTCGAACATTTATATAAAGATATTTTTGTATCAATCGGACTGCATCAAGAATATGTTGGAATATTCTAATACGGATAAAGATCATCTCTAAAGGGTTAGAGAATGTTAAATAACTTGATATAGAACAAATTACTCTTACTATATTCTATATGGATATTCATGGTCTAGAATTTTTGCTAGTTATACGCAACTAGATATAGTATTTATTTATATTTATTGATAAGATATAATTTGTTTCATGTGAAGAAACATCGAAATGAACAAAACACAAATATTTTGATGCATGCAAGGTATGAAAGATATGAGTTTATATTTTACTACTAACTCGTTAAAAAGGTTTGGTTAGATGTATTAATGCAGGGTGTGCAATAAGATAAAGTCATGGATCTTATGGTATTTATTTACAAGATGAGGAACAAGTCACTTTTTTACAAGAGGCAGTACAAACCATACTTGAATATAGTACATCATTGCTCAAACTTGTACATTGCAAGATCTAAGTGGTGGATTGTTAAAAGTTGTAAAAAAACTTTTTTATAAGATTGAAGCTCGTCACTTAAAGGATATATAAATGAGGAGGAGTATTATACGCGTTGCGCTCTTTTTCCCTTAGCTATGGTTTTGTCCCAATGGGTTTTCCTAGCAAGGTTTTTAATGAGGCAACATCACCAAGTGTATATAAAGAATACTATATTATTTTTTTCTTTATCACATGGATAGTCAAGGGGGAGTGTTATGAATATTTATATGTGACCATCAACATTCTAAACCCCCCATATTACCATTTATGTATGTATTACTTATAGCCCTATAAATAGAGGGTTCATGTACTTGATATAAGATGCTCAATAAAAGAGTTCTCCCATTCTCTTTATATTCTCTCTATTATACATATGTGATCTTGCTATTAGGCCGTTGTTTTACAACACTAATGACTTTAATATTTTTGCGAGAAAGATCACAACATGGAATCACATTGTCTATAATGTCCTAGATCACACTTCTATTTGTATATTATTATGCTAAGAACCCAAAATCAATTTTAGATATGTTGGTCCACTTTAAACTTAACAAGTATTTTGATTTCACCGTGATACGTTAAGGTATAGTTAGGCACAATACGTGTGTGGTCCCCTGTTAATCCAACGTGTTACATACTCCATCATACCTCGTGCATACTTTGTGTTCATCAGTATCACCCCGAATTGACTCCGACCCCCTAATGATTGATCAAAACATTTTGAGCTTCATAGACTTTTTGCAAACTTTTCTTTCAAACAATATGTAAAGGTTGAACCATGGACTTACTAGCCTTGTTAACTTATTCCTTCAAATAAAGTGTTTAGGACTTACTTGTTTGCCCCACGTTACGTGGTTCTAATATACCCCTTTTTGTTTGATAAAATTATCAACATTTTTGTTGTTGATTTTTGAATACTTTTTGAATATTTTGCAGTTTTTCTGTTTTTTCAATAATTTTTGATATTTTTCAAAATTTGAACCTAAAGCAAGAAATAATTTTCCATTGTGACCAATCACTAACGGGCTCGTGTATGATTGACTATTAGGATTTTTGCCTTCATTAATATGACTTATTTGGAGTTGGCAACCGCTTCATAAGAGTGTAACCACTAGCAAAGGCTGATATTTAAGTTTATATCACTATGATACTTACTCATTTGTTAAGCCTATCTACACATCAAGCAATGATCTTGTTGCCTTTTGATCTATTCTTTTCATGTGCTAGGATCACCTAAGACAATTTTCTACCATTTTCGAAAGGTCGGATCGATTTCTCAAAATTTTCTGATATTTTATATTATCCGACTCCCTCTAAACAAGAGATTATACTTTTAAGTCTTTTTCATATTTTCTTAAATAAAATAATAATATAAAACATTTTTGGAAAGTCAAGTGACTCATTTTTGTTTTTCTTAAGGCAAAAAGTGAAAATCTTTTTGGTGAGTTGAACTTAACTCATTTTCTCCCTCTAAAATTGTGACATACTTAAAAAATATTTACAATTTTATATAAAAAAAAGGTAGGTAGGTTGTTTTAATCAAAATTGGTCGATGGCTTTAATGAAAATGTCAACGAAGCTGTTGTCAGATGGACTATCCTAAACATGCATTATCACATCATATAACAAAGTTGAAGAAGTTCAAACTGAAACCCAGCAACTGATGTTGGATCCATCACTTGAGAAACGCTCGACAAGTTGTGGTTTTCCATTTGAACAAGGTTGGCATTGTTAAAGCACAAAGTATGAAACATTTCCCATTTACTAAAGTTTGTCATCCCATGTCGCTTTTGAAAGACTCGAATCCGCCATCGAATGGTTTAGCATCAAATAGCAAGGGTTCATCTCCCATCATATGTTGGGTGCAACCACTATCTAAGTACCGAATACTCTTGATAGTCCTCCTTGATTGACCCTACATGCACTAAGCGTTTAAATAGACATGGGTTCCCGAGACTTAGTTGTCTCGAAAAAGTCGGCCATAAATCGACAAAACTTGATTTTATTTCTTGAAAACAATTTATTTCTTGGCGACTCATCGCTTGAAGAACCGTCCTTTGAAATCCAAGCACAAGCTTGTTCCTTGGTTTTGAAGATTTTGGACTTTTGTTTTCTAGATTTTAAAATTGTTTTTGGTGAATCCTTAGATTTTTCAATCTTAGGATCCTTTTTGATTTTATCCTTTTTAGATCTTCAAAAAGGTTTTCTCTTGTGTTTTACTTTATTGACTTTGGATCTCACATCCATTTCACTAGCTTCACTATCAGCTTGATCAGTCCTTGAATTTGGGCTACTAAAAGCACCTTTTAGGGACTGACTAAGCCGCCTTTGAATACCAAGTGGTTGCTTGAACCAGTGCTTGCAATGTCTTGCAAGGTGAGAAGAATGACCACAAACAAAACAACACTTTCTCCTAGGAGCACTATAGAACTCATCAGAACTATAAAATGGTTGGTGTGGTGGGAAAGATGATCCGTGGAAAGGAACATGATTATAACACACATTTGATGATTGACCCCGATCATCAAAAACATTAGTTTAATTTGGATTAACAAAATTTTGTTGATAATGACCATAATAGTTGTTATCAAAACAGTTGTATGACTGAGGATTTTGTGATTGATTAGTTGTTTGAGAAAATGATCTTTTATTTGGTGGCATGTATTTACATGAAGTACTCGGTTGATTATCATTTTCAAACACTTTTCTTTTACTTGAATTATCCTCAGTCTCACAACTTGATGATGAACAACTAGTTATGTTCACCTCAACAGGCCTTTCCACCGACCCACTTTCTTTTACACAAACCACTATAAAATATGGACTACTATTAAGATTAACTGAAGGAACAGCTGAATCAACAGTCTTGGGAGCAGCAGGAACAAATATCTTTGAAATTGGCACATGACCAATACCATAGGCCATTTCTTCCTCTGGAGGAGAGTTAAAATCAAAGTGAGGAAGACTAGTATAGTTATTGTTAAAATGCAGTTGTACATCAGAACTATCATAGCTATTCCATCTTTATCCTTAACTCCATTTGTGATCCAATTAGTTTATTCAGTTTTTCTGTGGCTAACTCAAAATTTTCTATGGCAATCTTCTTTTGAGTTAACTCAATTTCTAATTTAACAATTTTAGCGTTTAGTTCAACTACTTGATTTTCATGACGCTTTGCTAAATTTCTAGCAATTGAAACTTGTTCCCTAAGATCGGCCATATCAATACCATGAGTGTCAATTCTAATAGTGTAAATCTTTGCAGCCTTTTTAAGATCATCATTTTAAATTCTAATGCTATCAATTTGTTCAAGAATTTTAGCATTATGGTTTCTATAGTGAAGAACTTTATCAATACATTCTTGAGAGCAGAGTTTGTGTACCTCGGGAATGAGAGAGGCAGGTGTGGGAATCCCGTCGGTGGAGCTTGAAGAGGTGTTTGCTTGACTACTTCCACATGCAGCACACGCGGGGATGATAGGACTTGCTTGACTGCTTACACCCGCGACACTTGTCTCATCTTCATTTTGTATGCACCAAAACTTGATGGTAGAAGTCAACTCTAAGAGTGTTAAGGTATCCAAGCTTGTCGTTCTCCTGATGGTAATCACACTGCTATTCCATGCGTAAGGCAGTGAATCCAACAGCTTCATGTTAATCTCAGACAACCCAGGGATGATACCGACACTTCTCAATTTAGTAACGAGTGACTCAAATCTGTTGATGAGAGAGGCAACCGATTCTCCTTGAATATGTTTAAACTTGTTGAATTCTTCTTTTAATATGTCCTTTTGGCATTCCCTCATATTGAGACTCCCTTCAAGCTTAGAATTGCAAGACATTTTTTTTTTTGAAGACTGAGTAAAAATAATAAAGTTTTTTTTGTCAAAGTCAACGGTCAATAAGTCAAAGTCAACAGGTTAAAGTCAACGGTCAACAGGTCAACGCTTTTCTCAAATATCAAACACTCTTGAAACAAAACTGCTCAAAAACTAAGTCTGATGTGATCTAATGAAAAGTGATCCTTTTGAAAAGTGATCCTTTTCTGAAAAGTGATCCTTTTGAAAACTGAGCGATTTTGGAAACTGATCGATTTTGGAAACTGATCGATTTTGAAAACTAAGCGATTTTGAAAACTGATCGATTTTGGAAACTGATCGATTTAGAAAACTGATCGTTTTAGAAAACTGTGCGATTTTGAAAACTGAGCGATTTTGAAAACTAAGCGATTTTGGAAACTGATCGATTTTTGGAAACTGATCGATTTAGAAAACTGATCAGTTTTGGAAACTGATCGATTTAGGCAAAGTTGGCAAAAATTTTAAACAAATTTAGTAAGTCACCAACCCACTTTCCTTGTCACCTTTCTCAACCATATCCAAATACATGCAACTATACAAACACAATTTCTTGAGAATCACACACCACAAACACACACTTTAACACATCTTGAACAACTTCTTGAGCATGAACAACTTATATATCTCAAGAACTTGAAGAACACAAAAATCCGAAAATCACTTATTTTCTCGAAAAATCCGTCTTTTCACACACAATAAGACCAAAATCCAAGGTTGTGACCCAAGATCTACAACTAATAGAGCCCGAAAGCTCTGATACCAATTGTAGGTCCCGTGACCGGATCAAACAACACAACAAACTAAGTACTAGTTTTTCTTGGATCAACCTCACAACTAGTTGGCGGAAACAACTAGTTGGACTGAGATCTCGGATCTTGTATGTGTGTAGGTGTAGGTCGAAATTTAGTGAGAAAGAAAGGGAGTTGAGAGAGTTTTGAATAATTGGATAATATGTTTTGTGAAAGGGTTTATTCACCAGGTTGTGGAGAAATGGGTTAAGTGACCCTTTATCTAGGGTCCCCATTTCTCCAACTTTTACATTTTGTTCAAACAAAATAAACATACTGAGGTACGTATTACACCGACTTTTAGCGAATATAAAGACATACACAATCCTAAAACTAATATTGAATATTGGCCTACAGTTAGAGATTTTATTTAATGTATTAATATTAAATATGAAGAATCCCAGTTAAACCCCTACATATTTCCAAAAGGTACAAAATACCAAACGTGCATGTATTATGCATGTACCCAATTGTACCTATATCGAAATTCAACAAAAACGAATACCGATACCCGTACTGAATAGGCTAAATCGGTACGGTACGGGTACGCATAAGAATATGTACGTGTACGAGTACGAGTGTTTGGGACAAAATGCTCATCCCTACTCACTGTAGTGAAGCGATGAAGAATCTTAAGTTTGTGGATTTTGAAAATATCTGACTAGCAAATCATCATATGTTAGAGGTTATGGGTATGGAAGATGTTGATTTGATAACTTTAGTCGGTACTTCTTGGACTTTGAAATACGTGAGGTAACTTCTAAGTTTAAAGGCACGTTTGATTTCAGTCAGGTAGTTGGATGATTAGGGGCACGATGTTAAGTTTGGAAATAGGCAGTGGAAGGTAGCCACAAAAAATATCGTGTTGGCTCGTGGCATAAATAAAAATAGGTTCATTGTATATGGTCGGCGTATCACCAGAAGGAGTTGATCCAGTTCCGATGAAAGACAAAGTCTGGTTCACAGAATCTCGTGGGTAGAAGAGGGTTCGTTTAGCAAGTAACGAACCTAGAGCCAAAGTGAAGATTTTTGATGAACGAGCTAAAAAGGTTAAATAAGTCGGATGACATCATGACAGTGGGAGCATATGTGGTGTTTTAGTTAGAGTTCCAGGTCGACAATGGATTAAGAAAACCAGTATTGCAGCTGTAAAAATCTCTCCAGTGGATTGCTTGCTGAATGTGGAGAGTTTTTGTTCTTCAGATATCTTAAGATCCGACAGTTTGTTTCAATGGGAGCCATTAGGGACAAAGAATTAGTCTGGGGCAAGTTTAGCCATGCCTAATGTGTTAAAGCTTCTGGGGGACTTCAACGAGCCTTTAGGTTAGTTGATGAGAATGTGCCGACAACTAGAAGAAGTTTAATGTTCATGTTATAGAAGTATAACTAGGAGTGTAGATGAGAGTATTCAAGGCCTCAAAGTGGGAAATTGATATGAAGTCAAAAGAGGAGATGGATGTAGGCAGCGGGCCCAAGCGTAGCCCGGTTTAAATTTCTTGCATAGTAAGATGCAAATCATAGACTAGTCTATATATATATATATATATATATGATGAATCATGCGAGAAGTGAAATTATAGCGAGAAGTGTGAGAAATCAATCTTGACCACTCATATTTTTCTAATCTTAAATATTTAAACAATAATGAAAAGGGCATAAATATAACATTAAATATATTCTCTTTCCAATCAACATAATTAATCAAAATATAATAATTAAAACAATTTCTCCATACATTAATTTCTTCCTAGTTAAATACAAATTTCTTTCAACTCAGTTAATCTACATCTTCGTTTTATCTATATAGCTTCATACCATCAAAACATAAATTTCTTCATAGTCATCAACATATAATGTTTCTTGTTGACAAACCTGCAAAATACAACAAATATATATATTATCCTACACATAAACGTGCATTATAATACCAACTTAAAACTAATTTCACAAACATTTTTATATTAAATGTCAACAAAAATGCATAACCTACACAAAACATATATCCTAAACTTGTATTTTTGCATATAAAAGCATACAACCTACACGAAAACATATAACCTACAATGCTCAATGTCAACAAAAGTACACAACCTACACAAAAATATATAACCTAAACTTGTATTTTTTTACATAAAAACATATATATAACCTATACGAAAACATATAACCAACACTTGTATTTTATAAAAAACATATATATACCCTACACGAAAACATATAGCCTACACTTACAATGCCAACAAAAATACACAGCCTACACAAAAACATATAACCTACACATGTATTTTTGCATAAAAAATATGTGACCTACACGAAAACATATAACTAACATTTTTCAATGTTAACAAAAATACAAAACCTACACAAAACCATATAACATACACTCAGTGTCGGTAAAAATACACAACCTACACAAAAGCATATAACTTACACTTGTATTTTTTTCATTAAAAAACATATATATAACCTACTATAAAACATATAACCTATATTTTTCAATGTCAAGAAAAATGCACAACCTACACAAAAACATATAACCTACACTTGTATTTTTGCATTAAAAACATATATACATGTAACCTACACGAAACATATAACCTACACTTCCAATGTCAACTTAAATACACAACCTACAAAAAAAGATATAACCTACACTTGTATTTTTGCATTAAAAATATATAAATAACCTACACTAACATATATAACATTCACTTCCAATGTTAACTAAAATACACAATTTACACAAACACATATAAACTACACTTGTATTTTTGCATAGAAAACATACAACGTACACAAAACATATAGCCTTCACATGTATTTCATCATCAACACGTGTATATATATAACGTACACGATAATACATATAACCTACACATATGTTTTTCAATATCAACAAAAAAGAATATAACCTACACATTTAGTTTAGCATTAACAAGTGTATATAACCTACACGAAAACGCATATAACCTACACACACACACACACACACATATATATATATATATATATTTGAATATCAACTAAAGCATAACCTACCAAATGCCTATGTGCTCATCGTTTTCTTAACAATAATATATTGAGATGTAATTACCTAGATACAAATGGAGCCAAAAATATATATAACCTGAAAAGATAAAACAAAACAAAAAACAAAAACATTAATCTAGAACACAATTTATTAAATGCAATGGACATCCTCAACCGAAACTTTCAAAAGGTTAATATGAAATATTAATTTATGACACAAATAATATTATTAAATATATAAATGCTAATAAGCTACTTTTTATCATACCATCATTGCGAGTCAAACAATCCAATAGTTATTTTTTTACCCAAAATCCAAAATAATAAATCGTATGTTGACGACAATTACAGAAATCAATATAAACTAAAATAGATTATCCAGTCGTTACCTTGAATAACGCATGATTTTGGTCCTGAAAGAAATGAAAGAGGCGACAACCAACTATTAAAACTCAGCCATATTCTACATTGTCAGCGGCATTAGTCTCAACTCTAGCGAGCGGTGGCTACTGTGATGGTGAACACGACATCGTGGAGCGGGTGGGTTGGCTACAGTATTGCGTTGAACGAAAAAGGTTGTGATGGTGGCGTCTGGAAAATAGTGTTAGGGCCATGATTTTTTTATGGAAATGAGGAGAACATAAAAAATAGAATAACATAATTTAAGAAACTTTTGTAGAGAAATCAGGAATTAGTTTTTGCATGGCAAGTGTGATTAATTATAAAATTTTCATTAGTAGTCTTATCCCTTTCTATTAACCTCCTTGGTCTTCTAATTAATTACTAGAATGTCATAAGGCTTTTGAGCCATTGATCAAATAATTTAGTAGTTCAGATTTCTTTTTCCACTTCTCGCACTAAAAATACTTATGAAATGAACCTAAACCTATATATATATATATATATATATATATATATATATATATATATATATAGGTGATGGTTCAAGAGAGAAATGATATTACTGCAAGAAATGCGAGAAATGAATATGAGCCACTAGTTTTGTTTTTAGTTTTAAATGCTCAAAGCTAAATAAAGAAAGTATTAATCATTCTCTTTCTTTTATTAATATAACTAATAAACCATAATACTTATCTATTTAATTAATATAACTAATTAAATTATTATAATTGGAAAATATTAAGAACTCATGTATTTTTATAACTTATTTTTTGTGCCTTGAATTTTTATCCTACACAAGTGTAATTTATTCATATATTAAAATTTCTTTCTGTCCAAAACTAATTTCTTCCAACTCAATATATTAATATCCATCAAAACTTACTTACATTATAATGAATAATACCAAAAAACTATTTTACTTGTGTTTGCATTAAAAATCAACAAAAAACATACAACCTACACAAAAACGTATAATCTACACTTGTTCTAAGAATAAGACAACATATAAGCTACGCACGAAAAACATATAACCTCACATAAAATTTATCATCAATGAAATACACACGCACACGAAAACATATAACCTACACACAAAAAACATATAACCTACACACGAAAATTTTATCTTACACAAATACAATTTATTCATACATTAATTTCTTTTTATTCAAAACCAATTTCTTCAAACTCAACATATCAATATTCATTAACACGTAGTTACATTGTGATGAATAATACAAAAAACTATCTTAAACTTGTTTGCATTAAATGTCAATAAAAAATATACAACCTACACAAAAACATATAACTTACACTTGTTCTAAGAATAAAAAAACATATAACCGACATACGAAAAACATATAACCTACGCATGTGTAGGATATATGTACTTTGTGTAGTTTATATAATTGTTGATGTCGAATTACATATGTAAGTTGTATGCTTTTTGTATGTTGTACGTTTTTATCGCTTAAAACAAGTGTAGTTATATAACTTTGTGTAGGTTGTATATTTATTGTTTACATTTAA
Organism: Bidens hawaiensis; assembly: GCF_021521415.1. Lineage (NCBI taxonomy): Eukaryota > Viridiplantae > Streptophyta > Magnoliopsida > Asterales > Asteraceae > Bidens > Bidens hawaiensis. The sequence continues at coordinate 283,660 of NW_027493350.1, forward strand.
TTGACACAATTGTATAATATTTTTTATTATTATTTATGAAAATAATTTTTATAGACATACCAATTGAAAAAATATATATATATATTATGTTTTGATATTTAGTGTTAAAAAACATACTAATAAATTGAGTGGAAATTATTTTTTTAATATAAAGAATATTATCATATGAATAAATTGTATTTATGTTGAATAAAATGAGAATGTGTAAATAAGAAATAGAATTAAAGTAGTGTTTTTATCTTTTTAATTATTATAGTTAAATAAGTTAGATATATTAATTAGAGAGAGGTTTATTATGATTATATTGGTTGTATTAATTGGAGAGAGAGAGTGCATTTATTGTTTCATTTACAACTTTTTTATTTATTTTTAAATATTTAAAACTTAAAATAAAACTAGTGACTCATATTAATTTCTCTCATTTCTTGTAATAATTTGATTTCTTTCTTGAACTTATATATATATAGGGAGAGGATCGTGAGAGAACTCCATTTTATGGAGAGAACTAATAATGAAGTATTTTTAATTTAATTAAAAAAATATTTTAAAAATTTTTTTTCTTTCATCCTTCTTATATGTTGTTATTATTCACCACAAAAAATATAAAAATAAAAAAAATTAACGTTGTAATGCATATATGCAATACAACGACTTATTTTATAATGCATATGTGCAGAAGTGTGCATTTTGATATCTGAAATTGTGTTGAATAGCATATATATAGTTGTTTGTATTGTATATTTGCAATAGTGTTATATTATATACAAAAATAAAAAAATTTGATATAGTACATATGTGCATTAGTCTTGTATTACATATATGCAATAATGTGTTTTACATACAATTATTAGTGTCGTATTCAATAGTATGTATTAGATAATGTATTTGTGTTGTATTATATGCAATAAAACACTATTTTATATATACAATACACATTAATGCACATACGCATTACATCGACGTTTTTTTTTTATTAGAAACAATATCATCTTATTAGAAGGAGGAAAGAAAAAAATCAAATAATTAATTTTTAAAAAATAGTTAAAAATAATTCTTTACTAGTTCTCTAGTTCTCTCTTTAAGAGGAGTTCTCTCTAGATCCCACCCCTATATATATATGTGTGTGTGTGTGTGTGTGTACTTGTAATCATTTGTCACTCGATAAATTAGAATACCTAGTTGCCACTCGTAGACGTAAGTTAGTTTAGACCGAACCATGCTAAATCCTCGTGTCTGTTTCTTGCTTTCATGTGTTGTGTTCAGTTTCGTGTGTGCCAATCCCACTAACATTGTCTCATGTACTTGCTTTGACACTCTTATGTAAGGCCCCGTTACCGGTGCCCTACATTTGGTGTTGGATTTACTCATAAACACAGTTCTAAATATCATAGTTAATTAAAACTTTCGCGGAATAATATAAAACGTCAACCATGCATTACAATTATCCATAATTTGTCTTTTAAAACATAACATAAATTATAACATTCAAAACATCATGACAATCTTCAGATGCCAGCCTCTTCAAACCTGCCATGTGTCCATCTCAAACCAGCTGTCTCAATCTGTTAACCTGCGTGCATACTAAAAGTCAGCTACGCTGAGTGAGTTCTAGTTAATCACACATTATACCACACATACACTTACCATTTATTTATGCATCCGAAGACACATAATAATTACTTTACTATTTTACTTTTATTACGTAAGTTCATACGTACGTTCATACTTTATTACTTTCATGCTATATAAGTTACTGTCCTTTTCTATCTCGGATATTATTAGGGTCCGATCCCTTCCTTTTCTATCTCAGATATTATTAGGGTCTGATGTCACACCCTCAAAATCCACTAACGGAGTTTTACCGTCAGAGTGTGTGAACTAACAGGATCGGAATCATTAGTTATAATCAAACACTATGTTCAAAGTTTTCAAAACACGAACATTAAATTTAAATAAGTGCGGAAGCGTAAATCATAAACCAAGTGTTGCGTCACGCAAGACGACTTAAAAACCCAATTAATAAAAGTTTAAAACAAGTTTTTCAAAACGATGGTATTCAATGAATGCATGTTCCTATACCGTGCGCCTGCCTCGGCTACCTGAGAATAACATACTAAAAGTGTCAACACAGGGTTGGTAAGTTCACATATATAAATAAAGAAAATGTTTGCGTTTAAGTGTTTGTGTTTTCGTTACCAGATAATGTTAAGTCAATTATATATCAATAGGTAGCTAGCCTATAAAACAAGTATTACTAAGTGTTCGACACCGAAGCTGACTGTTTATCATATGCATTTCCACCATGTCAACCACGACCATGGTAATGTGTTAGCCAAGATTACACCCACTCGACCTACAGTCGAGTTTAGAGTTGGGTGGGGTTTGTCAAACCTAGTAGTACTACTCAACAGTGACTCGCTATTATACAAATACTAAACGGTTCGATGTTATGAAGGAATTTAGTTGGTTTGTTTGCCACTTAGCCTTACAAGCGATATATAACCAATAACAAAATCTAAAGTGTTTGGAGTATGTTATCTCCCCCAAGTAAAAAGCGTTTAAAAGAGTAAAAGGGGAACGTGAAACTCACTGTTTGCGAAGAATTCAAAAACAAGTCAACCGAGAGATGCGCGTCACAGAAAATCCTCACTAGCGCTCTAAAACAAGAATGAGATTTTTTAAGTATTGGAACTATTATTGAGTCTCTAGACTCGGCACATAATACCTATGCATGAGATACGTTTCGTGTTTCGTTTGTGAATTATGTGTGACTCGACAAACACATTGGTGACACGTTACATGTGTAAACAACTACATAAGTAACATTGTACATTACTAGTAATTATTACCCACAAGGGAAATTTAGTCAAAAACATAGCAAATATCGATCAACAAACACGTTTTATGTATTTTCACATAGTTCAGCAGCTAGTTTTATCAAGACAGAATTCTACTTGGAAAGATTACTCAATTCAACAGATCATAACATATCAATTAATTTACCAAAAATCGTCACAGAAGCACACATGAGCTAGGTTTCCAGAACTATTTTTATTTAATTTTTTTCCACGTAGATTTCTCACCATAATCAAAACATTACAGTAAACTCACAGCAGTCAAAATCATGCGCAACAGAATGTTATTTGTTATTCCCGTCAAATGGTAATTCCAATTAATACAAGACCAATTGGGTTAGATTCTTAACTCAAAATGTTAACTTCCAGGAGTGGAACCAACCCATTTGGTCTTGTAGTTTATGAGATATGATAGTTTCAAAACAGCTTAACAGCAGACCTCACAATTCATACTCGCACTACAGTTTTGTAAAATAATAAAAGTTAACTTTTACACGTCCAAAAATTACAAATTTGGACTCTTAAGAAACTAGACTCAACCTAGTACACTGTAGTGTTAATAATTTCGACCAATTACCACATTAACATCCAGTTACAGTCGTCTAAACATCAATTTAACAATCTGTCCAGTACCAGTTTACATCAAAACTCAACATAACAACAATCTATGAACCATAATCCATGCATATAACACTCTAGACATAAGATTTACAAACCATGCATATCAATTTTACGTTACACACATAGTTAGGGTTTTACTTGAAAGTTTAAAATCAAAGAACAAGTAATTAACAAGCAATAATAACACAACTAGTTATCAATTCACTAGCAAATCATCATCAAACATACAATCAAACCCTAACTCATCTTAATCATCACTTTCAAGAATTTAGGGTTTTGATTAACCCATTCAATATTAAAATTAAACACCTAGAATGCATAGACTAGTTGTTAATTACCTTCCTAGCACCTTAATTCTTCAACAAAACTTGAAACAAGGTTGTATGTATGTGTGTGTGTGCTCACGGCTGCCAAAGGAGAGGGAGGGGGGGCGATTGGTTATGGGGAGGGGGTAGGGGTTTAGGGTTTTGTTATTATTTAATATTAATAATGTTACACAATGGTCCCTCTACTTCTAGTTATTAAATTTCTAGTGTAAATAATAACTCTTGACTCTTGAATTTTGTGTTCTATGTATAAATATCAAGTAGCATATAACTTAACACATTATTATTAAATATTTATTGTTTTGATGTTTGTCGTTTGTTCACCAATGGTTTGAGTCGACTCGTGTGCGTTACGGTGCAATCCCGAAAGACTACATGTGTAGTGATTGTCAAGCGTCATTTAAAACCCTAGTTTAAATGTAATGAGATGTGCGTTATAGTTCTAGTGATCTTAAGTTTGAATTGACGAAGTTTGGATTAACGGAGTTAACCTGAAATTGACGAGTGTCACATCTGATCCCTCTTTCCTTTGTCTATCTCAGATATTGTTAGGATCTGATCCCTTTCTTGTCTATCCCAGATATTATTAGGGTCTTATCCCTTTTACTTCTCTATCTCAGATATTATTAAGGTCTGATCCCTTTCTTCTCTATCTCATATATTTTTAGGGTCTGATCCCTCTTTCGTCATCTTCGTGCATACTGTCTTTACATACCCATAACATGCATACTTTCTTTAATCACTCATACATACTCATATATTATACATATATCTATCATACACATTCATCTATCATATAACTACCTCCCTTGTTAGCACGTGCAATATCCGAAGATCGTTCACGCACCGACAAGCTTTCATTCACAATTAAGATATACATACATAATATATAAACCATACAAGACATACACTTACCAGTTAAGGTAAGTGTATTAACTATCACATCGAGTATGCACACAGCCCCGAAAACATAACAAGGAAATGGGGCTAGAAACTCACCTGAATGCGGTTACGTTCACCGTTAATAGTTATTCCCTTCTTGAGTTGTGCACGGCTAACTGTATAATATTTACATGTATCAATTAACTATACTACTTATATCACATTTATATCTTTATATAACCCACAACGAACGGGGTCCGGGGGCAGCGCCACTGGCAGCGGGGTCTAGGGGCGGCAGCCCCTAGCAGGGTCCAAGGGGCAGAGCCCCTGGCTGGGGTCGAGCTGCCAGATCAGCTTGGAAAAATTTTATTTTCATTAACTGTCTTAACACATTTTCCATTAGGATTTTAATTTATTATTTAATTCGCTCTCTCCTTCGCCATAACGAATTAAGCCTAATTCGTTACTGATTCGTCATCTTACATGCCTGATTTATTAGTTAATTCGTCATTCTAGTTCGTTAGCTTAACATAGCGAATGATGAGTAACGAATCAACTGATTCGTTATCTAAGTATAATGAATTGGTTATTAACGAGTCTCCTGATTCGCTGTCTGGTTCGCTGTCTTATTATAACGAATTGACCAGTAACGAATGACCTAGTTCGATGTTGTAATCATAACGAATTTGGTAACGAATCACCTGATTCGTTATTTTAGCGTAACGAATTGGCTCTGTCTTATCCAAACCTTAACGAATTAGCCTATATTCTTATCCAGACTTTGACTCGGGATCAAAGTCAAAATCGAGTTGAACAAGAACAGTCTTCCTAACGAAACAACATGAAATTGGTACCATTGAACTCGCAATCCCAACGCCTACAAACCCTAACCATCAAATCGGCCAAACATCCCTGTTTAAGGGGTGCGATTTGTGCATCTATGTTACGGGTTATTTTAGGTTAACAATTAACCTATCAAATGCTAACCAATTTCAGTAAGGTTTGTTTCATTAGATTCGTTTTTAACATACTAAAACAGATCTATGATTTCCCTAATCAAACCGAGCCTATATGAACGATTTCTAAATATAAACGTACCTTAAACGAGTCGAACTACAAACACGAGCTGGTCCTTGATGTTGTTTTGGTTCTTCACGATGATCTAGCACCAACAAGCTTGGGTTCTCGTCTTTGGATCTTGGTTCAGGTTATAGGATTATATGTGTGTTTTGGAAGGTGTAGGCTAAGGTGTAGAGGGAAAAGTTTAGGGTTTAAGGGATTTTTATATTCCCTTAAGCCCATGGACCTAAGGCCCATTCCATCTTATATTCCATCTTCTAAAGTCCAAGCCCAACCGTGTACACTTTATTATCTAAACCGATAAACGACACAATATAAAATAAACGAAATTTATTTTATTATTATAAACAAAAGTAGAATGTTACATCTTAGATACAAGCTTCATGTTGTTGTGCCCATTCCACTAGCTTGACAGGGCATACTAGCCAATTTTTATGGACTGATTGTGCATGAGCATTATTGAGTTTTCACTTTATATAGTTATTTAGTGTTTGGTAGTGGTCCCTTGTACATGTCAATGTGCAGACGAGCCGAGTTGAGCCTGAGCTCGATTAGGCTCGGGCTCGGGCTCGGCTTGGCTCGTATAACTTACACAAAGCTCGAGCTCGGCTCGTCTCGTGAGTAGATTTTCAAGCTTGAACTTGGCTCAGACTCAGCTTGTTTACTATTTATCGATTTTTTCATATAATTATAATTATTTTTATATATGCTTTTCTATTATAATTTTATGTCTAAATAATACATGTTATTTAGTTATTTTTATTTATTTTTTCAACATTATATATATATATTAATTAATAATTATTAAATATATATTCTAAAAAATTATATAAATGGCATGCTTGTTTAGGCTCGCGAGCCTACTAGAGCTCGATAAGTGAAGCTCGGACTCAGGTTCGTTTATTAAACGAGCTTATTTTTAGGCTCGAGGTCAGTAGGCCCGGGCTCAGTGAAGCTCGGCTTGATCGAGCTTTTTAATTAACGAGCCGATTCAAGTAGCTCCGCGTGCTCGTTTGCACCTCTACATATCATTGTATTTTTCCTTTTATGGTTTAACTATATAGAAAGACACCATTTTAGCGTTTCCAAATCAAGCTCATGAATACATTTTTCACTATATACCTTTGATAACATTCATATACAAATGGTCTTGATAAGATCAAATTGAACTTTGCGATCCTTTATTTTAGAAATGTGATTCACATAATCACATGTAATGTTTAAATCTGTCACTACCTAACGTTTAAATTTGTAACGTTTTTGTAGTATAATAATAACTATATATATACTATTATTACAAAAAGTAAAGAAAATTAAATACCCCAACCCTGCCTACCTTGTCCTTTCTTCTTCCTTTAAGCAAATTATCTCCTACCACTTAAATTCTATAGACATTCAGTGCAGCTAGAGCGTAAAATAAAAATAAGCTGAAACTTATCTCGTATTCAAGGGGCTCTTAATTTTACTAGGGTTTCACTACGTTTCATCCACGTTGAATTCTTCCTATCCGTGGCCCAAATACACTAAGATTACTAATTGATAGGAGCAACTAACTAAAATTACCTTCCTAAACAGAAACGCTTACGATGGCTAACATACAACAAACAAGAGAAACAGAAAAACACTAAATGTAACACCCTGTCCCGGAAGGGCTGACGTGTCACAATAACATGGTTTCTGAACAAAAAACATAATTTTATTTAATTACTTGTCAATGCATAATACATTAGACAAGCCAAACTTAAGGTTAATTTACAAACTTAAGTTCATGATATTTTATTCTTCTCTCTTAATCCCGCCCGATGTAACCTGTGGACCTGTATAAAAAAAATAAATAACGGAATAATCCGAATGCTCAGTACGGAATAATAGGCTTAAACAATTAGTATAATAATAATAATAATCAAACGTAATTTTATTTGAACTTACGATGCAAAGTAATCTTATTAAATAAATCAAATCGTATCATACGGAGGTACCCATGAGCGAACATAAAACGTGACAATATACAGGTAGCTACTCCTTCATATTTATCACACGAGATGGCGAGTTGGCATACCCGCTATCCATCTCCTTAATATTAATCCTATGATCGATCCATACGCCTCCAAATAGTCATATGTACCACACTTGTACTTAAGAGACGCCGTGAACTGATCTCACCTTCACGGGTGGTGCACATGTTGTCGATGCCGCAACAACATGCTCGTGGGACACTCCACGAGAAGCGACACTCATGGTATCGGAATAGAAATGATCTTATTCATATAACACAGAGAAAATATATTTTCGTAACATATATCGGAACATGTGATAATGAGTTTAATCAAACATAATAATATCGCATGACATGAAAGCTAAATTAAAATCAAAACTGAAATCCAACGGACAGTCAAGTAAATTGATAATCCAAAGACATGAGGAGTTTAAAAATATCTATAAACTCAATGGATTTATATCAATTGAATATAAAATAACACGGGATGAGGATAAGGATCCGTACCTTTAATGTTCCCAAGTGATGCTAATTGGTTTACCATTGTGTAGATTATCTACATACGAATTATTTTCTAATTAGAATTATATTTGAGATTTCTTTATCGATTCGTTTCAATAAGTATATGTTTTTAAATATTTATCTTAAATATATTAGTCCATAACAAATTATCCTTTTTTAACCGTTTGAAAGCTTTCTATAAAATCAAATAACTATAAAATAATAATTATATAATTATAAAATGTAAGAATACTTAATATTCATTTGTTTATACCATTTGTGTTATGAGTAACACTTTTGTACTTAATATTATTTATTGATTATAGGTATCTCTTTTGATTAAATCATCGTAAAAAGGGTTTCAAAATTTATATAATGTGTAACTCTTAGTTAATTAACTAGTAAGAACATATCACAATTAGCAAGTAAAATATTTTTAAACTTACCCACTGAATATTATAAGAAAAGTAATATAAAGAAAATTACTAACATAATTGTTTTTAATAAAAAAATGAGTGGGTAAAATAAAATAATATATTTTCAACTAACTCATCTTCTCATGAGAAAGGATGAGATAACAAGAAAAGAAATCACATGTTCACATTTTGATCAGTATCTTACTTTTTGAGTAGTTTCTGAATATTATTTGTGTGTATATGAACACATAAACACATATACATATAAGCGTAATTATAATTATGAGTGTACGGGGTTACCTTTTGTTCGAGATGACCAATAAGTTCAGATAATGAAGGGTCGTCGGTTGATGCTGGTTGCGTTATGATGTCGATCGCAGTGGTTCGGGGGTGGCGGGGGTTGACTATGGAGTGGAGATAGTGAACTAAGGTATCGTTTTGGGTGTTTTAGTTTATTTCCATTTGCTTGATACGTGAACCGTCGCCTGAAAAAGTTTCAGGTTGGCTGGAAACCTGTTTTCAATTCTACGAGAGGTGGCGAAGTGACCGAAAGTTACTAACAAGGCGAATATAGGTAGCGTGGTTATCTTGTTGATATTTTAGTTTGTTTTTGGCTCGCCGATGATCGCCAAGTGTTGTCGAAAAACTTATCTTAGAGACGAATAACGGTTTGTTGGTGAACATCGGTTGCGTCGTGACGTTGGCTGCGGAGGGGGTTGCCGGCTGGCTATAGACTGGAAAGAGTGAACAAGAGTACTATTTTGGTGTTTTGGTTTGTTTCGGTTTACCGAAAAGATGAACGGCCGCTGGAATTAATGTCGGAAGGTGTGATTGTGTGGAATTAGAAGTTATGAGACATGTATATATATACCCGTTTTACTTTGCGACGAAGATATAAATACAGATGATGATAGACTCGATTGTTAGCTAGCCACGTCTCCATGCTCTCATATGTATCTTCATGTACGTTTTTCGTTGATCTCTATCCAAAGACTTAATTCTCAAATTCCAATGTTACATGTTTCTTTTATATTCATTTTATTACGTATCGATTTTCTGTATATCATTATATTATATATATATTCTTTTATTAAATATAACACGTAAATTGTAATGACTTTTATTTCTATTATCATAATTTTACGTATCTTTATTTTATTTTATTATTACTATTATTTTTATTTGTCACATATTTTATTAAACCTATCAATGTTTAAATGAATTAAATAATGATTTAAAATTTTGCTTATTACACTAAACGTCAAGATAACTATGCTCTAATACTTTACAATCATATAATACAACAGAAATTCATTAACTTTAACCATCACATCATAAGTAAATAAAAGTTCCCATATCTTTTTGTAGTCATTGATATAGCAATTACACATTTGAGGCGAACACACACCCGGATACAGCTACAGGACTCAAACTTGGGTGTTTTTCTCTTTCTAATAGCATGTGGCTCGGATCAACATTATATACTAGCGCTTTTCGACATTCATCCCCTTCTCCATCACGTCTATTTCATCATATACTTGTATACTTTGCAGCAGCAGTTTCTCGTCTGTTTCATTTGTCATTCTAGAAAAATTACCCTTGTTTGGGGATCCTATATGAACCCGTCTTTGATGATCAATTAGAGTGGGTCGGGTTAGTTGTCTATTCCCCAATGGCAGGCCTTTTGGAAGCATCAAAACAACTTCTGACATAGTCGGTCTTTTAGAAGCTGGTGATTGAGTGCACAACAACCCGACCTCAATAATCTGCTTCACATGCTCTTTGTGTTCATTTACATCCAATGTCTCATCAATGAGCATAACATGCTTTTTATTCTCATACAACTTCCAAGCCTGTTGACACATAAAAAGTGATAAATTGAAATATGAAAAAAGTGGAGAGATATTTGTGAAAGCGATTGTCTCACGTCTTCCAGGAGGTAATCCATTGATGGTTTATCAGAGTTCATGTCAGTACACCTTCGTCCGCTAATGATTTCAAGAACCACGATTCCAAAGCTATATGTGTCAACTTTATCTGATAAGACACCATGTATGGCATATTCGGGTGCCGTGTAGCCCCTGGTAATATGTTATATAGATAAAATAAAATATCTGATTAGACTCTTTATGTGGAATCAAAGAGAATCTTTTTTAAATTAACTTACAGTGTCCCAACAAACTTGGTGCTAATATGACTTCTATCCTCTGGTTGAAACCTTGCCAACCCAAAATCTGCTATTTTGGGTTGAAAATCATGATCAAGGAGAATATTGCTCGACTTTATATCTCTATGAAGGATTTTGACATGGAATTCATCGTGTAGATGAGCTAGACCCCTAGCTATCCCAAATATTATGTTGTATCGTTGTTTCCAGTTCAGAGTCCCTCTTTTCACACCTCCATTATGAAGATATTTATTAGTATATATCAACTGTTTCTAAATGAATATCTTCATGTGAAGAAATTTTTAAGTTTTGTGACAGCAAATTACCCCACAAGAATCTGTCAAGGCTTCCATTTGGCATGTATTCCAGGACAAGAAGTAGGTTTGATTCTTCACTGGACCATCCAAGGAGACGGAGAAGGTTCCGATGGTGAACATTACTTACGAGCTTAACTTCATTTTCGAATTCTTCTTTTGCTTTAGCATAACCTACTTTAATTTTCTTAACCGCCACAATCTCATTGTCTTCAAAAATTGCCTATTATATAAACAGAACATAATATATATAGTTCAAATATGGGATAATTTTGATTAATGTAAGCAACGGAATACAAAAGGTTGTATATCCTTTTACCTTGAATACTTCACCAAAACCTCCTTTACCTAAAAGATTTTCTTCACTGAAGTTATTGGTTGCCAATTGCAGATCTTTGTAATTGTAATTTATGGCCCCCTTCAATTCCGGTGCATCTAGGACATCACATGGTCAGCATTGTGATGAAAATTAATATAGTATTGCTTTAAGAAATATATTGGGGAAATGGTATTTGATATATCCAACACTATGAGCATTATCACTCACAAGCAGTGAGGCGTACAAACCTCACATACCGAGTGTTGGTAGATTCCTCATACAAGATTAGTCAAATATTAGTATTCTCACACTAAGTGAATGTTATGCAATTAATCACCTTCTTCAGTCTTCTTAGACTTCTTCCACCGTAGAAACAATAAGCACGAAACAATTAAGATAATAAGAAGACCTACACCACCAGCTGCTCCAGCAATTACTGGTACCTTGCTTGAATTCCCTAATATATATGATCATATGAAATTTAGAAGCTTAACAAATGTGAAGCTCGAGGTAATTCTAAAAACTAAATGAAGAAATAGAAAGAAGATTGTGAGGCGTAACCTTTTAAGTAACTTGCGATATATGTTGTTTGGTTATCACTGAAAAATGGAGTCACTGAATACCTTGCAAAACAGCCCATGCTGATAAACCGTGCTTCTGTTCTAGGAAGACAATTAAATAAACCGCTATATGCCATATCGATGCAGGTTTGGCAAATGCCCTTGTTTATATTTTCAACACACTGTGCAATTGCATACACTGTTGCATTATCACTTGTGATTTGGGTTGTGGATGCAACATAGAAGTTACTAGTTTTTGGAGTAGCGTCTTTTATATTTGATAACATCCCCCCTACATCTTGGGTAAAGGTTGTTGTTGGCTGAGATGCTGACTGATTGCCACACAATCCAAGTGGACCGATGCCTGCATCCTCGACGACATTCGGATCATTGTAGAAGTTATCATAGTTTGCATACCTTGAAAACAAATGACTTGAATTTCTTAGACATTTTTACCAAGGGTGCTGAAATTATATTAAAAAAAAGTACTCTCTGATAACTTACAGAAAACCAAAAGGTTGTACACATTCAACAAATTAATAAGCTTTTACCTGAATCCTAATAGTTAAGATAATTTTTGGGAAATCTGATTTGAAATCCATGAAAGTTAAAACAATTATTGATCACCATCTATGCTGTTGCTTCAATGTCTTTGTTGAAGCAACTACTATCCAAACAATTACCAAAACTTGCATATCTAATATCAATTATATCCTTCGTTTGAGACACCTCTCCTGTTTTTTTCCTCTACATTTTTTTTCTCATGCTGGATAATTAAGCACAAAACTAAGTACGCGCTATAGAAATTCTCTTTCAGTTATCAGTCTCTAAACATATGATCATACACTTCATATTCTTCTTATAATCAAGTCTTCAAATACATGTTGAAGCACTAATTAGGGCTGGTACTTATATGCATGTCTATTGATGATTGACACTGCAAATTAAGAAGAAATGAAGGGTCTCTTTAGTTTATCTTGTTTCTAAAAGGGTTAAATGACAATGCATATTTTCTCTCTTTATAACTAGACTTTTCAGGTCAACCAAATAAACTAAATCCTTCATTTTTATAATCTGAGAGCTATAAAATTATCAACAATCACTATCAATACAGTTGTATTATTGGAATGATATTGCAATGTATTTATCAATTAAAGTATAAAAAAAAGCATAACAATTTCCCACACACAGTATTTATCAGTTTTCTTTTAACTAGAAGATTAAATTATATACTTGATCTTTTTTTTTGTTATTAGCTATTTTATATAATTTACTATAAAACGATTACAATAAAGTGGCAGGCAAAGGGGCAACAAGCTGCGCCGCAACCCCCTTTTGAATAGCAAAGCCAATCCTGCTAAAAACGAAGCTTTGGGACCTAGAAGCTGAAGAGGTTCCGTGTACGACGCGCTGAACCCTACTCAAAAATTTCACAGCCTCTGGAGCCAGAAAACCAAATGTATCAAAGGCAAATGGTAGAAAGACATGTTGATTATCTAAACAAGCTTTCTCGTGTTTAACAACTTTGCCCGATCAAAGGCAAATGGTAGAAAGACATGTTGATCTTTTAAAAGAAAAATGATATACTTGAATGCTTAATGTCAAAACTGAAACTTCATAGCACAACAAATCATACGAGCTTATTACAATCTATAACTCTACTAAAACATATGTGGGGAGTACTAGTTACTGACTTACTAATCAACTATGAAAAAAAAATAATTAAAAAAAAAACTTTACCTGACAAAACAGTTATCAAAGAAAGTATAAGCACCATTTCCAGTTATGCAGCTGTTTAACTCGGACACCCCGGCGTCTACACAAGCCACACACTGAGCTGCAGAAAGGTAGTTTCTGCACTGGGCGAGTCCAAACACCGAGTCCCCCTCGGACAAACTTTGCGCTCTTGCGTAAAAGACACCGTTGCTGGATAACTGTCTTCTTATTTCCGTAAAGGTAGAGTTGCGATTGTTAATAAAATTTGATAGATTTATCGGAGGGTTACGGCCACAGAACGATCTGATGGGCGTTTTAATATTATTGTTTTCGGTTTTGTTTGGCTGTGAAGTTCCTGGTTTTATCAGGAATAATACAAGGAACAGAACCAAAACAGCCATCACATCCACCCTCAGTGTTGGGCTATATATGGCATATTAATAAAGAAAAGTATTATGAAATCAGGTGGTTTGAGCAAACAAAGCATTATGGAAATATGGAATATGTTGTTAATAAAAAATCAATAGAAAACTGGTTTTGTTGACCATTCCTGGATGGTGATTGGTGGCCGGCATATTGCTGGTGGTCAGACGTCCTCATGTGTGGGGTTGAAGTTTGAACAAAATGAAATATTTAAACACCTAAATTTTGAAGTCTGTTAAAATATATGCATATTTTTCAGTTTATAATCCTTCCTATCTTGTGCTATTTACTTTGCCTGTTTATCTTACGATTGGTTTTATCTATACTATATATAATGTGTGAAAGAAGGGCAAATTAAGACACTTGTTTTTAAGAGATTTATAAATGTTTAAACACATGGTACAACCTAAAATGAGAACAAAGTAGTCATTCTAGTCTAAAATATCACGTATTTTTTTATTTTCTTCAAAATAGTTACAACATTTTCCCTTCAACTTTAATCAACTAATATAAATTTAAATAATAGTTATAAATTTGGTCATTCATCTTTTAACTATCTATTCTTTATAATTTCATTTTTAACCCAAATACTCCCAAGATTTTTAAATGGTCATAACTTTTTCGTACGTTAATATTTTTTTTTAAATTGTACCATAAAAACGAGCATTTAATTCTCTTTAATTTGAATATGATATTGTCATAGTTTCTTTTCTGTTAAAAAAATAAAATTTTATGTATATGCATTTCCCGTCCGGTTTTGATGGTTTTAAATTAAACTATGAGCCAAGCCATTATTAACGGTTTCTGGTCACCGAAAACTGAAACTAGACCGTTGAAAATAGAAACTCAACAAAACCAAACCATTAACGATGGTTAGGTTTCATTTTCGTTTGTACTTTGATATTAAATTGAGTTTAAAATAATAACAATGAATTTACTTATAACAATAAATGGTTTCACGGTTACAACGAAACAACAAGCACCCATAAACCTATATGATTACCAAAGTATGTATTTCCCGCAGCATCGCGCGGACACCCATCTAGTTGTGTATAATATACGGGATGGTCCACACTTGGGCTTCTCTGTTATACTTTGGGCTTGCATGGCTCACTTGGGCTTCTCTATTTTCGGAAAAGAAATCGTTGCCACCCACTGTCGATGTTTGTAAGGACGCGTTTCCCGGATTCTCCGACGTTTATTTGGGACTGGCGCGTCTTGCTTCGCTTCCTTGCTTAGTCGGTCACCTATAAAGGGGCAGCCCCTCTCCTAGAACAAAAAAATCAGTATTCCAATCAGTTTCATCCGAGTAGGTTCCTACCAAGTACTGATTCTTATTTTCAAGTATTATATATTATAAATTTATAACTTTGAAATTCAATAATCGATTTTTCCTGAGAAAATCATAAACTTTAATATCTCTTATTATAGTATATATACATGTCCGGACATTTTAAAATTCTAAGAATAAATTAATGAATTGAAGACGCGTACTATTTTATAACATAAACTACATGTTAGTGCAAAAATCGGCAGAACTTTTTTTGTTTTGTGTTGGTGTTTTAAAAAGTAAGACGTGTGGGATCACTATTGAAAATAAAAAAAGACGTCTTTTACTTGGTCAAAGAAATTTGCAATTGACTCCCATTCTCTCCAAAATCACGCGGGTCAACATTTCTTTGGAGGACAAAGAAAATGATATTTTAAATTATTAATCAACATGAAAATTCACACACAAATTTCACTTGCTTGTGAGGGACTATGTAGAACAAATTTCACCCAGGCTCAACCCACAGACCCATGACTCCATGAGTACTCGACTCGTCCGGAAATTCTGTTACATCTACGTACGCGGTGAGGAGGGTCCACATGACTAGAGGAATGTTTATTTGTTAAACATAACACAAACAATTAGACCGTTAATTACATTAGCCCACGGCCATATGAGAGGGACAGCAACCATAATTCATCTACTACATATACGCAATTACGAAACTTTGCATTCATCGTCCCTCTTGGGGAATGAATATTGATTCTCATGTGCATGCATGGCTGGTCACAAGAAAAACCTCATTGAAGAAACATGAAATGAATCTGACCTGATCCATGACGATGTTCCCCGGTCTTCGAGATGAACGAACCACGACTCGATCTTCTTCTCCGCTCAGATCTGCAATGGTTTTTGGGGGTGTGGAGGTGACTGCTAAGAAATCTCGAGGATCTCTTGTTTACAGACACAAAAATGGTTATGGTGGTGGCTCTTATTGAGAACAACAACCCTTAATAAGGAGGTGGAGACCTCCTTATATAGGGAGCCTCATGGCCACCATCATGGTACCCTAATGGGCCTAGCCCAGTTAGGGTTACCTCCACAAAACCCCCTCAGCCCAATAATATTGTATTAGTCCATATAATAAAATAAGCCAGACATAATAAATTAAGGTCGTAAGCCGGGTTTAGTACCATACCCCTACAAGCCCCCCAAGTCCAGTGTTGCTCCTAGGCGTGCAAGCGTTTAGGTGGAGCGCTGGACTTCATAAGGTGTGTTAGGATATGAGGCGGTTTTTTCCCCTTTCTTCGGCCTTTTCTTTATTGTCTTTGAGTTTTGAGAGGTTTTCTCCATGATGGTGACATGTTGTGATCCTTATGATAATAATGGTGCAGAGCTATAAAATAATGAAGCATGCGCGAGTTGCGGCTTATGAGCTATAATATGATGATAATGACTGGCCCACAAGGGCCTCTTCTACGCAGGATGACTATCCCGGCTTGTCTTCAAAATAATAATGGAGTCACAAACGGCCAGATAATAATAACAATGTCATAGGTGCTTGTGCAACTCGTAGCCGAACCTGCAAAAACATATCAACTAAAAGTGGATGTATTACAAGGTTCCCAGCCTCGGGCAAATTATGAGGTGTGCCCAACCTACGTTGGCGCGTGGCCGTTTGAGATATTATTATGCTCCCGACCTTTATGTTTGGCGCGTGGCCATGTGGGATATTATCAGGCTCCCGACCTTTATGTTTGGCGCGTGGCCATGTGGGTTTATAAGGATTCCCAACCTTTAAGTGTGGCGCGTAGCCGTATGGGTTTATGAGGATTCCCAACCTTTAAGTGTGGCGCGTAGCCGTATGGGTTTATGAGGATTCCCAACCTTTAAGTGTGGCGCGTAGCCGTATGGGTTTATGAGGATTCCCAACCTTTAAGTATGGCGCGTATTGAGGACCCGCGGATGCGTATAGATGGCAGCAGAATGCTGATTCGCGGCGCGCATGCATGGCGGCATACTAAGGATCCGCGGATGCGCATACATGGCAGCAGAATGTTGATCCACGGCGCGCAAGCATGGCAGCGTAGTGAGGATTCGCGGGTGCGCATGCATAGCAGCGTATTGAGGACCCGCGGATGCGCATACATGGCAGCAGAATGTTGATTCACGGCGCGCAAGCATGGCAGCGTAGTGAGGATTCGCGGGTGCGCATGCATGGCAGCGTATTGAGGACCCGCGGATGCGCATACATGGCAGCAGAATGTTGATTCGCGGCGCGCATGCATGGCGGCATACTAAGGAACCGCGGATGCGCATACATGGCAGCAGAATGTTGATTCACGGCGCACAAGCATGGCAGCGTAGTGAGGATTCGCGGGTGCGCATGCATGGCAGCGTATTGAGGACCCGCGGATGCGCATACATGGCAGCAGAATGCTGATTCGCGGCGCGCATGCATGGCGGCGTAGTGAGGATTCGCGGGTGCGCATGCATGGCGGTGAAGTCTTCTGCGCAAAACCAAAGGCATGGAGTCATCTTCCGACCCACATGGTGGTTTCCGCGGGCGCGCATGCATGGCGACGGAGTGATGACTCGCGGGCGCGCATGCATCACGGCGGAGCATGGATATTTCCGCGGTGGCGGAGTTCTTCCGAGACTGTTAACTTTAGTTGCTCCGGTGGTTATGGAGGAGCACCGATATGCGTGTGTGGGTGACCTCCAGCTGTTTGGAATTTATTCTAAGGAACACACATGTGACCCGCGGTAAGTGACCCTTAGCGTTCATAAAGATCCGCGGTGATCGGTGTTCGTCTAACGGAGTGTTGATCTGCGGTGCGCGCACGCATGGAGGCGGAGTGGTGATCCAAGGTCGCGTATGCATGGCGGCGAAGTGGTGATCCGCGGGCGCGCATGCATAGCGGCTGAAAGTTGAGCGCACATGCATGGCGGAGAGTTGAGCGCGCATGCATGGCGGTGAGTTGCGCACAAGCATGGTAGAGGGTTGCGTGCACATGCATAGCGTTGGAGTCTTCTACGTAAAACCAAAAGCATGGAGTCGTCTTTCGAACTCACATGGTGGTTTCCGCGGGCGCGCATGCATGGCTGCGGATTGAGGATCCGCGGGCGCGCGTGCATGGCGGCGGAATGGTGACCCGCTGGCGAGCATGCATGGTGGCAGTCTTGATCCCGGCGGTGCGTACGTATGGTAGTGGAATGGCAGAAAGTTGAGCGCGCATGCATGTCGGGAGTTGAGCGCGCATGCATGGCGGAGAGTTGAGCGCGCATGCATGGCGGGAGTTGAGCGCGCATGCATGGCGGAGAGTTGAGCGCGCATGCATGGCGGGAGTTGAGCGCGCATGCATGGCGGGAGTTGAGCGCGCATGCATGGCGGAGAGTTGAGCGCGCATGCATGGCGGGAGTTGAGCGCACATTCATGGCGAAGGGTTGAGCGCGCATGTGCTTTGCCTTAGTTGTGCTTAGGTATTTTTATGGTCCAGCTGCGCAATACGTAGGATGGATGCTATGAGTAATTTGAGCTAAGGCTCATATTATTGGGCTAAGGCCCTAACGTTTTAGAGTTAAAACTCGTTAACGCGTCTGAGCTTGAAGCTCGCGCATGTATGTTTTACTTCGTTTTATTTTTAGTTTAATGTCAATACAATGTTGTCATATTGCTCAAAATTAACAAAGGGAAGTGTGAAACATGTATGCAAAAGGTAATAGAACGCATGTTTTGAAAAAATAGAGCGTATCATTATTCATAATGGCTTAAAAAGCCTTGATTACGAACTTGACAACTTTTACATGAAACATTTTCTAAGTTGTGCTGCGTTCCATGTGCGCGGGATCTTCCATAGGTGGTGGAATGTTGATCCGCGGCTGTGCGCATGCGTGGCGGCGGAGAGAGGACCCGCCGGCGCGCATGCATGGTGGCACGCAGGTGTTGACCCGCGGTAAGTGACCCTCGGCAGTGCGCATGCATGGCGGCGGAGAGAGGACCCGCCGGCGCATATGCATGGTGGCACGCAGGTGTTGACCCGCGGTAAGTGACCCTCGGCAGTGCGCATGCATGGCGGCGGAGAGAGGATCCGCCGGCGCGCATTCATGGTAATAGAGTCTTGACCCTCGGCACTGCGCATGCATGGCGTCGGGGTGTTCCTCCGATGCGGCGCATGCATGGCCGGGAGAGTTCGTCCGCAGCGCACTTGTATGGCGTCGGAGTGTTCCTCCGATGCAGCTTCCTCCAAGGCGGCGCATGCATGGCGAGGAGTGTTCCTCCGATGCGGCGCATGCATGGAAGCAAAAACGTGATCCGTGGGCGTACATGCATGGCGGCTAGTTGTTCCGCAGGGCGCCTGTTCATGACGGCGGAATGCATCATCCAAGGCGGCGCGCATGCATGATGGCGGGTCGTTGATCCGCGGGGTCGTGCATGCAAGGCATCGGAGCATTCCGCCGTTGTTGGTTTCATGGCGGCGCGCTGTTGCCTCAAGGTGGCGCGAATGAATGATGGCGGAATGTTGATCCGCGACGGTGTGCATGCATGGTGGCAATGTATGGAACCGCGGTGGCGCATGCGTAGTAGCGATGTATCGAACCGCGGTGGCGCACGCGTGGTGGCGATGTATTGTGCCGCGGTGGCGCATGCGTGGTGGCGGAGTGTTGTGCCGCGGTAGCAGACATGCGTGTTGCGTTGTTCTTCCGTGGTGACGCGCATGCATGGTGACGCGGCGACGATCTGCGGTGGCGCTCATATATTGTATCGGGGTGTTCGACTGTGCGCATGCATGATGGCGCACTGTTGCTTATGGGCGCGGAATGGACGTCACAGTGGTGGTGTTGGAAAGCCAGAGCGCTTATATGGTCCGCAATAACGCGCGGTGTTGATTCACGCCAGGGCTCATGGATGGACGCGCGGTGCAGATCCGCGGCGGCGCACATGTATGGCGCCTTGATGGCGGAGACAGCCCCGACGGAGCTGAATAGAAGAAGGAGGCGGAGTCTATCTGGCCAGCACTGTTCTGATGAGTTTTGTACAAGACATCCCTGGATGACAAGACAATTGAAGCTGGCCGCACCATCCTTTTTTTTTGTAAGGTAGCAGATCTAAAAGCTCATTTTTTGCATTATGAACTCGTATATGAAGATTTCTGCACCGGATCTTGGCTGTATTGCCGGAAAAAATGCAAATCTTGCACCGTGAGAATTTTTGGCCACCGAAATAAGTAGTAGATCTGGTCGTCACGGTCAGATCTAATTAAAACCGTCACAGATCCGGAGCATTATTGTCCGAATCTGGTAGCTTTTTCTGAAAAATTATCACATCTGAAAAGGTTTTCAGATTTATTTCACCCTCTCGTTCTTCCAAAAAGCAGATCTAGAAGTCAGAAAAGGAGAGTCGAAGATGCGACTCGTTTTCGATGTGGTCCCACGGATAGATCTGAGAACCGAGACGAAAATCAAGACGTGGTTCGTTGCCGGTCCCACGGATGGCGCCAATGAAGAAACATGAAATGAATCTGACATGATCCATGACGATGTTCCCCGGTCTTCGAGATGAACGAACCACGACTCGATCTTCTTCTCCGCTCAGATCTGCAATGGTTTTTGGGGGTGTGGAGGTGACTGCTAAGAAATCTCGAGGATCTCTTGTTTACAGACACAAAAATGGTTATGGTGGTGGCTCTTATTGAGAACAACAACCCTTAATAAGGAGGTGGAGACCTCCTTATATAGGGAGCCTCATGGCCACCATCATGGTACCCTAATGGGCCTAGCCCAGTTAGGGTTACCTCCACAAAACCCCCTCAGCCCAATAATATTGTATTAGTCCATATAATAAAATAAGCCAGACATAATAAATTAATGTGCCAGAACTTTTTTTGTTTTGTGTTGGTGTTTTAAAAAGTAAGACGTGTGGGATCACTATTGAAAATAAAAAAAGACGTCTTTTACTTGGTCAAAGAAATTTGCAATTGACTCCCATTTTTTCCAAAATCACGCGGGTCAACATTTCTTTGGAGGACAAAGAAAATGATATTTTAAATTATTAATCAACATGAAAATTCACACACAAATTTCACTTGCTTGTGAGGGACTATGTAGAACAAATTTCACCCAGGCTCAACCCACAGACCCATGACTCCATGAGTACTCGACTCGTCCGGAAATTCTGTTACATCTACGTATGCGGTGAGGAGGGTCCACATGACTAGAGGAATGTTTATTTGTTAAACAGAACACAAACAATTAGACCGTTGATTACATTAGCCCACGGCCATATGAGAGGGACAGCAACCATAATTCATCTACTACATATACGCAATTACGAAACTTTGCATTCATCGTCCCTCTTGGGGAATGAATATTGATTCTCATGTGCATGCATGGCTGGTCACAAGAAAAACCTCATATATGTGGCGAGGCTAACAAAGTTTGTTTTGCAGATTTTTGGGAAGGTTTAGCGTGATCGTAATGCATTAGTCAACAATCATGGGTTTGGCATGATTTAGTGATATTCTTCTAGGAGATTTTTTTTTGGGAAGTTCTGTATGTTGAAGTTAATACAAGAGCTCGAGAGGTTATGTGGTACATCCTTCTTGGTCAACATTTACCATGGAGGAAGAAGAAAGTGATATTATTAATAAACGTGAAAATTCACACACAAATTTCACTTGCATGTGAGAGGAAGAGGAGCTATGTAGAATAAATATTGCTAAACGTTGTTACAAAATCAATGAGTATTAGTCCGTTTTCTTTGGTGAAAGTCATTACTGACAAGTATCTGTCGATGAAGGTATGTTGATAATACTGATGAGTAATCTATTTGCTGGCATATTACCAAGCAATGTTCACGTACGAGGGTTTTCCGATAAAACCTTTAGCTAGGGATTATCGACGGTAATTTTCGATGGACGACAATTTTCTTTGGTGGAGCAAACACTATCGTTGACAGTCGTGTCAGGGAGGCAAGTATGGCAATTAATTCAAAATATGAAAATTAGCAACTATGCGTATTCATTAAGAGTTGTTAGGGAGGCAAATAGAGGATTAAATAAAAAGAGAGAACAATGATCTTGTATACATATAAAAACAATTTAAAGTTTGTGATGTGATGCAAATGAAACTTTAACGGGCAGAAAATTGAACTGTGGAGGCCGTGGCATTGGAGGACAACGATGTTAAGGTTTCACCGACTTGAATCTTTACATCGTTTTCATGAAAGGTAGATCTTACTGGTGGTATTTGATCAAGTGATCTGTCACTTATAAGAGTAACTACTTCAGACATTGCAGGCCTTGCAGAAACTGGTGATTGAGTACACATCAATGCTATCTCTATGATCTTCTTTGCCTCTTCTTCTCCATACTCACTGGGGTCTAATGTGTTATCCACTAGATTCAAATGTGTGCCGTTATCGTATAGATTCCATGCCTATGAAACACAATAACGGAAGCAAAGTTAAATAGAATGAAGGTTAAGATCTGTCAACATATATATATCAATGAATTTTGAATTTAACCACCTAGTATAAACTAGTGACAATATAGCTGGTTTAGAATAATTAATCCAAGTTTTGGGATGCTTACATGATCAAGTAAGTTTTGGTTAGCTGATTCCTCATCTTTGACATTGTGACACTTTTTCCCACTAATAATTTCAAGGACCACAATGCCAAAGCTGTATGTATCCACTTTCTCAGATAATTGTCCATGAATGGCATATTCCGGTGCTACGTAACCACTTTGCCTGGTAAGATTAACAAATTTTATTGGTCAAATCTTTCCAACACAAGAGTAGAGCATATAATTAGCAGCAAGTTTTCTATGTATTAATTTAAACATACAATGATCCTGGCAAGTTTGTGCTAAGGTGAGTCTTGTCTTCGGGAAGTAGTCTTATCAGCCCAAAATCTGCAATTTTTGGTTGAAGTTCATTGTCAAGTAGAATATTGCTAGGTTTTATATCCCAATGGATGATGGTAACATGGTACTGTTCATGTAGATATGCAAGACCCCTTGCTGTCCCAAAGATTATTTCAATCCTCTGCCTCCAACTTAGATTCCTTGATTTGTTACCTGTCATTACAATATATCTTTACTAGATGCAAAATAGAGAACATAACAGTTTACAACTATAATCATTCGTATGATGGCTCAACTCACCATAAAGAAACTGGTCAAGGCTACCATTGTCCATGTGCTCGTGGATAAGAAATAAGAAGGGGCCTTTGCTACAATAGCCAACAAGGCGTAAAATATGGCGATGATGAACATTACATATAATCTTCAGTTCATCAAGAATGTGTATATTTCCTCTAGTAGACGTCATAAATGTCTTCTTAATTGCAATTGTATCCCCGTTCTTGAGAATGCCCTGCATCATACCACCGTAAACAAATACTGAAATATTATTTCCATAGATTAATACACAAACTTTATTCCTAAGTAAATGTATTAGTTGTTTATTCCATAGTATATAACTTCCGAATTCGTTATAGTACCTTATATACTTCACCAAACACCCCTCCTCCAAGTTTGTTCATGTCATTGAAGTTGTTGGTAGCTTTTATTAAATCGCCATAGCTATATCTTGTTGGACCTTGCAGCAGCACAGTTGATCCAGTTGATTTATCTAACCACCAAAAATTTAAAAGGTAACAGAAACCAGTAAGGAAGGTGTACATTTCTTTTAGCTAGTCGGTGGCTGGCGTGTGTTAAAAAATTTAAAGAATTCAATATATAAGTTCATGCGTATTGTGTTTACCCAGATGACGGTTACTTGAGTTTTTTGATCGGATTCGCCATAGGAAAAATGCGAGTACCACAAAGAGAAAGCATACCCCTCCAACAACTCCGCCAATTATGGTTCTCTTACTTGAATCGCCTGAGCATAGATATGCGAAAAATTGAAAATACATTTATATCCTACAACAAAATCTGGTAGCATATGAAGAAGAGTTTTAGGTCTCACCATCCCAAAGGAGAGGTTTGATATTAGTTATTTGGTCTTGTCTGAAAAACGGAGTCGTGGAATACTTCATAAAACATCCTCGGTCCATTGACCGCCCCGAAGAACTAGGTAGACAACTATCTAGAGTAGTATATCTGGAATCCATGCATTCTACACAATCACTTTGACTTAGGTTTAGATTACATTGGCCAATGGCATACACGGTAGCATTACCCTTAGATATTACCCTCAAAGAAGCTGCATAGAAGTTGGATGTTCTTGGGACTGCTATTCTAAGGTCAGATAATAACCCATTTGTTGTTTTACTGAACTCTGCTTGCTGAGTTAATGATCCGTTATTACATTTTAGCAAGCCATTTCGAACTTTAGACTCAGAATAAAAGTTATAGTTCTCGTACCTATGCCAAAACAATTGTAATTAGCATCAACATGAGCTTTTGAACACCTAATTTACTCTAGCATAATTAATGATGTAAAGATAAAGGAGTAACCTGCTAACGTCTTGAGATTTTCTAGGTCTACTAGTTGGTATGGGAATATATGACACTCATGTGTCAATATCATTGAACTGATAGAAAGTTAAAGGTTTAGTGTTTAGGGTAAACATGTCGGCCAACTCATAAGCATGTCAATGCGTTAATGGCACAATTAAGAATGTATCAAAACAGGTTAACCCACTCAAGACATACATAACACATTTAAGTTATCATTTAAATAGATTGATAGGTTGACATAGACACTTTATGACAATTTGTCAAAAATTCATATTTCTATAAATAATTAAACATTACTGATTGTTATTTTTGAAAACTTCTATTTAATTGTGTTAATCGTTCTTATTATGTGTTAACCGCGTTTAGTGAATGTCAACAATCACAAATGCATTAAACGTGTCGCGTGTGTTGTTGAACTAGTATATTTAATCACTTTTAAGGCCAAGTGTAGTGGGGTGATGGTTGGGGCGAAACGGGGCGAGAAGGAGGAGGAACACTGCCCCCCCCCCCCCGGCGATATTGGGGCGAAAAGGGGCGGGGGCAGGTGGATCTTAGCGCCGGAAGAAAGGAAAAAAATAATATAATATTATTATTACCGTTGAACAACGGTCAACTAAAAAAATTAAATTAAAAACTTAATATAAATATCAAACCAATTAAACCATTTTCACCATATCATACACAAACTCAAACATAAAAATACCAATCATTTTCATCATTTCATACTTCTTCAAACTCAATGGGTTCCCTGGAGTCCACAAATTCTGCCGAGATTTGGGATCAAGTAATCAAGGAGTGTCAAAGAATTCATCAGATTCATCGACGAGTGGCGGAAGAGCATTTAGAAGTCACGAACGCAGTTCGGGCCGTCGCCAGTAACATATTGTCCGGCTATACTAGCTATTCGCCGCCACGTAGACGGTCATATATCCTTCAAGATAGTAGCAAGCGAACGATCGTTTGATGAAAAACTACTTCAACGACAGACCTACATTTAATGACGTTATGTTTCGACGTCGTTTTCAGATGTTTAAGCGTTTAATTTTGCGCATCGTTGGAGATATGGAACGGGAATATGAGTATTTCAACATAAACCCGACGCAAGAGGATATTTAGGATTCTCCGCCATCCAAAAGTGTACTTCGGCTCTACGCATCCTCGCATACGGCAACACGACCGACATCAACGACGAGTATTTAAAGATAGCTGAGAAAACGACGAGAGATACGTTGGAGAATTTTTGCATCGGTAAAATTTAAATTGTTTGTATTAATTATTGCTTTTAATATAAATATTTTTTAATAATTTAATTTTATAGGAATAATACAATTATACTCTCGTCGTTATCTGAGGATTCCAACTTCAAACGACCTGACTCGCATATACGATGTACACGAAAGCAAACATTCTTTTCCAGGCATGATCGGGAGTATAGATTGCATTCATTGGGAGTGGTTCAACTGTCCAACAGCATGGCGAGGACAATACACTCGTGGTGACCATGGAGTGCCAACGGTTAGTCTTCAAGTCATTTGCTCACACGACCTCTGGATTTTGTCAGCCTACTTCGGCTCAGTCGGGTCCAACAACGACAAACCTTCTCAACGCGTCACCCGTGCTAGAGTATTGCATCAGCCGTAGCATACCGGTCTTACCGTTTTATGCCAACGACACATTCTATCGTCACGGATACTATTTGGGAGATGGGATATATCCATAGTACTCGATCATCCTCAAAACGTTTCAAGACCCGATCGAAGAAAAAAGATAATATTTTAAGAAGAAGCAAGAGTCCGTGAGAAAGGATATCGAGAGGTGATTAGGGGTTCTAAAAAAACGTTGGTATTATGTGAAAAACCCATGTCGTGTATGGTCGTTGGCAAAAATGAGCGATGCCATGTATACGTGTTTCATATTGCATAATATGATTTTAGAAGACGAGGGAAAAGCAATATGTCAACACTATATACCAGGAAGCGTTCCAGAACAGTTCCCTGAACCAACCCAAGACCAACGAACGTGTAACATTCATCAGCTCACATCAAGTGATATACATAACCAACTGAAGGCGGATTTGGTTCAACACGTGTGGGATAATCGTCTCGTTGAGGACGAAGACGAGGAGGAGGACGAAGACGAATAGATTAGTTTTTTTATTTGTATTTTTATATGTATTTTGTTGTGGTGTGTTTTTTATTATAATTTATTTTTATTATTGGTGTGTTTTTTTTTAGTTTTATGTATTTTTTTGTATATATTTTTTAATTTTAATACATTTTTATTTAATTATATAAATAAATTGGTTTTTATTTGTTTAGTTTAATTATAAAATATAAAAAGAAAATAATAAAATAAGATATTGTGGGCCCAGTTTATAGCCCCTACACCATTACACCCCAAAAACAAATTCTCACCCCTTACTGACTGGACGTCACGTGTCGCAATTCGCCCCCACTTGTAGTCCCTCCACTATGCATAGCCTAACTAACGTGTAACTTTCTTATTAAATATATAAGTGTTAGTGTTTACAAAAATGACAAGTTTAGTCAAACATATTGTGTTTGTTAAAGTGTCATGTTGTTCATGTTTGACTCGTATAGCACAACACTTACGACACATTTTGCCATTTCTACCCATGATCTATACCTGCTAGCCTTTAATATTATACGTGTTACGCCTTAATCCTTATGAGTTCTTTCTTAATTTTTTTACATGCGATTAAAAAAAAGTTTTTAATTAAATATATTTTCAAACAAATGCTTGCTTATGTTAACACAAAATAGCTTCCACGAATAAATGAATGCATGGATATGAAAGTTATTTAAAAAATAAAAAAACTATAGTTTTATGTATTTTTTTTGTGATATCACAGTCGTCGTAAAACACATAACCACCATTTGCAAACCCACAGGTTCTTAGCTGAACAACAGCATAGTCAAAACAAGCCACGCAATCCGCACTTGAGACATAACCCCTGCACGAAGCGAGACCCCAAACGGAGTCCCCGTTAACCAACGTACGTGCAGTCGCATAAGATACACGGTTGATGGACAACCGGCGGTGGAGGCTAGCAAGGGTGGTGTTAAGGTTGCTTGACAAATACTCTCGGTTCCTTCCTTTGTATTGACTACAATAAGATGCAAACAGTGTGCTATTTCTATCATTGGGTTGTGACTTTGCTTGTCCGGATGTGGCCAATATCACCCACAGGCCCATCAGACATCTAGACAACAACGTAGAATTATCCACCAACTTCATTTGTTTTCGATTCAGCGTTTATTTTAGCATGTCAAGGTATTGTGCCTTGAAGAAAACAATGCGATTATTTACAGGAAGTGGCATATATAGGCCAAAATATGAAGAAAGTGTATAAGTTTTAAACGACTTTTCCACCTAGAAATGACGTATTCTATACTAATCGATAGCGGGCCCAATAGGTACCCTAACAAATGTTTAACAAATTTAACGTATGCTTATATGCCGATAGTAAAAGAGAGTGATGTAGTAAATGTAATATAGTCTATCATTGTTACATCATCTTTTATATGATATTATTTTATTTAAAAAAGTTACGTAATAAACTTGAGAATTTTGTTCCTTTTAATTTTGGTATAGTATTCCTATAATTAATAAATTGGCTTATTTAAACATCCGGCGTGTTGTGCATATAAAATACGTGTGCATATATATATATATATATATATATATATATATATATATATACACACACACTAGTTTTTATCCCCCGTATTACGAGGGTTGTGTTTCGTTTTCGTGTCTAATATTCATATTTTTTTGTATTTTAATTTATGTATTATAAAAAAGTTAATAATATATTTAGGGTTTGATGATGAAATAGTTTCACAAATAAATGACATGTTATAACATGTTTAAAAGCTATGGATTTAGTGAGACTTATGACCCGTTTATTTTTTTTATTGTAAAATTGTTTCTTATTATAAATAATATATTTTTCTTAAAAAATTGGATATTAATATTTAGTATATTCCTACTTAATAAGATTTGCATATCAAATACTTGGTGAGATCATTTTTAAAACAACGAGATGTTATAACTCGTTTAAGGTTATCTAGGTATGGTGAGACAAATACCGTGAATTCGGGTCAAATGCACTTGAAGTCTTCATTTACAAATAAAACAATATGGTGGCTTGAGTAAATATAAGAAACAATCATAAAGCTTTTAAATGTTTCGTTTATTTACGGGGTTGTTTTATATTATTTGTTTATAATATTTATGTATGTTTTGAATTTTTATTTTTTTTATTGTATGAAAGTTAATAATATACTTATGGTTTGATGATAAATTGTTTCACAAATAAATGAGATATTATAACCCGTTTTAAAAACTATATAGTTTGATGAGACCCAAGACCCATTTATTTTTTTTACTATAAAATTGGTTTTTTAATTATAAATAATATATATCTTTTTTTAAATAAATCAGATATTAATTTTTAGTATATCCCTACTTTATAGGATTTTTATATCAAATATTTGGTGAGATTAATTTTTAATTTAATGAGATGTTATAACCCGTTTAAGAAATATATGGGTTTGATTAGACCCATACCCATGAATTCGGGTCAAATGCATGAGAAGCCTCCATTTAAAAAATAAGGAAATCTGGTGACTCTAAAAAAAGGGGAAGCGACCACATCGCGACACGTAGGATGTTATTGTTTTCGTTTATATATATTATAGATATATAGAAAAGGGTTAAAATAAAAAGACATAGTTTTGTAGGAAGAGTAAGAATAACATAAAATTTAGAGTTATGAAACTATTTACTTTAAATCCTTGATCTTAGTAAACTATTTGGTAATCTAAAAACTACCAATCTCAACCACTAGATCATAGATTCAAAAGCTTAGATTTATTCTTACTCTTCCTAGAAAACTATTTCTTTTTATTATAACTCACCCCTATATATATATATATATATATATATATATATATATATATATATATATATATATGGTTTTTATCCTCCGTATTATGGAGTTGTTTACTTTATTCGTTTCTAATATTTATATATATATACTTTTGGATTTTAATATTATTTATTTTAATAAAGTTAATGATATACTTAAGGTTTGATGATGAAAGGATTTTACAAATAAATGAGATGTTATAACCCGGTTTAAAACCTATATAGGTTTGGTGAGACCCATGACCCGTTTATTTTTTTTACTATAAATTTTTTTCTTAATTATAAATAATACCTTTTTTTTAAAAAAAAATCAGATATTAATTTTTTAGTATATCCCTATTTGATTTCCATGTATAGTATTTGGTGAGATTAATTTTTAATTTAATAAGATGTTATAACCTGTTTAAGGGATATTTGGGTTTGGTGTGACCCATACCCGTGAATTCGGGTCAAATGAATGAGAAATATTCATTTACAAATAAAGTAATATGGTGGCTTGAGAGAATATAGGGAGGTTTCGTTTATATATATTTAAATACATATATATATATATATATATATATATGTATATATATACTAGTTTTTATCCCCCGTATTACGGTGGTTGTTTTATATTGTTTGTTCTAATATTTATTTATTTTTTGAATTTATATTTTTTTATTGTATGAAAGTTAATAATATACTTATGGTTTGATGATAAATTGTTTCACAAATAAATGAGATGTTATAACCCCGTTTAAAAGCTATATGGTTTTGATGAGACCGAAGACCCGTTTATTTTTTTACTATAAAATTGGTTTTTTAATTATAAATAATATTTATGAAAGTTAATAATATACTTATGGTTTGATGTGACCCAAGACCCGTTTATTTTTTTTACTATCAAATTGGTTTTTTAATTTTAATAATATATATCTTTTTTAAAATAAATAAGATATTAATTTTTATTATATCCTATTTTACAGGATTGTTACATTAATAATTTGGTGAGAATAATTTTTAATTTAATGAGATGTTATAACCCGTTTAAGAAATATCTGAGTTTGGTAAGACCCATATCCATGAATTTGGGTCAAATTCATAAGAAGCCTCTATTTAAAAATCAAGCAAATCAGGTGACTCCAAAAAAAGGGGGAGCGACCACATCGCGACGCGTATGATTTATATATATATATATATATATATATATATATATATATATATATATATATATATATATATAAGGATCTTAAGAGAATCCTTTAAAAATTGAGAACTTTGAGAACCATTTTAAGTCATAAAAAAACCTCTAAAAAATTTTTAAAAAAATTATAAAACAAAAATTTTTAAAAAGTAAAAGAACCAAAATTCTTATATTTGATTCCGGTTTCATATAAAAAACAACTTCGTATTATACACATATGTATAATTTCATTTAATCTCTAGTTACACAATGTGCACATATGTACATTGTCATTTATCTTAAATTATACATATGTGTATAAAAAAACATGTATGTATATATATGTACATATTATACATACATATATATATATATATAATTTAGCTAAACCGAGATGTCTTTTTTATGAAACCGGGATAAAATAAGAATTTTGTTTTTTTTTTACTTTTTTCATTTTTGCGTTTTTTATGTTTTATGAGTTTTTAACATTTTTTGGTTTTTTATGGTCTAAAATGGTTCTCAAAGTTTTTCAGTTTTAAAATAATTCTCACATGATCCTGATCTTATATATGCATATATATATATATACACACACACTAGTTTTCATAGTTGTGATTAATATTATTTACGGCACTCCAACATACGTTTTCTAATACGGTTTGTATTCTAAATGAGGTTTTTTTTCTCTTTTTTTTGGTATCATAAACTATATGAATGTTGATACTATACTGGTATCATGACTACCATAATGAATCAAGCTGATTTCGAGTCTTAGTTACATCGCTGTAACGCATACCTCCACCACCTAGTTTTTCTTTTTAAATGTTGGCTTAGTGATAACCAAAACAAGTCATATTTTATTCCATATATATCGAGATACGTACATGATAAACAAATACTTTTATTGTTTTGGTTACATATAAAAAGTTCATTTGTTATAATAAATACGTTTCATTTAGAGAAATTTTCTAAGGGTGTACATAATTTATTGGAAAAGACGATGTGAGTATAATGAAGTGAGGAGTCTTCGACGTCTTGGGTACGGGTCTAGAGAGTTGTTATCGTCGGGCCCATCGTGTATCCTTTCCACATGAAGATACAAATTTCATAGACAAATTGGCGTATTAAACATTTAAACATTTAAAATATTAATTTA
Organism: Bidens hawaiensis; assembly: GCF_021521415.1. NCBI lineage: Eukaryota > Viridiplantae > Streptophyta > Magnoliopsida > Asterales > Asteraceae > Bidens > Bidens hawaiensis. The sequence continues at coordinate 315,847 of NW_027493350.1, forward strand.
TGTCACCCTCGACTAGAGCAAAATCGGTACCGGTACCGATCCCGAAATCGGTACTGATTTGGTACCGTCGGTACCGAATCGGTACCATGGTTTTAAGTTTCGGGATCGGTACGGTACCGGTACCGTACCGATCCCAGTATTTCCCGATTTTTACCCTTGGTACCGGTACTATCCCGGTACCGGTACCGAACCGAATATTTCGGTACTGGTACCAAAAATTTTCAATTTTCGGGATCGGGAAAATCGGGATCGGTACCGGTACCATCCCATGCTCATCCCTACCCTCGACAATTATGGTCAATATTACACTGTTAACGCATTACTACCTATATATGGCCTATTGGCTCTCTCTATAATTTGATAATTTATACAATAGTATTTTATAATGATATTCGTAAGAGTTTCTCTATCTCTATGATTACATTAAAAAAACACTACATTATTTCTCTCATATACAATTAAATAATACGTTTTTTATCTTTTTATCATTATCTTTTCTCTCTCATTCACTCACAACTACTTTCAAATATATTTAAAAAAATAGAGCATGAACAGTGTTCCTCCAAATTTACTTAAAATTTAACTATCTCTTTAAAATTTCTTTCTTCTTCACTCACAATCATTCATAACGGGGGGAGGGGTGGTGGATGTGGTGGCATCACTCATCACACACCCCACCCAATCAAATGGTGCCACATCACCAACCCCAAATCCATCACATGTGATGGTTTTTACTAGGGGTGGTGGTGTGGTGTGATGGTGTGTGATGGAATTTTTATTTTTTATTTTTTTTTTTGTAACTTAAAGAATTAAAAGAATATTTAATAGAACTTAAAAATAAAAACACTAGTTTACTAGAACATAATTCAACTTCGTTTGCCTCTCGCGTCGTAAGTTTCTTGAAACCATTCTTCGTTTGCTTCGACGTCGGCTACAATCTTTAAGAATAAAGATTTCAGCAAACGAAAGCATTCCCTAAACGTCTCGTCATTGTATTTCAGCTCCTCCACAAAATAGTCGTTCATTAGTGTTAGGGCATGAATTTTATGCTGAGGATTCTTAATCCTTAACTATCTTATGGATAGATTATCCTTGAGATATGTATCAAGGTATAAAGGATCGACGATCCTCGGTATTATTTGTTTACTAATGATTGTGTTTAGTATGGTGATGTGTTAGACAGGTATAACAACTTTAAGACGTACTTGCATCAATTATCTTCATGGAGTGTTCTTTAGCTGGAGTATGGATCTAGGATCCTAATTCAACGTAGTTGTTAATGGACAATTTCGTATGAAGACTGACGTTTAAATAACTACAACAGTATCAAGACCTGGTCCACCACTTTATTCGCTAGTGAATGGCTATCAGCACGTGGTCAAAGAGCACGTTGGTGAAGAGTGGAAGACTAGCGGATTTGTAGGATGAAGTTGTTAATTTAGTTGATTACTTTTTCTTTATATACCAAGTTGTGATCGACGTTAGGGATATCAGTATTCACACACACTAGCTACTAAGAATACTTGTACACACATAGCATTCGTTGATCAACAACTCCAAGACTTGTAACACCTTTTTGTTATCAATATAATTGATGGTGATAGTTTTCACCGTCCGGGGGTTTTTTGTGCCGGAGATTACTATAATCACGTACTATCCGACCAAAGGTTACCTTGTTAATCCTTGACCGAAGTGATTCGACCAAAGATTACCTCGCTAAGTTTTGACCGAAGTAAGATTATCATAATTAAGGGTTTTTTCCCTCGTGATCAAATCATTGTGTTCATCAAGATTTCGATTACACATTCATTCTTATCGTGTTAGCACTATACCTCACTTAACAGATTTGGATACATTATCCTTAGCAGATTTTTGTCCAAAACAATTTGGGGCCCACCGTGGGGCAATTGGTGCTATAATCCATATTACTCCTATCAATTTGTGTTTTTTTTCATACCCATATTACTTTCAATGGCCTCTCAATCAACCTCTGCTTCGTCAATCATGCCCTCATCAATTCCTCTTTCATCGAGGACTTTGCCACCGATGCCTCCTCCAATCACGGGAGCACAACGGCTTGCTGCTGCTGGAAGCAAGACGCAACTACCAGTCTTCCAGAGCTCAAAAACCGCTGCTGCTGCGCCGGTGGTTAATACTAACAATGATGTTTCATCTATGTTTTCGCAGGTTAAATCATAAATGGAGCAGCAGAACAAGACCAACCAGAGGATCCTTCGTGAGATAGAAGATCTCAAGAATACTAAGAGGCCAACGGAGGATCACACTCCTTTAATGCCCAGGATGCTGGATTTCACCAGTCCAAGATCCATGGCTCAATTCTTGCAAGGATCATTCATCCTTTAACAGGGGTCCATGGATCCACAGGCTCAAGGATCCTCATTATTTCAGCCAGGATCATCGATCCTTCAACAGAGGTCCATGGGTCAATAGACTCAAGGATCCTCACATTACCAACAAGGATCATCCATCCTTCAACCAGGGTCCTCTGGATTGTATCTTCAAGGATCCTATAATTCCCAACCTCAAGAATCCTTCTTTCAGAATCAAGGATCCTCAGGAACCCAACATCAACGATCATCCGAAATCCATGAAGGAGATTTCATTCCCATGCAGACTGTCGCGTCGGGTGGTCCTACTCTTATTGCCAACTCTTCTTATCCCAGATACTCATCCGAGATGCAAATATTCACCCAACAAAGAGGTAATCAGTATGATCCTTTATCCTTAGACGCTAACCGTGGTTCCAAGCAGGATGCAGGCATTAACCAAGCAATGGCCAAGGAACTACAGAAGCTCAAGGATATGATATCCAGTGTTCCAGGGGTAATACGACCAATCCCCGAGATACCTGAGGGAAGCCACAAGTTATCCAGATTTGCTCCACCTATCTGTGATGCTGAAATCCCGAAGCGATTCCAAACTCCCAACATGAAGACTTACGATGGGACCACTAATCCTGAAGAGCATGTGGCACAGTATAGAGAAAGGATGGAGATCAATCCCGTTCCTGAGAAACTCAAGGAAGCCTGCTTATGCAAAGGCTTTGGATCCACCCTGACCGGATCTACATTAAAATGGCTGCTAAGTCTTCCTCCCTTTTCAATTAATTCTTTTTCTCATTTAGTTAACCTGTTCAAGCCAATTTTCCTATAGCAGGAAATTTGAAAAGTTAACTAGTGACTTATACCGAGTTATCCAACCAAGTGACGAATCCCTTAGGGATTATGTTACGAAGTTTGGAAGGGAAGCCTTGGAAATCCCTAATCTTGATATGGCTACGGCTGTTGAGGCCTTCAAGATGGGACTTCAGAGGGGCTCCCCCTTTTGTGATGATCTTGTGATGACTCCTTGCAGGTCCTTAGATGAAGTAAGGAACAGGGCGCTCAGATTTATACGGTTAGAAGATGACAAGAGGATCCAAGATCGTCTGGGGAATCAAACAAAACAAGAGTCCTCTAACAAGAAGCAAGGATTCTCGTTCAAGAATAACAACGCAAAGCCGTATAACAAGTTCAACAACCAGAACGTACGAGCAGTCGAAGAGGGAGATGATGATGATGAATACTATCCATGCTCTCCGACTATTGTTTCTCCGTGGATACTCATGGCTTAATCTGTGCCATGAAGGATCTGGGGGAAAAGGTGAGGTGGCCCCGAAAGAATGAGAAGACGACCACCTTCAAGGACAAGTCTAAGTGGTGTGCCTTTCACGAAGATTTTGGCCACATGACAGATGAGTGCATTGACTTGAGGAGAGAAATTGGATACCTCCTAAGCAAGGGTCACTTCAAAGAACTCCTGGGAAGGAAGAAACCCAAGATCCAGGATCCTGAAGATCTTCCACAAAAAGCAACACCACCACCACCAGATGCTCATGTGATCAACTTTGTCTCCAGAGACTACGAAATATTTCGATATTCTTGTACCATTGCAGAGAATCCCGCAGAAGAATTCGAGTTAGACGATGAAAGAAGACCACTCATTCCCACTACTCGAGTGACTGATCAGAGAATCTTCTTCAACTCGAGGATCCAGGATCCTCAGCAGGATGAGCTGGGTATGCAAACAGTCAATTTCATCTCCGGATGTTCGGAGATATGTGGGACTTCTTTCTCTGCAGCGAGAAGACTTGCCAAGGAGGTCAAGATGGATAACGGAGACCGACCAATAGTATCGACCACCTTAACAACAGACAAAAGAATCTTCTTCGATGAGGAAGACAAACTAAACATCCAGGATCCTCATCACGACGGTTTGATTATTACTTTATTTATCTCTAAGCATTATGTACGCAGGATCCTAGTTGACGGTGGGAGCTCGATCAACATTATCCAGCATGATGTCCTCAAAAAGATGAACATTCCGGATTCAGAGATTATCCCTAGAACATCGGTGCTAGTCGGTTTCAGTGGTGAAACCAAGAAGACATTGGGGGACATCAACCTCCCAATTTATATCGAAGGGTTAAATTCATATAAAAAATTTTGTGTTATAGATAACCTTTCCTGTTGCAATGTTATTTTAGGTAGGCCCTGGCTCCATGGGATGAAGACAGTAGCTTCAACTTATCACCAATGCATCAAACTATCTACTCCTTGGGGAGTCATGAAAATAGTTGGTGACCAAACGGAGGCCAAGAATTATTATTCTTCATCGATGAAGCCAACAGCCAAGCAAACTATAGCATAGCAACTACAACAACATCCTAGGGACATGCTGGAAGCTCGGGAGAAAGACCTTAAGAAAGTATCATTGGACCCCGAGGATACAGAGATAAAGGTATTCCTAGGATCCAGTATTCCCAATAAGATTGAGGAGGATTTAGTATCCTTCTTAGGGCGAAGAAGATCTACCTTTGCCTTCAAGCATTCTGACATGACAGGTATTTCAAATGAGGTAATCACTCATAAACTCGGCCTTGATCTATCTGTTAAACCCGTCCATCAGAAGCGAAGAAAATTCGCTCCTAAGAAGAACAAGATCATACAAGAAGAAGTTGAAAAACTTCTTAAGGCCGGTATGATCAGAGAGGTTCAATATCCTCGATGGTTAACTAATGTGGTTGTTGTTTCAAAAAAGAATGGAAAGTGGAGGGTGTGTGTCGATTTTCCCATTACCACATATAGATTCCATGGTGGATGCAACGGCAGGACATGAAATGCTTACCTTTATGGATGCATCCTCTGGATTTCAACAAATTCAGATGCAACCATCTGATCAAGAGGATACAGCATTCATGACTCCCACCGGCATATACTGTTATACTGCTATGCCATTTGGACTAAGAAATGCAGGGGCAACATACCAAAGACTAGTCATCATGATGTTCAATGATCAGTTGGGTAAGACTATAGAGGTCTACATAGATGATATGGTGGTGAAGTCAAAGAAGGCTTAGGACCACCTTAGAGACCTCGAGAAAGCATTCAATATCCTTGACCATTATAACATGAAATTGAATCCATCAAAATGCCACTTTGGTGTTAAGGCTGGAAAATTTTTGGGATATATGGTAACTAAAAGAGGAATTGAAGCAAGCCCAGAGCAGATTGAAGCCATCCTCAATCTGAAATCTCCTGCAAACGCAAAGGATGTCCAAAGGCTCACAGGAAGAATAGCCGCTCTCAACAGATTCATCTCAAGATCCTCCGAGAAGTGCAAGGAATTCTATGACATCCTTAGGAAGAATAAGAAGTTTGAGTGGACGGAAAAGCATGAGGCTGCGCTTACAGCCTTGAAGGATTATTTATCCTCAGCTCCAGCTCTAATGAAGCCAGTGGATGGAGAATCCTTGTATCTATATTTAGCTGTCTCAGGAAATGCAGTAACTTGGTAAAGGATCATGAAGGTGAACAACATCCTGTTTACTATGTAAGTAAAAGTCTTCTAGATGCGGAAGCCATGTATTCTCATATAGAAAAGTTAATTCTTGCACTCATTATGGCTTCCACTAAATTGAGACATTATTTTGAAACTCACCCTATTATTTTGAGAACTAACTATCCTGTGAAGAATGTTCTTAGAAAGCCAGAGTTATCAGGTAGGATGGCCAAGTGGGCTGTAAAATTAAGTGCATATGACACCCAATACGAGCCAAGAACAGCAATCAAGTCTCAAGCACTAGCGGACTTTGTGGCTGATTTCACTAGTGACCTACAAAAAGAAGTTGACTTGGAGGTCCAACAACTAGAAAAGACTCAGGATCCTTGGATCCTCTTCACAGATGGAGCATCCAATGTAAGAGGAACAGGATTGGGGATCCTACTGAAATCGCCAAAGGGGGACATATTACCCCAGTCCATAGCCTATGAGTTCCAAGCAACAAACAATGAAGCAGAGTATGAGTCTCTAATCGCAGGTTTGCAATTAGCCAAAAGCATGAGGATCAGGTATCTTCAAGTTTATGTAGATTCTTTATTAATAACTAACCACTTTAATGGCTCGTATCCTGTTAAAGGTGAGAAACTAATTAAATATTTAGATGTTGTGAAGGAATTAGCAAAATCCTTCGAATTATTTAGCATTGTACAGGTACCAAGGGAAGAGAATGCCGGGGCAGATGCCTTGGCAAATTTAGCCTCATCCTTGAAGATTCCATAGGACTTGAAGATCCCAATCATTCACATCCTCTCCCCAGCAATAGAAGAACGAGAAGTTGGAGAAATAACAAGTGACAAAGAAATTGTACTCTGGGATCCATTATCCTCAAATAACCGAGAATCATGGATCCTTCCGATCAAGAAGTACATTCAAACAGGAGAGATTCCAGCAACAGAGAATCCCAAATCCTTCAAGCTCAAGGTATCACAATACATTTTATTAGATGATATGCTATACAGGAAATCTCTTACAGGTCCATACTTGAGGTGCATCGAGGATCCTGAAATCCAAGAGGTGCTCAAAGATTTTCATGAAGGTGACTGTGGTAATCACACCGGAGGTAGAGCCCTGTTTTCCAGGATTCTAAGAACAGGATAATTCTGGCCAACAATGAAGAGAGATGTAATGGAGTATTCAAAGAAATGTGATGCTTGTCAAAGACATGCAAACATCCTCCAACAGCCAGCAGAACCTATGTATCCTATATCCTCTTCGTGGCCTTTCATGAAATGGGGGATGGATATCGTAGGTAAACTACCTAAGGCACCAGGAGGAAGAGTATTCATGCTTGCAATGACGGACTACTTTTCAAAATGGATAGAAGCAGAAGCTTTTGTTAGAGTACGCGAAAAAGAGATGATATCTTTTATTAAAAGAAATATTATTACTAGATTTGGTATTCCCTCGGAAATTATTTGTGACAATGGTTCCCAGTTTATCGAGAAGAGAACCACTAAATTTTGTGACAGTTGGGGCATCAAGATGATAACCTCTACTCCAGTACATCCTCAAGCTAATGGTCAAGCAGAGTCTAGCAACAAAATAATCATCAACAATATGAAGAAGAAATTATGATCCAAGAAGGGAAAGTGGGCTGAAGAGCTACCTTATGTTCTTTGGGCAGACATAACAACACCCAAGAATGCAAAAGGCCAGACACCATTCTCCATAGTATTTGGTTTAGAGGCAGTAATCCCAACAGAGATGGTGGTTCCTACGGCAAGAACGAGCATCCGTAATCCTGGAGCCAATGAAGAAATCCTTCTTGAAGACTTGGATACTGTAGAAGAGCTCAGAGACCTAGCCAAGATCAGAATGGCAGCTTATCAACAAAGGGTAGCTGGGACATACAACAAGAATATAAGAATCAGAAGATTTCAAGAAGGAGATATAGTTTTGAGGAAAGCCTTCCAAAATACTACCAACCCGGCTGATGGAAAGTTAGCACCCAAATGGGAAGGACCCTATCAGATTGAGTCGGAGGCAGGAAAGGGGGCATATCATTTGCTCACAATGGAAGGTAGCAGATTACCAAGAGCATGGAATGCTATCCACCTCAAAAAAGTATTTTTTCTGATAAGGATTCAGTATCTCGAGAGGATATATTATCCTTAAAGGATCTAGGATCCCGAAATTGGTAATATCTATCTAATTACTTATTCTTTACAATTTATTATTATTAATTCCAGGATAACATATTCTTAACAATTTATCCTCTCTAAGTTTTTAAGTAACATTGCAGATTTCAATATGGGGTTCAATGTCTAAGAGGTTGGCCACCTCTCCTTTACATTCAAGGTACTATCCTATTTCTCTTGGCCTAGCCCAAGTTTGGATATGACCCCCGATGGCCATATCCTCTAAGGTTTAAAGGTTTTCACTTTTCTTATAAATAGAGTTTCTACACTCTCTCCTGAAGCGCACGTTATCCAACGTATAGTCCGGGGCAGCGGGACCAATAGACGCTTAGTGGCTAACAATTTCGTTGCTTTCGGCTATATGGAGGATCCTACGATTTATGGTAGACGTACCATACCACCGGTTTATAACGTTTTCACGTTATCTCAAGACAAAGGTTTCTAACATTTTCATGTTATCTAAGATTTATAATGTTTTCACGTTATCTTCGTTTGGGCTTGTCCCCAGTTTGGGCTTGTCCCCAGTTCACGGGCTTGTCCCCAGATTACACGGGCTTATCCCCAGTTGCACGGGCTTGTCCCCAGTTTATTATTTGGGCTTGTTCCCAGCTTATTGGGTTTAATCCCAGTTAACACTATGAATTATTTGCAACAGATTTTCTAAGTTCTTTGTGAAGATCAAAATTCTAAGGATCCAGAATCCTAAAGTTATTCCTTCAAGGATCACTGAAAGTTCAGTACTTACGGTAACTTAGGTCTACCTAGACCTTCTGGTATGATCTCTGTTAATTAATTTATGCATCATATTAGTTGCAATAATTCTGGGTATTTCAGTTTAGAAGGTTAATCCCTTAAAGTTGTTTTATTTATTTTTAAGGATACTCGATCCTAAAATTTTTCCTTGAAGGAAATTCTATTATATAACTTTTATCAACTTTTAAGGATATCTTATCCTACTGTTTGTTCTTTAAGGATATTCTATCCTAAGTAATTTTCATAGGGATCTTTTATCCTAAAACCCTTTTTCTTAAGATTATTTTTCAAAACTTTCAATAATGCTAAAGTTATATCTAACAAACTTTTACAAATAAACAACAAACGAATAGTCAAAAGATTTATATTAATTAAAATAAGCCACTAGGACTTATTCAAAATTCTTAACCCGAACTTCACCATACAAAAGATGGACCATCCATCCGGGTTAAGTGAGATTTACTAACAGTTCATAAGTGCAGAAAAATTAAAAAACAGGGGCAACAAAGGCTTCATCCCCATAAACAGAGGATCCCTCCACATTTGTCACCCCCGCCATTTGTCTTAAGGATCATGGATCCTTTATCCTAGTTACTATTGTTTATTACAGACCAAAAGTAATTGTTCAAAAAAACATCAACACAAATAAAAAAGTGGGCTCGGGCCTTGTCTTCTATATCCTTCATCGCCCACCTAAGCTGCATCTTCACCCTCGGCAGCACCATCTCTCTTGCCTGCTTCAACCGCCTCCTTGACGCCACTAGTCCCAGCCTCGGTGTTTTCAGCCATCTCCTCATCATCCTCACCGCTAAGATCGTCAAGAGCAGCCTTCCACTTCTCCACGTCCCAGGTCGACTTGTCAAAAGCGGGATCACCGGCCTCATTCGCCATCTTGATCCGTGCTTGGAATACCGACCTGGCAGCCCACACTTTGGCTTCATCTGTAGCTTGCTCCACTGCCTCTTGACATTGGGCTTCTGCTAAGGATAGCTGATCCTCCAACTGTTTCTTCTCCTTGGAAAGCTGGATCATGGCCTTATCCTTAGCAACCACAGCTTTCCCTAACCCCGACAGCTTGTCACTCATTTGGCCGATAGTCTTTTCATAGTGCTCCTTGAAAGAATTCACAGCCTGTACACAACAAAATACTCAAAGTCAGAAGGATATTGGATCCTACAATTTAAAGTGTCAGGATACAGGATACTTACTGTCACACCCCGACTTAAGGCCTAGGCGTGTGACCACAAGGTTGTACATGTTTTGTAAATATATCAGAGTTTATGGGTTAATTTTAGCGGAAGACTTTAGGTTAAATATAATATTAATTTACATTGAAAATTTACTTGGGAATTAAACACCCAAGTATAGTTTACAAATATATGTTTCATAATACAAGGATTTTAGTTATAAAAAACGGAGCCATCTTGTACGCGCTTTCTATCTTCAAAAGACTCCAATCATTGCTAGTGCTACTAATGCTTAATTACCTGCAATGGGTTGGAAAAATACGCCAACTATATGCTGGTGAACAAGTATGACTTGATAAAACATTTGAATGACATTATAATACAAATATAGTTTTCTTGACAACCTCAACGGAAGTATTTCTACTTCCGGTATATGTACCACTGCCCTACACACACAACGGTATTCCCCGAGCCAAACGGCCCTGAACTGAGAACTGGTCATGACCGTTTAAGCTCGTGGCTTCATTGCCTTTGATTGATTGATTTTAGCTTTAACAGTTATGTTTGGATCCATACACATGCGTATTCGGTATGAGTTGATATTATTCTCTACTCTGTATTATAACGTTTTAGAGATTACTCGATCTCATGTAGACATTGATTGACTCGTTAAGACAAACACCCGTTCGTCTTATTGAGTATAAATATGTTTTGACTGATTAAAAAGGTTAACGTATTCACCTGTACCGTCGGTGTTGAAAACCTTGACTGATTGATTGAGTGATTGTGAATGATATTAACCTATACATAAATAGGTTCGTATGAATGTTTTGAATGATGTTAAGTTATGATTGTAAGCTTAACCTTGAAATCGTTTATCTTTGATTATGAATGAACACACTTGTTTTATGTGACGTTTGATATAGCATGCTTTGGCCTAATAGGTTCTATCACGTTGGTAAGTTTCTCCAGGTAAGTAAACGGGTCCCTCGGTTGATTGGGATTTATGCGATTTACTTTTCCTTAGGCAAGAAACTTACTACTACCGATATCCCCCTTCCAGTTACTACATGCCCGTCAAAATATATCTTTCGTTTAACATTACTTCATCATGAAGTAACGTTTATGAAAACATGGTTGTGAATGATTTGTAAAATACGATCAAGGTTAAAGGCCATAGCCTCGATTGATAATCTAAGTTATAATTTAAATAACTTAAACGTAACCCCTACCTTAACGCGGATACTTAGATTGATAATAAGAAAAGGCAGGATCTTGATCTACTTGCTTATGTGATTGCTATTTGATTATAACTTCGTTTCTTGCACGAAATACGAGAAAACATCACGTCGGCTTATTACGGCAACCAGGCACGCCTTTCGATGTTAACTATGAAAGTGGAGGTGAAATGGGATGAGGAGAGCTCAATACCCGTCACCCCCTTTTATAGGCTAATTTCGTACCCCATTGCGATACGCGATGGGTTCCTTGTGCCCTATCGCGTACCGCGGCGCCGCAAAAAGACGCCGCCTTATGCGGTGGTGACACGTGGCCTGTCACAACGTGCCACGTGTTGACACGTTGTTGGACTCGTTTCCACTGACTCACCAATCCCATCGCGCTACGCGATGGGTTATTTGTTACCCCGTTGCGTACCGCGACGGGAGAAGATTTTCAGAACTTACAATTTTGGTCCCTATACTTTCTAAGTTAGTATATTTAGGCTTAAATTAAAGAGGGTAAAAGACGCGGTGTTACACTTACAGAGAGGACAATGTCATAATGGGTTTCAGGATCAGAGGATCTTTTTCTCTTGGAAGCCGCAGACTTAGCCCTGGTTGTTGCAGTCTTGGGTTCGGAACTAGTGCCTGCCTTCAAAGCCTCCTTCTTGACAACAGAGGAGGTGACCATGCAGCCAATGACTTCTAGGGAGAACTTGTCGGCTAACTTCTGGGATTTCTTGGTGCCTGAAAAGGAAAAATGTTAACTGATAAGCTTTCTTATTCTAATCTTATTTATATTAAAATTATTAACTTACTTGACGTGCTTGAACCCGAGGAGATATCACAAAAAGCTTCAAGAAAACGGGCTTGAAAGGTTCTAATTTTGGGGTACAGTGCTAGGAACCGTTTTGTTTTTTCTTCTGTGCCAGGTAACTTGCCTAAAGAAGCAAATTTGTCAACTGCAAACAAAAAGGAAGATTCAGAATTAAAGATAAAGCATAAAGGATCCTGCTATTTCTCAAGGATCCAGGATCCTACCCTTTCTAACCCACTTTGAAGGGATATTAACCCCTCCTGGTATTGAGTCACGTTTTACGAAGAAAAACTGATTCCTCCACAAGGAATCGTTTAAAGTGACTTTTAGTATCGGGTGAGGTTGTCTAGGCTTGGATTTGAAGATGAATCGGGCAGGACCGTGGGTAGTGAGGGTGTACATGTGTGATAACTCTGGAAGACCGACATCCATCTTTTGCTCTTCTATGATTCTCTCGATAGTGCTGAGGACCCTCCAGATCATAGGCATAGCCTGTATATAGGCTATGCCGATGGAATCGAAGAAGCTTTGAGTAAAAGAAGGAAAGGGATATTTGTAGCCAATCAGAAATGGAGTCGCCGGAAAACAGACCCAGACCTTGGAATATATGTCGCAGCGGATGCTGGATTTGTAAGGTCGGAATAGGGTTTTCGGAGGAAACAGTGAGCGGAAATCATCGACCTCGGGATCCGTGAGTTTGCAGATTTTGGCAGACGGGTTGGTTAAGAGACATTGGGGTTCCATCTCCAACAACTCGGAGTTGTTTGAAGTTTGTTCAGAAGGCTTAGAGGGAGACGGAGAAGAAAAATATGAAGCAATAGTCATTGTTAAAGAAAATAAAGAGAAGAGTATGAAGGATACCTGATACGTAGGCTCGAGATATGGTTATAATCAAAGATATAGGGCGGCATATATAGACGGTTATTATTATCCTGGGTGCTAAATGGTAAATAATTCTGGCAAAACCGTCCCATCTATCAGTTTTCGCAGAAATTTTGAATTTCAAAATGACAGCTGTATTCCACTGTCACCCGCCATTTTGGGGCAATTGTTAGGGCATGAATTTTACGTTGAGGATCCTTAATCCTTAACTATCTTATGAATAGATTAAACTTGAGATATGTATCAAGGTATAAAGGATCGACGATCCTCGGTATTATTTGTTTACTAATGATTGCGTTTAGTATGGTGATGTGTTAGAAAGGTATAACAACTTTAAGACGTACTTGCATCAATTATCTTCATGGAGTGTTCTTTAGCTAGAGTATGGATCCAGGATCCTAATTCAACGTAGCTGTTAATGGACAATTTCGTATGAAGACTGACGTTTAAATAACTACAACGGTATCTAGACCTGGTCCACCACTTTATTCGCTAGTGAATGGCTACCGGCACGTGGTCAAAGAGCACGTTGGTGAAGAGTGGAAGACTAGCGGATTTGTAGGATGAAGTTGTTAAGTTAGTTGATTACTTTTTCTTTATATACCGAGTTGTGATCGACGTTAGGGATATCAGTATTCACACACACTAGCTACTAAGAATACTTGTACACACATAGCATTCGTTGATCAACAACTCCAAGACTTGTAACACCTTTTTGTTATCAATATAATTGACAGTGATAGTTTTCATCGTCCGGGGGTTTTTTGTGCCGGAGATTACTATAATCACGTACTATCCGACCAAAGGTTACCTTGTTAATCCTTGACCGAAGTGATTCGACCAAAGATTACCTCGTTAAGTTTTGACCGAAGTAAGATTATCGTAATTAAGGGTTTTTTCCCTTGTGATAAAATCATTGTGTTCATCAAGATTTCGATTACACATTCATTCTTATCGTGTTAGCACTATACCTCACTTAACAGATTTGGGTATATTATCCTTAGTAGATTTTTGTCCAAAACAATTAGCACGTCGTGGGCATGTATACGATCACGCACCACCACTTTTTTCTTTGGACGGCTCAGGCCTTCAAGTTATTTATATAGAAACGGGAACCATTCGAGAATGTCATCGTCCGAATACGAAGAGCTATCAGTGTCTAAGGGCATCGAGTGTTTCGGAAATGCCATATTTTTTGTTGTGAATGAAGGGGAAGTTTAAGAGTGTTTTTGAGTTGGATTTGGTTTTGATTTGGATTTGGTTTATGTTTTTGTTTTGGTTTTATATTGGTTTTTTTTATTTAAACCCCTCCCCTCCTTCCAACGGCTACATCCCAACGGTACAATTTTTGAAACCACCACTCATCAAGCGTGATGGCCATCACGCAAATCTCCTTTTTATGGCTTGACAAGGGGGTGGCGGCGGTGTGGAGAAGGTCACACGCGTGATGGGTGATCCATCACGTGGTGCCCCGTCCCCCCTAATTCTCTAATTTTTAAAAAAAAAAATTATGTCACAAAAATTTTAAAGGGGCTGCTGAGAATGCTCTAAGGGTGACACTTCAAAACAATAAGGCTATGTGTAGTGGATGGACTACAAAATAAGGCGATTTACGTCATGTGATGCCCAGTCAACAAATGATAAGTTTATGTTTTATAGGTGTAATGGCGTTGTAGCCCTTTTTTCCACGTCATCTTTTTTATTATATTCTTTTTATAATTAAATTAAACATATGAAAACTGTGACAACCGCCAAAAATTAGACTAATCTGGTAATTATCTTAACTGTAATCGCGTATTAATTAGTAAGATAAATATATAGGAATAATATTTTTACCTAAAGTCTTTGATTTTAGTTGAGTTTTAAAATATGGAACCCGAAAAAGTTCAATTTTGTCGTGTAGTTGACACTGTACAGATTGACATCAGGTAATATCTCGAAACAGATAAATCCATAAACATGTCAAGATGACCTCGAAAAATAAATTTTTGTGATAGGATATTAGAGATAGTATATAAACTTAATTTTAGAAGGTTCGAATCGCGAAAATAAGAAAATAAGTAACCGAAGGCCAGTAGAGGACACCGTAAGGACCCGACACCAAGTTTCTCAGAAAATTATGTTTTTAGGCAGACATTGACTGTAATCTAATTTCGCTCAAAGTCTGATAAAAATTATTAGAAACGGAAGTCGTTTGGCTAGATAAATTACGAGATACGTTAAACCTTATCACTTAAACTATACCATATATTATTATTAAACACCAACTCTTCCACTTTTCCCCCCTAGTTCAGCCGCCATTTTCTCACGATCCAACCCACTTGCATTATTTTATATATAAAACACCTAATGATTACTATATTACTTGTAAGAATTATAAACCATCCAACACACTACCCTATGTAACCACTCATCAAACCTATACCCCCTTTCTCTCTCAATTTATACGGCCACCCCACCACCACTTCATCATCCCATCATTTCAAAAATAATCACACACACATTATTAAGTTAAGATCTTGGATGGAAGTTTAAGCAAATAACAAGGAGTAGGAAGCCAAGGAAATGATTTTAGCTAACACAAGGCCACATTATCATCTCCCTTAGGCACCAAATCCGAAATCCAAGGTAACCCACTTCAAGATTTGTGTATATTAGTTGTTATTTGATGTTTAAAGCTTGATTTTGGTATGTTTGATAATGTGCATGCAAGTATAATATGGATGTATGCATGCATGTGTGTGACCCGTGAGTTTGCATCTTTAACAAAAATGAGTTGCTGTTAATTTTTGGATAACACCAAGTATTTTGGAATGTATAGTAAAATAATATGTTAATATTTGTTTTTATAAAAATGTATAAATATAATATAAATAAAATGTAAAAAGAAAGTGAATATGAATATATATTAGGATCAATTAAAAGGGTTGAGTTATTCTAAAAATGACACAAAATATGAGAAGCGTGAGAAGTCATGACTAATTGACATGCGTCAAGTAGGGAGCAAATGAAAAAGGGCTTTACCTCTACACATGCAAGTCACATGTTAATTTCCTCATCATTTTTAAACGTCTATAACTTTTTCATATGATATTTAAAAAAAATTCACCGTAATAAAAGTGTTTTTTATCTTTAATATGAGTAAGATTTTGTTACATAAAAATAATTTACGTCATTGTGTCATTTTTATTACCATTGTGTCTTTTTTCGTCATTGTGTCTTTTTGTTTGTTATTGTGTTTTTCGTCATTGTGTTTCAACTGATCATTGTGTTTTTTTTAAATACTAATAACGCCATTGTGTAATAATATAATGAAAAATACCAACAAATTATCTAATATATAAAACACAATGATGAATACATATTACACAATAACCTGAAACGCAAAACACAATAATGAATACATATAACACAATGGTTCAAAAGGTAAGACACAATGGTAAATACATATAACACAATGACGTAAAACACAATGAATCTACATACTACACAATGACTTGAACGTAATACACAATGAGCATAATACTATTTTTTTCTCAAATTAAGTGAATGTTGAGCATAATGACTAAAACACAAAGATAAGTATAAAAGACAAATGTTGAGCACAAAGACACAATGAGGTCATTGTGTTTTTCAATTGATACCCATATTAAAGATAAAAATTAAAGCAAAGATTATGTCATTGTGTATTTCGTGAAAAACACAATGACCAAAATCTATAACATAATGCATAGAAAACCCCAATTAAAAAACACAATGGACAACCAAATAACACAATATGGAAAAACCCACCAACTTTTTTTTATATTTTTATATAACAATATGATATTCATATTAAAGATAAAAAACGCTTGTTATTATGATAAAAAAATTTTATAAAAAAATGTCGTATGAAAAAGTTATAGACATTTTAAAATTATGAAGGAATTGACATGTGACTTGCATGTGGAGAGAGAAAATTATCATAAGTGGGTTATTACCTTCATGCCCTTTTCATCAACTTTTATTATTAAATTAATCTTCACCATCCAAATTTAATATCAATGTATTATATTCTTTCTCAACTTTCTCATTTTTGTTGTCCATTGTATTTTAACTTTACTCTCAATTAAGATATTAGTTTTGAAGAGAAATTTATAAAGTTTAACTATAAACTAACATATGTCACAATTATTTTACGAATATATAGCCATATAGGTAAATCCATAGATACGTAGATTTCTTATGTGGGCTTTAAACTAAAAGGTAGTTCTCAAGGAACGCATTCAACTGGATGATTGCACACGTTAACGTCGACATTCATTTATTATAGATTTATAGTCAATAGTTTGAAAAGTCTTATCGTGAATGACCACTAAAATAATTAAATTCATAATGCATTCAACGAGTCTTCTACGTTTTAATCAAAATATCAAATGGCAAGACTTTTGACTCCTATTAATTCATTGGATCACGACAAAATTGTTTGTTTGTTCTTAGCTCAAATATGACATCAAAACTGTTTTTTATAATTAGAATTTAAGACGAAAAAAAAATACCAATAAAAACATGTTTGACAAAATATGTTTAAGTATAGAAAAAATTTAATATGTTTTTAATAGGTTTGTTGTTGTGAAAACGAGTGATAGTTTTTAAGAAAAGTTTGGAATTTGATGTGTGTCGGTTTGTATGGGTTTATTGTTGTGGATGCTCTAAGAGAATTTTCCCTTACATATAACTCTTTTAGGGGACACACATGTACTGGTCAAGGAACAAGACATCAATCTAAGATGGCAAACCTACTTCCACAATCTTTTTAACAATGGGAGAGCTCACCAAGAAGAATATGACAACACAACCTCCCAACGACAACAACCGAATAACTGCTACTGTAGACGGATCACACCAGAAGAGGTGCAGACTGCACTTAGGAGGATGGGAAGGACTAAGGCGGTTGGCCCAGACAACATACCCATTGAGGTGTGGAAGTGTCTGGGAGAGGATGGAGTATGGTGGTTAACTACTATGTTCAATATTATCCTCAAATATGGTAAGATGCCAGACCAGTAGAGGAGTAGCGTTATAGTTCCTATCTATAAGAACAAAGGAGACGCCCAATGTTGTGGTAACTACCGAGGAATCAAAATACTAAGCCATACTATGAAGCTATGGGAAAGAGTGATTGAGGTTAGACTTAGACGGGAAACTCAGGTTACGGTGAACCAATTTGGCTTTATGTCGGGGCGTTCCACCACAGAGGCAATACACCTTATAAGAAGATTAATGGAAAAGTATAGGGAGAAGAAGCGTGACCTGCATATGGTCTTTATTGACCTAGAAAAGGCCTACGACAGTGTGCCACGACAAGTGCTTTGGGAGTGCTTGGACGGTAGAGGAATACCGAGGAAATATATAGAGATAATTATGGATATGTATACCAAGAGTGCAACAACTGTCCGTGTGCCCGTGGGGGGATACTGATTTCTTCCCCGTAGAGGTAGGTCTTCACCAGGGGTCAGCGTTGAGTCCGTTTTTTTTGCAGTAGTCTTGGATAAGTTGTCAAAGTCAATTCAGGGGGCGCTTCTGTGGTGCATGATGTTCGCAGACGATATTGTCTTAATTGCTGAGAGAAAACGAGATCTAAACATGAGGCTAGAGGAGTGGCGAGCAGCCTTAGAGACAAAATGTTTAAGAATTATTCGCTCTAATACGGAGTACCTACACTGTGATTTTGGTGGGGTAAATGACAATGAAGACGCACATATCACCATTGAAGAGCAGGTGGTTCCGCATGTAACGAAGTTCAAGTATTTAGGATCATATGTTCAGAGCAATGGGGAATTAGACAGTGATGTGACCCATCGAGTTCAGGTATGATGGTGTAGATGGAAAGCAGCCACAGGTATATTGTGCGACAAGAATTTCCCAACTAAACTAAAGGGGAAATTTTATAGGGTCGCAGTTAGACCTGCAATGTTATATGGAACAGATTGCTGGGCCATCAAGGCACATATGTGGAAGATGGAGGTAGCAGAAATGAGAAATACTGGATGTGTGGGCACACAAGGTTAGACCTAATAAGAAACATTGTGTTTCGGGAGATATTAGGGGTAGCGAACATATCGGACAAGATAAGAGAGTGGAGATTGAGATGGTTTGGACATTTGAAGAGAAGACAGACGACGAATCCTGTTAGACCCGTAGAAAACATTACTATAGAGGGGAGGAGGGGTAGAGGACGGCCTAAATTGACTTGGGATGAGAAGATTAGATATGATCTGATAGACCTAAACCTCTCAGAGGACATGGTTGAGAGTAAGAATTTTTGAAGAAGTAGAATTAAAGTTAAGGATTTTTAGGAAGAAATGAACACTTTAGGGCGTCTATTTACCTTACTCTGGTCACACACAATAATGATATTTTCTTCCCATATACATAGTATTATTATTATTATTGTTAATATTATTATTATTATTTTTTGTATTATTATTATTATTATTATTATTTACTGATGGACTTTGATTTCCATATATTGCACCAGACATATGTATTCTAGAGCTGATGGTCTCTCTGGAAGCCATCTCTTTATTCATATGGATAGAGGTACGGTGTGCCTACATCCCACCCTTCCCAGACCCTACTTATAGCTTTGCTGTCGGTGTGATTTCACTGGGTATGATTGATTGATTGAAATTTCATACATACCTTAGTTGGTAAATGTGTCGCGATTAGACTATAGCTGAGGATAGGCTCATCTAGTCCCACCCGCTCGCAAGAAGGCACTCTCTTAACCTTATCAATTTCCAAAGATGTCTAAAAAAGAGTCTTTTAGGCACCGTTGTAGTTAGGGCTGGTAATTTAGACACGAGATACGAATACATAACAAGAATCTACATGACTTTAACATGCATTGGGTATGGCCTTAACATGTTTCATGTAACAAACAGGTAGACAAAAATCGACATGTTATTTTTCGTGTGTAAACAAGTAAAATACCCATTTACCTGTTAAGTACCCGTTAGTACCTTATTAGATTTTTTCTAAATAAAAATATATAATATGTTATATACCCTAAATAGTTAACCATCAAATTTTATACCAAACAATTGAACGTGGCGCACATCATTCTAATTCAACATCAAGCGGACGGCGCACAAACCCTTCTCCAGTAGTCTGGTCGTTTTCCTCCACATCTCCAGTAGTCGCAACCATTTGATTCTCCGGTCTAACTCTCCACATATTTGGTTCTCCGGCAGTCCGACCTCCTCGCAGTTGTAGAGGCGCGACAGTCACCGAAAGGCCAAACCCTTCTCCGATTATTCGACAGGTTCGTGTCTTATCGTGTATACTCGGTATTAACAGGTTCGGGTTTGGGATACATGTACAAGATAATTTTTCGTGTCGTGTGCATACATGTTTCGTGTTCATGTCTTATCGTGTATGGGTATACACAATATGCCAACCCTAGTTGTAGCTCATTCATCGCAACACTGTAGCCCGATTGTATGTTATAATATGGTTTTGCCAACTATGTTTCACATGATATTCCGTGTTGGCCCCTTTGGTGCCTAATGGCGCCTAAGAGGGTAATGTGTCAACATGCGATTAATCATGTCTATTTTGGTTACAATTTTATCTATTCCTATTTCTAGCATATTTTGATCAAGCATGTCTATTTTGGTAATAATCGAGCCGCTAAAACATAATATAAAACCTAAGTTTCATACTATGATTTATGTAAACATTTAAATACACCACAGTAGAGCGTTGGTTCAGGACAGTAATGCTCTCTCATTTTCTCAACGAAAGATTATCAATAATATAAGTAATGGAAATGTAAAATTTAGACGAAAGTGTACAGTTGAGGTTTAAACCACTCTAAAAATTGAATTTCTCACATCTACTTTGTTGTATTGTTGTCTGACTTATATGAGTGTGGTTGTTGAGTTGCTTGTATGTCCTTTGGTCTTGAAGAGCTTATATTAATATGAATCCTCCTATCTTGATTGTTTACGAAACTAGGTCGGGTTAGCTGTCTTTTCCCCAATGATCGGCCTTCCTGAAGCATCAAAACCACCTCGGACATGGTGGGTCTATTCGAAGCTGGTGATTGGGTGCACAACAAGGCAATCTCAATTATCTTCATCACATGTTCTTGTTCGTATCGATTCAAGTTTAATGTTTCATCGACGACCTTTATATGTATATTTCTCTCATACAATTTCCACGTCTATCACCAAAGCATTGCATAACAAAATTAGAGTTAAAAGAACTACATAACAAACAAGCTAAAATGTGATGTGATGCAAGTAACCTTCATGTATCATATAATTCAAATATTTTCACTATGTTCTACCAAACACTAAAGTCCTTGACAACATGCATCTATATTATATTATCCCTTTTAGAGCATTCACGGCCCATTCATCATCCCATCTAGTTGTAAATGAACCGAACCGAACAACGCCTTGTTCATGTTCGTTTGTTTAGCATTCAACTTGTTCACGAACGCTAACCTAAAGAAAACTCTTGTTCGTGTTTGTTTGTTAAGGAATTGGACTTGTTCATGAACGCAAACGAATATAGTCTATTTAACAAAAAAAGAGCAACATTCTTAATCCAAAACATTTGGGAATGAAGTCTCATTCGTTCAATACTACTAGAATAGAGAGAAACCCTAAAGACACTTTGCCAAAATTTTCTAAAATCCCAAATCTTATCAAATCGATCTTTGAGTGATTGTGGCCTAATCACCTTAACTAAATTTAAAGTTAAGCACATGAAATAAAAATCATAAGCATAATCATCCCTAATTGACTTTTATAATGTCAATGAAGCATAAGTTAGATTTGTTGTAAGTTCAAGCAAAATTTTATAAAACAAATCATTAATGAAACGACTTAACATAATCAATAAAATTATAAATTTAAATGTTAGGTTGGCAACACATAAAATATTATAAATATATAAAACAAACCTTGAACTAACGGACATAGCATATGAACGTAACCGAGCATAAATGAACACATTACCGAACGTTCACGAACATAACCTATGTTCATGTTTGTTCATTTAACTAAACGGACAAAATTTCATGTTTGTGTTCGTTCGTTTATTACATGAGTGAACTTTCCGTCGAACAGTTCACGAATTGTTTGCTAAATGTTCAGTTCGTTTATAGCCCTAATCCTACCCCACACCCATCTTTAAAATATTAAAATAATAACTTTTAAATCTCATCCACAGTTTCTCTCTGCCTCAAACCGATATCTAAGAGAAATCATACACAACTTTTTTTATATTTGAAAAGCGACAATTCATTCACCATATATCGCTTCATTTGATTGATGAATAAACATTTACAAAGAGAAGATGTAAATAGGAAAATACAAGTAGAGAATGAGAACAAGGGTCGACATGAATTAGTTAAAGATGTGATCATGTTGGTCAACAAGGATGGTCAATAGCCAATGGTCAACATCATCATCGATGGTCAATAATAGTCAAATGAATATTGTCTTAAAGTAGAGGAATTCAACATTTCTTATAAACTAGGAAAGAAGTTAACCAAATAAATTAGAAGTACTCACGCCAATGCATTGATCATCGTCGTTGTTGCTCCCTGATGTGTTGGTATCAACACATGGTTTTCATACATGTTTAAGCCCGTATTTGATATTGTTCTACCGTAAATCTGATTTAAATATGTAAGAATTTCTTATTCAATTAATTTACAGGTTTTGATAGAATATAAGCAGTTTTGGACATTGAGGACATCAAGAATCAAAATATCAATTTGTGCATGCATTCGGTTCTAGGAGGTTTTGAGGCGCTTGTGGATGACAAAAACACAACTGTAACCTAATTTTAAATATCATAATTAGTCAAGGAGGGCAAGGATCAAAGATCAAAACTTTGGTTACGTATCAATTACTTTCCAGAGTTCTTGATCTTCTATTTTTACCTTTTCTTGACTACAAATCTATGATGTCTTTCATATTTGCTTTGATTATGTTTGTGATGTCCGACTAAAAGCTTTAGTAACTGTTTAGACAAGATGATTCTTGGATTGATTTGATATTTGGATGTTTGGTTTATTTATGCAGTTGATGAGTGGGTAAAAGGATGTGTTTTTATTGTCAATTATCGTGTACTTTAATTGTTTATACATATCGAGCACGATTACTTTGAGTTGTTTTGTTCGCAGGTGTTTGGAGCTTTAATGAATATTTTGGAGCTATTAGTGTAAGGTGCGACCAACTGAATATCATCATATGCTTCATAATGTTACTGATTCTCAACTGCTCTTTAGGTTTCTGAGAACAATTTAATCTCTAGGTTACTTATACGACATACTGTCTAGGTTTGTTAGCTTCGTATTGTTGCTGATAACAACTTATACTCTATGTTCGTTAGCTTCATGTTCTTCTTCTTTCGGCACAACTTGATGAATTAATGTATTCCAAGCTTCCTTGGGGCCAGTTTGCATGTCATTATTATGAAGCACATATATTTCAACCGTTCTCATTACAAACGAAAGTTGCTATGCCCGTTTATCTTCAAACTCAGCAACACCGTGTCAACTTGACTCAACTAATTCATTAAACTCATGACTAGACTAATGTTAACTAAAAAGACTAACCCTGATAACTTGATATAAAAATTGTCAAACACTAACACTAACCCAAATCCATAAATGGTGTGTATGTGTGGTGCATTTTAAGATTTTAACATATTCTATACTGATCAGATTTGTAAACTCCGTGATATATATAAAGCATTATATTTGAGTTATAGAAGACTTCAATATGGAAAGGGGAAAGTGTTAGCTATAGTAAGTTGTATTTTGGGTTTATCATACATTTGATCCTTTGTTTTCTAATTAAGTTTATCCGACATTTTTTTCTAGATTGGAGACATGTTTCTTTTAGTATCTTATTTATCATGTTCTTCTTTGTCTTATGATGTGTACTTCCGTGCATTCTTTGTAGTTAGTTAGTTGATGCTATTATTCCATAAAAGCACTAACAAGGTTGGGAGAGAGAGTACCAACAACCCTTTGGCCGTTACTGAGTGGTGCAGGGTATGTGAATTTGCTAGTAAAAAGTTATAAAAAATATTACAAAAAAGACTAAGAGAGTATGAATGCGGAATCTCACATTTTCCAGGAGGTAATCGGTGGATTGACTACCAGAGTTCACATCTGTACTCCTTTTGCCGCTAATAATTTCAAGAATCACAATTCCAAAGCTGTAGGTGTCAACCTTCTCCGACAGAACACCATGAAGTGCATATTCTGGTGCCGTGTATCCCCTAACATAGTTTTATGTTGTAAAAATAAAAGAATGTGTGACTCAAAAGGGAGGACATAATTAAGTACAATTTTGTAGTTAAAAAATCTTACAATGTACCGGCAAACTTGGTGCTAACATGAGTTTGGTCCTCCGGTTGAAACCTTGCCAACCCAAAATCTGCTATTTTGGGTTTAAAATCATCACTAAGAAGGATATTGCTAGATTTGATATCTCTGTGAACGATTTTGATATGGAATTCATCGTGTAAATGAGCAAGACCCCTAGCTATCCCAAATATTATTTCATAGCGTTGGTTCCAGTTCAGAGTCCCTCTTTTTGAACCTCCATTTTGAACATATTAGTTAGCACGTATACAAACTGTATAAGATGAGGATTTTATCAAAAAATAATCACTAGTATGGCCATTCCATCTTACCCCATAAGAACTGGTCTAGACTTCCATTCGGCATATATTCCAGGACTAGAAGTAAATAAGTTCCTTCAATTGACCATCCAAGGAGACGAAGAAGATTTCGATGATGGATGTTACTTATAAGCTTAACTTCATTCTCAAATTCTTCTTTTGCTCCAGCATGCTGTACTAGAACCTTTTTCACTGCCACCACATTATTGTCCTCAAGAACTGCCTATTAACCATCCAGTAACTTCTTAAGAAATTTAAAACACTGTTCTAAGTGGTTTTTACTTCCTTGAATTACTATTTATTACCTTGAACACTTCACCAAAGCCTCCTTTTCCTAGAAAATTTTCTTCACTGAAATTATCGGTTGCTATCTGCAAGTCTTTGTAATTGTAATGTACTGCCCCCTCAAAATCTGCTGTCGATGACAAAACATGGGCCATACATATATACATATTGAATTTATCAGTATATGAAATTACTGAAAATATTGGAATATAAATAAATTTTGAAAAAAAACAATATATGAGAAATCCCACACCAATAACCTCCTTATATACACAACCCCATCAACTGTGTTGGTAGACTTATTTATTGGAATAGGTGAAAGGTATCTCATACACAAAATAGATATATAAACAATCACCTTCTTCAGTCTCCTTGGACTTATTCCATGATCGATATAATAACCACGAAAGAAGGATGAGGAAAATAAGAACTACGCCACCAACGACTGCAGCAATTATGGCTACCTTACTTGAATGTCCTATCAGATAACCATATAGAAGTTACAATTAAATGCTATCAGTTATCACATTTTATTTGGATAGTGTTGTTAACATTATATATCAAGTAATTAAAAATAGTGGCCTCACCTTTTGAGACATTTGTAATATCTGTTGTCTGGTTGACATTGAAAAATGGAGTGTCGGAATACCTTGCAAAACAACCCATGTCGGAGATCCTTCCTTCAGTATTTGGAAGGCAATCATTTATTTTGTCATATGCTCTATCCATGCAGGTTTGGCAAATCGCCTTATTTATATTTCCAGCACACTGTGCGGTCACATACACTGTTTTATTTTCACCAGTGATTTGTCTTGTGGATGCTACATAGAGTTTAGAGGTTTTAGGAGTAGCATCTCTGATATCTGATAACAACCCATCCACAACTTGATTGAAAACTGTTGGCTGAGAAGCAGATTGAGTGCCACATAACACAGTTGGAGTACCATTCGCATCCTCCGCGACATAAGGGCTATTATAGAAGTCAGAAAAGTCTTCATACCTTAGAACCAAGAATTTAAATGATTTAGGGCGTTTGTTCCTAGCTTCATAATATTCAAATTGTTCTTTTTCAGTTGGTTTTACGCCCTGCTTGCGGTGCGCGCATATAATGTATATATGTGTGAACCCTTGGATGGGCAAAAGTGAAATTGCACTAATTTTGACGTTATTTTACTAATCTCGTGAAAATAACATTAAAAGTGGCGGAAGGTTAATCAGGCATCATGTGATGGCGTTGATAGCCGAAAGACAAGGGTACATGCACCAATCGGTCGGTGTCCCGATGGTTGAGTGTTATGTGTCTTATGTCCAAGGCTTGATGCAAAACTACAATCGAGCCGTGGGTCTCACCGGAAGCAGCCTCTCTATAGCTTTGTTATTTGTGGGATATACTGAGTACGGTGATGATGATTCTTTTTTAGTTGGTTTCTTATTGAATTACTATATTAGAATGTGTATCCTCATTTACTACTTGGACATATTAAAAACGAATTGATAAACGCAAAACGAATACACACAAAAACACGAAAATTGGCTAACTCCAAATACTACTAATATTACGCAGAGTAATTATAGCTGAAAATCTCTAATGCACACAACTTGTTAACTAGTAAATAAAAGAAAGCCTTACCTGAGAAAGCAGTTATCCAAACTAGCAGAACCGCCGTTAAATGTGCAGTTGACGAGGTTAGAAACAGCAGTATCAAAACAAGCGACACACTGATCAACAGAGAGGTAGTCCCGGCACTGGGCTGCGGCAAAGACAGAGACCCCTGCACTTAAGGTCTGCGCTCTTGCATAAAGAGCCCGTTGATTCAATAGTTGCATTCTGAGATCATTAAAAGTAGAGTTGCGATTATTGATAAAATTCGGCAGACTTATCACCGTGTTTCTACCACAAAACACTGCAATCTGGAGATCAGTACTGTTGTTATCACGATCGTTCGACTGTGAAAATCCTTGCTTAATTAATAATAATACAAGAAACACAACCAGGAAAGACATGATCAGCCACTTTGAGAATCAAGAACAAATTTAGAAGAAGAACAAGAAGAAAGCTTGCCTAACTTGTGGTTATTACAAGAATTTTTAAATTTGGGCTGTTTCCAATATTTTATTGAATGTTCAATTTTGTCGACTCAAAAATCAAATGGTGTGGTCAACCATAGCAGTCTGGAATATTGGTGTAATAAGTCACCAATGGTCCATATATATTTCATAATTAGATAGGAATAATGATGCATTACTTATTTCCTGCTTTCTAGCCTTAATTATCCAGCACATCGTTGATATTTAATTACTTATACAGATCATGAAAAAAGTTTCATACCACATTCGGCCAATAAAGCTAGGATGATACTAAAGCATATATATACCCAATATATATGTTATTTTCTCTGATTTTAATCTATAAAATGTTTTTTTAAACGATGAATCTGTAACATTATTTGATTAATTAAATTGCTTAATCTTACTGTAGCCATCCCGAGGGATAATTAAGGTTGAAAAGCACGCAGGGCCCAAAGAATAAATTGAAGTATTGAAGCATCTTCATCTGTGGTAGGTCCAGCCTAAAAATATATTGTTTAATCAATGGCTTGGAACAAAAAGATATTTAAATGCCACCTCGTTACCATATCAGCTTTTTATACAAAATTATTAGTTTGAAGTTTGAACATTCATTTTCTGAAATATGCGGCAATCATCTTAAAGGTTTTTAAATGAGCCGTATCTTTTTATATCTGGTAAAAAATAATAATATTTTTCTTAAAATAATTTAACTTTATTAAATATTTTAAATCACTTTTTTTTTACTTTATAACTTGTATAAAATATGAAATATAGTCACTAGCTTGTTTCTAAATCAATTTAACTTTATGAGACATCAGACTTTAATAATCTCAATTTTGTTGTGGGTCAGGCTGCGTTGAAGGCTGAATCGGACAAAATTGTTAAACACGAGAAAGCTTGTTTAGATAATCAACATGTCTTTCTACCATTTGCCTTTGATACATTTGGTTTTCTGGCTCCAGAGTAGAGGTGCACAAATCGGTTTTTTTGAAAAAACCGGTTCGGTTATTAACCGGACCGGTTTTTTTTATCCAGAAAAAAACCGGTTCGGTTAATAACCGGACCGGTTATTAACCGGTTTTTATTGCTGAAAACTCAAACCGGCCAAACCGGTTTGGACCGGTTTAAAAACCGGTTAGAACCGGTTATTAAACCGGTTTTTTATAACCGGTTTTTAATAACCGGTCTAACCGGTTAACCGGTTTTTTTTTTTTTTTTTTTTTTTTTTTTTTTTTTTTCTTTAGGGTTTAGGGTTTAGGGTTTCGTTGTTAGCATTCTTTGCTTGGAAGATTAAAAACACATAACTTTCATTTATAGCTTTTACATTAAAAATACAAACATTAAATCGTTATCGCATATTCGTAACTCAAAAATACAAACATTAAAGAATGCTTAGACACGATTACATTAACAAGTTGATGTTTGTTACTCATTTTCTTCGCTACCCGATCCCGAGCTATTCCTTAGGTAATCGTCGTACGCGGCTTCTTCATCGGTCATTGGTTGAATGTGTCCTTGATTGACCTCGTCTTCATACAAGGCCGCCTCATAGTCCATTTCCCCCTCGAGTGAGCGTTGATGTTGTGCCCTGTCTAAAGAGTCCAAGTAATCCTTGTAGCAAATCGACATCTCTACAGCTGCTGGAGTGAGTCGAGTCCTCCTAATCGATATAACCCTGCCAGAAACAGAAAAAGCAGACTCCGAAGCTACCGTGGAAGCTTGGACCGTTAGTAAATCTTTGGCCATGGCGGCGAGGATCGGAAACTCATCCTCCTTACCTCTCCACCAAGCCAGCAAATCAAGACTTCTAAATTCATCCGGAGTCATGTGTTTCACAAAGTTGGTACCACCATACCTTCCAAGTTCACTGCTTGGGGTGTTTACCCTTTGACGTTTACCGGCGTCTTCCCAAATCATGTAGTACATCCCCATTTCAAGGTCGGTTTGGGATTGGGATTGGGCAACAGCTCTTAACGAGTCATGAATTTGGGAAGACGACCCGTGTTTTGTAAGGTAAACATCATACATGTTTGCCAATGTGGTGTTGAAATCATTCTTTAAAGTTTGGCTATAATAGGGGTTTTGATCGTCGTTTAACCCTAGCTCATCACAAATTTTTTCTATTAAAGCTTCAACACCACCAACATTGATGCAAGGGTTTAACGCAGCCGCACAGGTCAAAACAGCGGGTAGTTGTTGAAAATATTTTATAAATTTTTCTTTCATTTTTGCACCCATATCAAAATAAGGTGCACCCCTACAATGAATTTCAGTCAACTTTGTGCACATGACAGCAATTTTTGGTAAAGCAATGGGGCTTGTTGGATAGTAAACCCCGGATAAACTAGTTGTGCAAGATTTAAAAATTTGAAGAACCTCCGTAACGATCTCAATCAATAACCAGTTTCTAGGATCGTACGGTGCACATTTACCCCTACTTGACATTATTTGATGAAACGCAACTAGTGATTCTTTTTGTTGGATGGCTTTCTCAAACATATCACAAGTCGAGTTCCATCTTGTTGGACAATCCCAATTGGGCCCCAACCATTGACAATTAGCTTCATCACAAAATTTTTTGTATCTTGAAAATGTTTTATTGTTGCTAAAAACATCTCGTAACATTCTTTTAAAATTGTTTCTTTGCGTTTCGATCACGTTTAACCCATCTTGCACGGCCAAGTTGATAATATGTGCAATGCATCGGCTATGAAAAAACGCTCCATCACAAATAGGTTTATACTTTAATTTTAAATGGCCAACCGCGGCCGTATTGTTGGACGCGTTATCAAACGATATTGAAAAGATTTTATCTTCAATCTTGTATTGTCGAATGACTTTATCCAAGAGTTTAAAAATATTTCTACCCGTGTGCGGGTAATCAAACAATTGAAACGCAACGGTTCGTTTCATCATTTGCCACGACCGGGGGTCAACCCAATGAGCCGTCACACAAATGTATGAGTCGGGCGAACCATTAGGTACCGACCACACATCCGTTGTTAAGTTCACACCAGTTTGTAAGTTTGAAAAGTATGAAATTAGTTCGGATTTAGCGTTTTTCCATGCTTTAAGCATATCTCTTCTAAGGGTCGAACGACTTACGTGTTGGTAGCGTGGTTGAACATACTTTTGCATCATCTCCGTGAATTGAGGGTTGTCGAAGTGGTTGAAAGGAAGTGATTGTTGAATCACAAAGTTGCCAAACTGTTGACGTACCGCTTCAAGGTCGTACGTAAACACCGTTCCTTGATTCGTCATCTCCGGCTGCGAACTACTTCCGGATTCGTCCTTCAAGACCTTGCAAGAGGGCCTTTCTACATGAGCTCTTAAACTGGAGTTTGCTTCTTTGTTATAAAACTTCAAACAATGTTTGCATCTAGCTTTTTGGGTTCCGTTAGACATTTCGCATAGGTCGAAATGTTGCCAAATATCTTGGTTTCGTTTCGTGGGGATGACCCGAACGACGGTTTCTCCCGTGTTCGAGGCACCCATGTTGACCGATGAAGCAGCACTTTGGGAGGCCATGATAATCGACTACGAATTAAGAGTGGTATACTCGAGTATGAAATAAACGACTACGAAAGAAGAGCGTTTGGAGTTATAATCGCGTATGAAATAAACGTTTAGAGCTTTTGGAGTTGTATAATCAAGTGTGATCTAACCAATACCCAACCTAAACTATATATAGATGTTTGTGGGGGTAAAAAAACCAAAAAAACGGCTAAAAAAACGGGCAAAAAAAAAAAAAACGGCTATAAAGCCGTTTGGTAACGTTCGAAAACCGGTTTAACCGGTTAACCGGTTATTAAAAAACCGGTTAACCGGTTTTTTTTATAACGGCTATAAACCGGTTATTTTAAAAACCGGTTAACCGGTTTTTTAATAACCGGTTTTTTTTAATAACCGGTTTTTTTTATAACCGGTTATAAAACCGGTTTTGGCTCCAAAAAGTATAACCGATACGTAAACCGGTTACGTAAACCGGTCAAACCGGTTTTTAAAAAAACCGGTTTTTAAAAAACCGGTTTTCCGGTTAACCGCCCAAACCGGTTCCGTAACCGGTTTTTTTGAACACCTCTACTCCAGAGGCTGTGAAATTTTTGAGTAGGGTTCAGCGCGTCGTACACGGAACCTCTTCAGCTTCTAGGTCCCAAAGCTTCGTTTTTAGCAGGATTGGCTTTGCTGTTCAAAACGGGGTTGCGGCGCAGCTTGTTGCCCGTTTGCCTGCCACTTTATTGTAATCGTTTTATAGTAAATTATATAAAACTTCGATTGTGATAGATCAATTCTAACTTGGAAAATGTCTAAATACAGTTTTAATTTTAAACCTTTTTTATATAAGTATTTTTTTTCGATTAACTGAATTAGTTACTACAAAACGTACGTTTACAATAAAGTGGCAAGCAAACCGGTAACAAGCTATGCCGCAATCTTATAATAACTAAAAGTTAACCTAGTGAGTTTCTTGTACTATTTAAGTGGCAAAAAGATTAATTTGTTTTTATTTTTTAAGGGATATTGGTTTTCAATTCTCCCAAGTTTCACCCGTTACTTGATACCACTCCCAACTTTTGATTTGTTATCTACTATTCCTAATTTTTATGAATTTCCTGTCACGAACTTTTACCTCTCTTCTAGCACGTTAGGTTAACTGCCACCACCATGAAATTGCCACCTCCACTCCTTGAATCACCACCAATATGTAGTTCCGATTACCACTATGCACCACAGTCTGAACCTTGACATCACCTTCGACGGCCCAACCATATGCATCTTCTCTTTCAATCGTTTTCTACCACAAGTGTCTCCACAAGATCTAGGTTTCAACACCGGAAAAAGGAGATATATGATGACCTGCAACCAAATAAAAGAGATTGATCGAGAAAGATAAAAGGATGAAGTCAACTTCTCTGCTTCCGGAAAAATGAGATCTACGACGACCTACAAGCAAATCGACTTCTCTATTTCCGGATGTTGCTTGAAGCCCGACTGTTGAGTGAAGCCCTAATTGAAAAGTCGAGGGTGAGGTTTCTAATGCAAAGTTTTTTTGGCGTCCATATTTGGGGGATTATGACTCTCGTTTCATCTTAAGTAGAGTTGGTGGTAGAAGGGAATGAATGGATGATGAGTTTTGGATTTTAGGGTTGATAAGGATAGGGAAAAGTGGGTTGGGTTTAAAGGATTAAGAAAAGAATAAAAAAAATGCCAGATATCCATGCCAAGTCATAAAAAATGCCACGTCAACAAGAAAAACTAACGGAGTCAGGGTCCGTTAAGTTCGAGAGTGTCATAAACAAATAAGGTGAAAGTTAGGAGTGATGGGCAACAAATCAAAAATTTGGAGTAATCTCAACCAACAGGTGAAAGTTGTGAGTATTAAAAACCAATATCCTTTTTTTTAAATACCTCTACACACAAAAGAAAGCATGTAAGGCTATCCGTAATGGGCGAAATATAGGGGGCGAGAAGGGGCGAATTTGGGTTCCCCCCTGGTCGATTTTGAGGCAATAAGGGGCGGGGGCGGAGGAATATTGTCGCCTGAGAAGAAAAAGAAATATTATTATTATTATATTAATGTGTGTGCGTGTTATATATATATATATAGGGGATGGATCTTGCGAGAAGTGATATTACAGCGAGAAGTGCGAGAAATGAATCATGACCATTGATTGTGTTTAATCAATGGTTTACAATAGAAATGGCATTATCGTAATTAAAAACACATATTTATGACATATTTTTAATTAAAAAGGGTAGACATGTCTTTGATGTAGGCCTCATTAAACCGGAAATTAATGTATTGAACAATTATTTTTTCTTATGCATAATCAATGCTCATAAGATGATTAATACTATTTAATTTTTCTCATTAAAATTTTGCAAATAAAGTATAATTTCTTTTTTTTTTTGGAATTTACGGTTGTGTAAAGTGTTTATTTAATTTTAGGATTTATTCATAAAGCACATAATTTTTTCAACATTACATTGTATATTATGGATTTTTTTTTCATATAGTACCTACGTAGAAAAATTAGAATCATACAATTATTTGAAAGGAGGTTTTGTGAAAATGTAGTTACATATTAAATTCAAATTTGTATGTGTGTGCGGGATAAATGTTTATATAGTAGTGTATTGTGTGATATGTAGGGATTATATTTTACGGTGTAGAGTGGTATTTCGAACTGTGTATTGTGTATGTTCATATATTATACTATACAGGGATTAGGGATTAGTTCAATGTGAAGGTATTTTTAGTTCATTTCATTTTCACAACTAATATTATTTGTGTAGAATAATTGTGCATACTATGTAGGGTACGTGGGAAAAAATACGTTATATGTTAGGTATGTAGGATAACTTTGTTTACTATGTAGGATATAATATTTAATGTGTTGGATGTGTAGATTCATATATGTAATGTGTATGTGGTATTTTGAATTGTCTATGCGTAAATTATATCGTGTGTAGATTCATATATGTACCGTGTAGGTGTTATTTCGAAATGTGTATGTGTAAATTTTAACATGTGTAGGTTCATCTATGTATGTGTTTGTGGTATTTCAAATTGTGGATGTGTCAATTTTGTCATATGTAGGATCATTTATTTACTGTGTAGGTTCATATATATACTGTGTAGACGGTATTTCAAATTATGTATGTTTAAATTTTATCGTGTGTAATATATAGGTAATAAAGTATTTGTAGAGTAATTCAATATTTAAAGTCATATATGTAACCTAGGCTTGATCGTATGTGCACGTACATGAATATGTTATATTATATAATATGATTTAAAGATATTGAATATGTATTTATCTTAGTTTTATTAGTCATAAAGGAATCTTTTGTTAACGTCAAAATAAAATCCTAGAAATTATGCAAGCTGATTTGGATGATGAAGAATTAAAAATTAAAAAAAGAAAAACATTTTGAAACTTCCTAAAACATTTATTAGTTACCAAAAAATAAAAGCTAAGAATTTTACTATTATGCCCATCTAATTAATTAAAGATAAAATAAATAGAAAATACCTGATTGATTCTAATATCTTCTCGCACTAAGAAACACTTCTGAAATGAACCAAAACATATATATATATATATATATATATATAAAATAAATAGAAAATACCTGATTGATTCTAATATCTTCTCGCACTAAGAAACACTTCTGAAATGAACCAAAACATATATATATA
The DNA here is from genome assembly GCF_021521415.1 of Bidens hawaiensis. Lineage (NCBI taxonomy): Eukaryota > Viridiplantae > Streptophyta > Magnoliopsida > Asterales > Asteraceae > Bidens > Bidens hawaiensis. The sequence continues at coordinate 350,001 of NW_027493350.1, forward strand.
TATATATATATATATATGTTTTGGTTCATTTCAGAAGTGTTTCTTAGTGCGAGAAGATATTAGAATCAATCAGGTATTTTCTATTTATTTTATCTTTAATTAATTAGATGGGCATAATAGTAAAATTCTTAGCTTTTATTTTTTTATATTACTATTTGTAGCCCCTACACCATTACACCCTAAAAACAAAAATCTACCATTTGTTAACTGGGCGCCATATAGCGCAAAACGCCCCATTTTATAGCCCCTCCAATACACATAGTCTAAGTGAAGTGATAAGATTTTTGGAAACCATTTCTCTTCTCTTCTTTTCGTTTTTCTTTTTATATATATGTTTCTTTTCCCTTTTTCATTGCTTTTTTTGCTTCTTCTTTTTTTTTTAAGTTATAAGGAAGCCAAAATGTTAATTAGAAACGTTTCACCTGATTTTATATTACGATTTGTTTAAAATTGCGTACTACATTTTTATTGTTAAGTTTCTATACGCAAAATGAGTCATTGCATCTTTTTCATGTAGATATCTTCTTTGTATGGAAACGGTTCCGGTTTTCGGGTACAAATCGGGTCCGGTTCAGGTACGAGTTTGGTACTGAAATGCATACCCTATCTATACCCTAACGGTAGGGTCAGGTACGGGTTCAGGTATAAAAAATCCAGGCATACGAAAAACCGGTTCTGGGTTTTCTTTTTCAGGTCCGGTTCCGGGTTCGGGCTTTTGGTGCACCTCTACATGCCGGTACCGTAACAAACCAAACGAAAATCAAAATTAAGCAAATTCAAACGCATTGTGGCATGAATCCCAATAGTTATTATATTTTTTTTCCCGAATGGCAATATTTTGTTTACAAAGGCAACTAACAAATAGCTAGTCACCAAAATTACTAAGTGAGACACCAATTTACATGTTTAAAAATTCAACATCAAAGTTAACCCATTTAGCCCAATTAACTCAAATGGTACTTGATCTAGCGATCACCCGTAAAAAGGATTAGGATCTTTATTTCCTCCACGATTTTAGTTGATCTCGTATCAGTTCCTTTGAAAATCTTCTTGTCCCTCGCTCTCCATATGTTTCACATCGTTACCCAAAAAATTGCTTGAATTAGTTTTCTTCGAATTGAGCCACAGTCCAAATGATTTTGTTGGTCTATGACATCTAAGAGTGAGAAGACATAGCTAGAAAGGTGGGATCTTGCACCATCATGCAATACCATGCCAAACCGTATCCGTCAATGAGCATGTGAATAGTATGTGTTCTACTATATCTTCATGGTCCGTAGAAAAAGGACAAAACAAGTTACTTTTAAAGATAAAGGACATCGAGTGAAATTTGGTACAAACATAAAGGATAATTTCTGTAAAAAAAACACCCTTGTAAGTTGCTAGCTTCTAGGGATGACACAATAGTAGAGCAAGTTCAAAAGGATCACAACAAAACTCAACCCACTTACGTTTTATCTTCAAGACGCTTGTTTTCTAATAATAGTTATGTTTATCAACCCTAATCTTGTTCTATTTCTACCCTGCATAATGTAATTCTAATCTTGTAACGAGCTTAATAAAATACCTAGTTGCAACCCGTTGATGTAGGTCGTCTTGACCGAACCAGTTTAAATTGTTGTGTTCCTATTGCCTTTTGTTTTATAGTCATTTGCGTGATATTCGTTTGTGTGATTGTGTTGGTTCTGTTGCGCAGTTAATCCTAACATAGAATAACTTTTACATCTAGTTATTATTTTGATTTTATTGCAACTAAAATTGTGTTGCCATTTTAAATGTAGGTTTAATATATGTTCTCAGTTGTTTTGTTACCGTTTGGCGTTGGTTTAAGTTCTTTTAATGTAACGGATTCTTTTAGCAAACGAGTGTATCATTATTGAATTGCCACCTAAGCCTAAGCCTAAGCCTAAGCCTTCGACGTTTGTTCAGACTTAACTGAGTGGCCTTCAAGTGCCCAAACCCCACATTTTTAAATTAACGTGATTTGACTAAAGACCAAAAGAATAGCGAATTTGGAAAAATCAACCCACTAAAGCCAAGTTCATGATTTTGGTACCACTTAACAACTACAACATCGTGACGAAACTTCCTTGTTATTATCTAATAATTGAAGACAATTATGGCTAAATCGGGCCATTAACAAGTATTGGTTTAGTGCTTACAATATTATTCAATAACTAATCATTAATTTTCCATTAACCCCAACTAAACGACCATGAAAGTAAACCCGGCCAGCGACGTTATGTTCCAAGGAGATAAGCGTTCACTTGGTCTTAGTTCTCGAGTATCCTTGAGTGCTGCAGTTGCACGTTTGTTCAATCTTTCAAATAAATCATATGTTCTAAAATATCTTGCCAATTTCGGTCAACAAACTTATTAAAAAATAATCTGAATTAGTTCCAAGTAAGACATATGAGTCATCCAACGTATTTTGCGGGCTTTACAACAGTGGCCAACTCTCGGGTCAAGTCAACAAACGACCTTTACAAGACGTTATTAATCAAAGTGTAGGTCCGATAGATACAGGGAGGTGCTAATATACGGTATCTATGGATGCTTGTAGTTAAGGGTAAGGACAACCCATGTGACGAAAAAGGTGGCAACATTGGTAACGACAAGAGACAGATATGTTAATGTAGGATATATGTGGGCTCTTGGTATTTTTGTATTTCCTTTTATTATTGGCACAAGAATTTAATTGATGTAGAAGAATTTACAATTTTCGACATTCTTTAAGAATTTTGGCATTATTGTACGCCTTTCTTTAGTCCACTTAATTGGTTTACACTACGAGAAAACTTATCTGTCTGACTACCCTTATACCGATAACATTTGTCGTCGCTATAGCATACAAGTATCAATCTCATGTCTTCGGTATATACAGGGTTTGAGCATATTTCAATTCTGACCAATCCTATACTGACGACATGTGGTTGGAATAGATTTAGTGGGAATTTTCACGCCTTGTGAAAATTCATCCTGATGTCATGTCCTCTGAAAAAAGTAATTCTTTTTTATATTTTTTAAATTAATTCAATCCTTAGCCGCATAATAATGTTTTCACAAGCCCTATTTTTAATAATTATTTTCACGAGGTTCGAAAAATCTATAACTTCTTGTTTTTTTTATTTTTAATAATTATTTTATTTAATAGCTATTTTCGTTAGTAAATAGTAATGGTGTTTTAATACTGTAAAAAAATATTTGTGACAACTTGTTGGTAAATTTTTTTATTTTTATATTTTACATTTATTTATTATAATTTATATATCTAGAAAAAATTCGCAACAAATTATTTTGCGGCCACTTGTCGTGAAGAATGGTGTATGTATAGACATTTTTTATGCCGGCGACATTTGTGGCCTATCTGACTATCTCGACTGTTTTCTAGCGACTAACCTGTGTCGAGTTATCCTGCCAACATTTGGTTGGGAGAGGCAATCAGATCTAAATGATTTTTAATAGCCAACACACTCAAGTAGTGAGAATAGAGAAGTTGCGATGGGCACATTTCATACTGGTCCAAAATGTTTAGAATTCTTGTGCTGGCAATATATTACTTAAGTCAACATTGATCGATTTCAATATGAGGCAATTGATGCTGATAATTGTATTATTTTTTGTAACAAATTATTGCAAGTGGGATCCGAAGACCAGAAGTTAGGTTTGTAACATACCATGATTTCGTATTGTACATCAAAATCGTCAGCTGTATGCATATTATATTCAACTTAAATATTAATCACGAACTACCCTATTATAATTAATACCATTAGATTTACGGGAACCTAGAAACAAATCGCATCTTGTGTATAATTGAAAAAACTAAAAGCTTTATTTACTCTTTGGCTAAAAAAATATTCATAGTAGAATCTGGAAAAATGAATAGTAAATGCATTAAAACATAAACACAAGTATGCATAACCTTTTTTGTAATTTTTACTGTAATTTTACTTAAAATATCCTATCTGCGTAGGTGGAAATAGAGGAAGGGGCCAGATTTATCCTGACGGGAGCAAAAGTAAAGATACAATTTATAATGCTACGTCATTAGGTATAGTAAGCAAAATTCCACGAAAAGAAAAGAGGGGATACGAAATATTCATAGCGGATGCATCAGATGGACGTCAAGTGGTATATATTATCCCTCCGGGGCCAAAGCTTCTTGATTTAGAAGGCGAAAGGTGCTTTAAAAGATTAATAAGTGTTTATAGGTTATCTTTACATATATGGTTTGTAGGTAGTTCGACTATCAGGTAACGGACTTTGAGTAATGTCCAAGTCCACTTAGTTAGCGGACTTTACTTTTTTCATTTTCCTTTTTTTTAATTTAATGTTTATTTAATAATTTATGTTCGTTAGTTATGTTTTTCTAAAGTTTGAAATAAGTTGCTTTGTTTAACAAAAAATTTCTGACATTGTGATATATATTCTCAGTAATATTAAATATTTTAATACGTAACTCAGTTTTTTATCAAATTTATATTCAATTATTGGAAAAGAAAAAAAATTAAACGTACAAACTTGTATATATATTCAGACATAAAAATATATTAGTGAGCAAAATTTATTAAAAAAATAATAAATATACGTAAAGTATATATTAAATGAAAAAAAGATTTATGAAATGAATTGATGTCCACAAGTTGAATAAACAAAGTTAAATTTATGTGAGACCTTATAAGTCAGGTTTCGAACTTGAAACCTCAATGATTCAAAGCCTTAATTAACCATTGAGTATATTATTGTATCAATAATATTTGTTAAATTAAATTCATTTTTCTAATAATTGTGTTCATTTTTGTCAAACTTAGAGTGTTAAAATTAATTTGAACGATTGCATCATATCTTATAAAAGCTCACTCAAACATTGAGTGTAATTTCAAACCTATGACTTTACCATCTACAAGAAAAGACTTCATGATAGTTAATATGAGACCTCACCATCCATCAATGTATGATGTTCTTTAACTCATTGTTACTCTAGATGGTGAAGATGTTACTGACTATGAACCAATATTTGTTGTTAAGAAAAAGATACAATAATACTTGAAAAATATGTGCATGATCAGAAAAAAACGGAGTATAATTGAAAAGTAAATAGATTTGCATTAATTATATAAAGGGAAAAAAAACTTATTTGGTATGAACTCTCTTGTAATAATAATAATTATAAAAATAATAATCTTAAAGCAGTCTTTAAAAGTGGTGGGAGTGCTCAAAAGATGAAGGATCAATACCGCGTGCACGTCAACAAATTGAAAAGGTTATTCGGGAGCTTCAGAGTGTAGAGCTAGCCTGAGTGGGGGGAAAAGTTATAAAGAGTAGAAGATTTCGAGGAAAGGGGATTCGGGAGAGCGGGAATACATTCCCTCCCCCACGGTCCAGAGCGGAACGCTGCCCCCTCCCTTTTCGGTCCCAGTTCAAATTTGCTTTCCGATTAATCTAATCTCCTGAAGCAACTCCGTGCACCCTAATTGGCAAAAAAAATTTCAGTAAAACAATATTCCTATTTCGTGATACCATTACTATTGGAGTTTTATTGAAGTATTCAAACAATACGTACGTACCACACTCCACTCATATTCTTTAATCTTTATTGCGCATGCTGATCATCTTTATTGACATTAGATAATAGTTAATAGTAATAAAAGATATAATTTATGAGTGGAAAAGTCATGCATGTGTATGATTACTGTTTTGGATTAATAACGAAATATGGATTATATTGCCTTGTGGACACAACTACACCCTTGCAAACTAGTGACGTCTTTTACAATACATATAGTAATCGCAAGTTACATATACTTTTACAATACATATAGTAATCGCAAGTTACATATATCTGCTGATAATCGACGGGAAATGAAGAATTCCACAAATGCCTACCAAAACGCAATAGAATATTATCAATCTTTTTTTATTTATTTTCTTATAGGGTTGTAAACGAACCAAACGTTCAGCGAACAATTCGTGAACTGTTTGGCGGTAAGTTCGTTATATTCGTTCGTTTAATAAAGGAACAAACATGAACACAATATTTTGTTCAATTAGTTAAATAAACAAACATGAACAAAATCTCCGTTCATTCAATTGTGTTCATGAACGTTCGATAATTAATGTGTTCATGAATGTTTGTTCACGTTAATTTGTATATGTTGTTAAAGAAAGTTTTTTTGTACATTTAATAATTTTAGCTAAACATTTTATATTTTTTTTTAATTTAGTACCCCTAACATCAAATATAAAATAGAAAACAGTTTTCTCATATAGTTTTTACATTTTTCTAATTTTTTTCCATTATATACATCGATCTTAATCTCTAGGCTCCGTCGATTTTATTTGTGTTTGTGAACCATTCGTGAATGCATTCATTTTTCAGTGAACGAACATGAACACAAAATTTGGATATGTAAGTGTTCGTGAGCGTATTATTTTCCTACCAAACGAACATAGGCAAGACCTTGTTCGTGTTCGTTCGGTTCAGTCCTGCTTTTATAACTAGGCTTTCTAAGAAAAGAAGACGAGTTCAAATAAAAAGTTTCATTTTTGTAAGAAGAGTTAATAGGATTCTAATCACTTGATTATGAAAATATCTCATATTTGTTGATTTTCTCTCTACACTTAAAAGACGCATAGTGCTCCCATCAATTTAAAACGTCGCCAACTTTTTATACGATCTTTTTTTATAAAAAAAAATAACCATATTAACGGGGAAAATTCCCAAAATAGGTATTTTCAAAAACAAGTTTCTAGTTTTAGGTATCATTTGCAAATAGTTTTAGAAATAAGTATTTTAAGCTAGTCGTGACAACTATATTCTTGGTTTCAATGAGTAGTTTACAAAAATGGTTACGACGACTATTTTAGGATAAGAAAATTTTCATACGAGTATTTTGAAGCACAAAACTTGTTAGGACGACTAATTTATGTAAAAAATAGTTTGGACGATTTTTTATGAATATTTTGTTACTTTTCTTGAAATTATATTATTATATTTAATTTTACTCATGATTAGTTTTCTTTTATAACTTTTAAAATATAAAGTTTTATTAATATTTCTCATGCTTTTTATTTTTGTCCATAACTCAATATATAAATAAAAAACAAAAAAAATTGAAAAAACCATATTGTTTCCCCCGTATTCCAGTTCAAAAAAAAATAGCGAAAAGACACAATGCCGAAATGAACAAACAACACGATGATAAACAAAAAAAGACACAATATATCGTAAAATATAACACCATGTCGAACACAATATTAAGTAATATAACACAATATCAAGAAAATTTCAATGGCATCAGTTAAAATACTACTCCATCCGTCCTATTATAAGTGTCCACATTTCATTTTTTATTTGTCCCATTACAAGTGTCCACTTTCAAAATTTATTAACCAATTTTCAAATTTACCCTTAAACACACAATTAACATTAATAAACAATATTGATGGACCCACTTTTCAAGGACATTATTGTCATTAGGTAAGAAAAAAAAATAATCATTCAATTCATCTTAAACTTTGTATTTTTAAAACATGGACATTTATAATGTATCAGGGGGAGTATTATCATATGCATGAAATCAGTCCAAGTATTTCTTTACCATTTTGCCTGTTGCACTCCATAGTCGACTCTCTATGTGGAACCGTAAACTAAAAGGGCCCTCACATAATGGATTATATGCGTATATCAAATCAATGAGATGGATCGTTTTAACTTGTTGCTTTAGCTTTCTGCGATGACTTTCTCATTTTTATAAAGTCTTGCCGTTATATTTTGTTTATAATAATTGACATTTTTTCCTAAATGGCTACATCAATTTTTACGTTTAAACAGTATCTAATGTTATACTTGCGACACCATTTTTATAAAGGACAAACATCATACTATAGACATGTGCGTCACAGTTTACAATAATTTAAGTGATCTAAATAAACAAATAACTTATAAAATTAAATTATCCACATGGTTTAAAGGGATAAAAAAAACGTTATACAAAAACTAAGGGTCTGAAGTTATGAAACAACTTAAAAGCATGATACGAAACTTACACGATTTTCACTTAGGGTGAGATTTATTACCAGAACATAAAAAGTAAAAACGTGACACAAATCAAACATTAAATTTACATTTTCCAGTGTACACTAACTACTGCCAAGGCCAAGAGTCGGAAGATTCTGACATCAATAAAGAAAGCGATTTGTCTAATGAAGAATTCTACGAATTAATCACTGGAACCGGCCCCACAAAAAGTATAAAAACGAGCTAGAAGAAGACACTTTAGCTAGGGGGTTGGGTCTTCATATCGAAGATAATAAACTAAAACTTGAAGTGAGTAAACGTACATTCGCTAAAAACAAAGTAGCACAACTCGTTTGGAAGTAGGGATGAGCATGAGACACTACATGTATCCGTACATGTACGTGTACCCATACAAAAAACCAATAAAAACATGTACCAACACCCGTACCAAATTTTTCGGTATGGTACGGGTACATGTATTCTGATACGGTACCCGTTTTTGTATCACTTTGCTTTTTTTATTTCCAAATATTCGACGATCTTGAAACCGGATAGTACAAGTAACAAATAACCTGAATTAGTCTAGGTATCGGTATTTGCAAAGGTACATGACGGGTACCAAATTGGTCGTTGATTTAATAATAAGATAGTATTGAACAACCATAATTCATTCGCCTACTTGTTGGTTTGTGTCTTGGATGTTATATTATTTAATATTAAAGAAACATTTGGTACTTGTTCAATAACAATATGGTTGGAGAATTTATTTTATATATTAAATATGAAAAATCCGAATTAAATCCTATATATTTCAAACAGGTACAAAATACCAAACGTATACGTACCTGTACCCAATTATACTTACACCAAAATTCAATGAAAATGAGTACCAATATCCGTACCAAATAGGCTAAGTCGGTACGAATACAGATACATATACGGGTATTTGAGACAAAATGATCATCCCTATTTAAAAGAACTACATCAAACGTTGTTAGGAAAGCGGGCTTCTTTTGTCAATCACATGATAATATGACCGAGGCAAAGTAATTGTCAATTTTGGGAAAATGGTTTCATTAATTTGTATCTTAAAAGAATCTCATGTGTTAATTTGATACTAGGGTATAGAATCTCATGTGCAAGTTTGCAGGTACAGACAAAAAGATCAAAATGCCCTTACATACATCTCACGTGAGGGTATTTAACTGAGTTTTTCTAACCTAATTAGCGTAAATGACATAACGTGTAGTAAAAAAAAATGTTTAAAGGAAACCGCTTCTAAACAAACTAAAAAATGACAAGATCCATAAATTGGCTTTGTTTAAAGGAAAAAATTTGTAATTCTGTCAATTTTTAATTTAGATACCAAAAAATATAGCTAATTTTTAAGTTAAAATTTCAAATTAACATATTTACAAAAAAAATCTATGGATTTGATCTCTTTTTAGGTGTTTCACAAGACGACATTTTATAAAGAAGAAAATAACAAAAATAAAAAATAGTTGTTTTTATTTTTGGAATAATTTGAACCTACAACCAATAAGTCATGAATGTCGGATTTAACGTTTGGTGTGTAATCAATAAGTCATAAGTCATGAATGTCACATTAAACGTTTAGTGTGTTAAGGAAATTAATATTTCTTAAAATTTTCTCCCTAATAATAACATTTAAAAGTTCAGCCTTTTACTATATATATTTTAGAGTAAATTATCTTATATTGTTGCTTTAATTTATTGTTTAGTGTTTAGGAATCAAATTTATTGTTTACTTTTAAGGAATCAAAAACGTTAAGTCGTGAAAAAAGGTTGGGTGTTAAATTAGTAATTAGTAATTTTTTGTTTAAATAAAGACAAATTTGTCGTTTGAAGTTTGAACATTCTATTCCACGTTGACCAACTTGTAATTATTGGTCAACCTAATACAACATGTTCTAATTAATTGACCCTTCCAATACGGCCCATGGGAAATGGACCATTGACTTTCCACAAAAATCCTATGTCGTGTTCTATAAATTATGTAATAAGCAAAAAAAAAAAAGACACCAAATAAACCAAACTGAAAATAAACATGAGGCAAGTGGGAAGCTGGTGGTTGTCATGGCGGCTGGGCAGCTTGCTACTGGTGGTGGCACTTATAACCATGGCTGAGCAAGTGACATCACAGCCAAGTGATAGAAATAGTACTCTGATGAGATACTATTGTAGTATGTACAGAGGTATGAACGGAGATTTTTTCAAAAGAAACCTTAACACCACCCTTTCTGACCTCCGTCACCAGTTGAACACCAGCGGCTTCGCTGCCTCACGCACTTTGCTCAACGGCGAGTCGGTTTGGGGCCTCGCTTGGTGCCGGGGATATCTTTCCACACCAGATTGTCTGTCTTGTTTCGATTATGCTGTTGATCAGCTAAAAGTATGCGGGCTTGGTAATGGTGCTCATGCTATTTACAGCGATTGCGATCTCAGGTGCGTATCTATATCTAATAAGTAACTATCACGGTATAAAAAGATTTACAATAAAACATCAAATGTTGTATACAAAGAATTAACTCGGTGATCATTTTTTTCAATTTCAGTGTTATTACTTTACTTTATTATTTACTAGAAATTACTTATACGTAATTTCAGTCATGTCTAATCTCAAATATCGTCTTATAATTTATTAAATATCCTTACAAACTCTTTAATATTTTTTGTTCAAACCGTGTATTCAAAGCTTTCTAACTTTGTATACATATTGATATAATATATTTTTGTTTGGTTACTTATGGATTTAGCTTGGATTCTAAATAACTAATTTTGCTATAACATGTTCGTTCGTTATAGGTACGAGAACAATAACTTCTACACTGAGGCTAACAACCGGGCGGGTGTGGTATTATGTGACAACACAACATCGCCTCAGGAAACAGAATTCCAACGAGCAGCGCAAAAGTTATTATCAGACCTTCAAATTGCTGCACCAAGAGCACCCATGTATTATGCAGCTTCTACAAGAAAAGTAGGTGCTAGTGATGCAACTGTGTATGCCATTGCGCAGTGTAATCTAAAAGTAAGCCAGAGTGTTTGTTTAGAATGCTTACAGTTGAGATCCAAATCTCTGTTTGATTGTCTTCCTACTTCTTCCGGGCGGGCGATGGACAATGGATGTTTCATGAGGTATGACAGGACTCCATTTTTTCGACAAGATCAGAAAACTGATATTTCACCTCTTCTTTGGGACGGTGAGACCTCTACTCACATTCGATTGATTTTTCCGAAACTGATTTACGACCATTTTGCGACCAATATTTAATATTAATTTTTCACTGTTTTACGACCACTTTTAGAAGGTCGCAGTTTGTGAGACCAGTTTGCGACCGCCATATTGATATAATTTTAGTTAAATATCTTTAATTTTTATACGTTGATTTACAACCAAAAATGGACGCCACAAAATTAAATTGTGACTGGTTTGCGACCGCCACATATAATATTATTTGTTAATACTTTTTTCTTTTATTTTTTATGCGTTGATTTACGACCAAAATCGGACGTCACAAAATTAGCGACCGTTTTGAAACTGTATCTTTTCGTCGCTAAATTTTGTGATGGTTTTGGTTTCGGTCGAAAATCGGTCGTAAACATATTTTTTTGTTGGCATTTGTTCATTAGTTTGTCACTTTGTGAATCGATTACATTTTTTTGAATATCTATAACTTACAGATGATTCAAGCAAGAATAAATCAATAATCGGTGGAGTTGTTGGAGGCGTAAGCTTCCTGTTGCTTCTACTTGCAGTTTTCTTATGGTGTCGAAGATCTAAGAAGACAGGTAGAGGCCAACAAGGTAAAAATGATGAACTTTGACTCCTTAATTCTTTCGACTTACGTCGTAACAGGTATATTACATGCCCTCTGGAACGTATTTATTAATTATGTTGTCCACTTGGTAGATAAATCAACTGGATCAACTGATTTGTTGCAAGCTCCAGCAACATATAGCTACAATGATTTGAAAGTAGCGACCAATAATTTCAATGATGAGAACAAACTTGGAGGGGGGATGTATGGAGAAGTATATAAGGTAATACTTATGTGAGTCATAACTATATACTTCTATAGTTCTATGTATATGATGTCCACTTACTTTAGTTTTGTGTTTGGTGGCACTTACTAGGGAACCCTCAGGAACGGAGATGTGGTTGCGATTAAGAAAACCTTTATGGCCTCTAGAAGAGGAGAGACACACTTTAATAATGAACTTAAAATCTTGAGTAATGTCCATCACCGGCATCTTGTACGTCTTCTCGGATATTGTAGAAAAGGCCCACAGTTGTTCCTAGTACATGAGTATATGGAAAATCATAGCCTTGATCAGTTCCTCTATGGTGAGTTGAAACAGATTACTTTGTTTTTATACCAATCCCTTTAATAGGAAATTCTGGATTTGATAGATGTTAAATCTTTGAATTCAATAACAGATAATAATTTTAAAGACATAAAAAACCTAGTAAATTAACTGACCAATAAGTGATTACGCGTGTTACACTAAAATGGAAAGACTCATAAATCACTAAATATTCACTACGAAATGGGAGTCCTAAATGATGGAATCCCGGATATGAAACATGATCTGACTCACTGAGACCTTTTTGTCCACTATTTATGGCTCTCGTAACTCTAGTGGTAGCCTAAGTTATGTTCTTTCAGTTATCTTGGAGCATTTTTTGCCCTGTTTTCCTCTGTGTAGATGATCCAGATAAGACTGCTAAATTATGTATTGGCTCCGTATCACTATCAAGCTACTAATGTGTTTTTATCAACAGGTAACAAAACGACGACTTTAAGCTGGAAACAGAGGTTTGATATAATCTTTGGGACAGCAAGAGGTCTTGCATATCTACATGAACAATACCATGTTACCATCATCCATAGAGATATAAAAACCAGCAACATTCTACTTGACAATGAACTTCAGCCAAAAATTGCAGATTTTGGGCTGATTAGACTATTACCTGAGGATAAAACTCATATTAGCACCGAAGTGGCACAGTCATTGTACGCCCAAATCAATACGTACAAATTAATTAATAGCGGGTTTTTTTTCCGTATAAATGTATTAACAATAACAATTATTAAATGTTTCCAGGAATAGTGGTTATGTAGCACCTGAATATGCCAATCATGGACACTTATCTGAGAAAGTTGATACATACAGCTACGGTGTTGTGGTCCTAGAAATTATTAGTGGAAAGAGAAACATAGATGCCATAGATGGCAAATCAGTCACCCCAAGCCTTCTTGATCATGTAAGTGCATCGAAACTAAGGTTTCATTTCTGTACACAACTCTCATGATTTATTGTTTTAGTTAGCTATATACACAAGCCCGGTTATTTGTGGTCACGGATATACTATGTGATGATATGATAACCATGGTTGCTATATGTTTGACAGGCATGGAATCTATATGAGAGTGGCACGCATCTGAATTTGGTCGATGACAAACTAGACCCTAGTGAATACGGAATAGAAGATGTAAATAAGATCATAGAGATTGCGTTGATGTGCACTCAACCAACTGTTTCAACTAGACCAGCAATGTCTGAGGTGGTTACTCTTCTAAGTGACAAAACACTTGACGAAAGACCACCGGTAAGGTCTACCAATACAGATGATGAGGTGAAGATTCAAGTTGCTATGGAATCATCAATATCCGATGCCACTGCCTCGACAATTCACCTTTCAGGCCGTTAACGCTTTCTTTTCATACAACATTTCTGGTTTTGAGTTGTATAAATATATGCAATAAGAAGAAGCTAATAATCATTACACTAAACCCATAGAGTTTTATTATAATGTAGAGTTAATGGCCATTTTCGTCCCTGTGGTTTGCTACTTTCGCCACTTCAGTCCAAAGTTTGAAATTTTGTCAATTTAGTCCTCAAAGTTTTAAAGATTAGCCAATTACGTCCTATCTGTCTAACGGCATCCGGCTTTGCCGTTACTTTAAGGGTATTTTTGTCTTTCTTCTTTTTATTTTGAGTTAATGGTCATTTTCGTCCCTGTGGTTTGATACTTTTGTCACTTCAGTCCAAAATTTGAAACTTTATCAATTTAATGTTCAATTTTTTTTCTTTTTGTCTATAACCCTGAAAAGGATAATCCAAGCCCAAAACCAGCGAGCATCAACCGAGCAGGTCTGCATTTACACTGTCGACAACAGTAATCATATCCCCAGCCCTCGTATTTAGTTTTTAAACGTTTCCTAAACTCTACCCCATGGTGGAATTTAACGGTAAAGTGGTCAAGACAATTTTCTGAATCCGGAACAAACTAAAACTCGTTTCTTTGATGAATGCATAATAATTAGGGTTTAGAGATTAACATATCATAGCGAACATTTGGGTCGAAATCAACATATGAGTCGAAATCAACTTTTATACATTAATCAAAGAAACAATTTTTAGTTTTTTCTGTACAATTCGGTTTCAAGGAGTTGCCTTGACCACTTTACCGTTGAATTCCACCATGAGGGAGAGTTTAGGAAACGTCTAGAAACTAAATACGGAGGGCATATAATTAATGTTGTCGACAGAGTAATGCAGACCTGTTTGGCTGATGCTCAATGGTGTTGGGCTTGGATTATCCTCTTTAGAGTTATAGACAAGAAAAATAAAAAAAAACTGAATTGAACTGGACATTAAATTAACAAAATTTCAAACTTTGGACTGAAGTGGCAAAAATATCAAACCACAGGGACGAAAATGACCATTAACTCAAAATAAAAGGAAGAAAGACAAAAATACCCTTAAACTAACGGCAAAGTCGGATGCCGTTAGACAGATAGGACGTAATTGGCTAATCTTTAAAACTTTGAGGACTAAATTGACAAAATTTCAAACGTTGGACTGAAGTGGCGAAAGTAGCAAACCACAGGGACGAAAATGGCCATTAACTCTATAATGTAATTATTATATATATGAATTCGTTTTGAACGGCAAACATAATACTACTCTTATCTCAATCATAACAGAGAGGCATGATTTAACGCATCATGATATTAAATGGTCAAATTATTTATGAGACTCCAAATATTATCGGGCTGTCCCTTGTGTTTTGGAAGACAAGTGCCATAAGTATAAAGTAGACCTAGTAAACAAGAAAGTTTAATATAGATAGGAAAAGTTCAATAATACTACGAAAACTGTTATAACTATTAAAAAAAATATATTCAAGAATTAGATGTTACTTTGAGAACTTCAACCCAAGCCACCAAGAGACTACGAGTTATGAGATGGGTTAAAGGGATAAGATGAAAAGGGAAAAGTGTGATATTGAAGCGATGAGGTGTCAAAAGGGTTCTTACATTTATGTTTTTTACATTAAAAAAACATGTACTATTGTGATGCTATGGTGAAATGAGCAATATGACTGTATAGTGAGGTAAAGTAATTTGACTGGTTATTTTATCAATTAGTAACTTAAAAAACATTTGAAAAAACCCTCGCATGTTTTCATACTCAACAACAATTTATGGTGTAAAGTACACAGTCAAAACTTGTTGATGTGGCATTTTCAGGTCCGTCGGTGGAGACATAACGAGTAGTGTAAAGGAAGCACTAACGTCTTAGGCCCAAAAGTAATAAGGCCTTCATTTATCTTAGGTTAAGTCCAATTCTTTTAAGCAAACACACTAAAAACTAGGGGTGTAAAAAATCCGAATCCGTATTCGAAAATCTGAATCCGAATTATCCGAAATTTTGGATATCCAATATTTCAGGCATTCGTTAGTTTTCGAACATGAAACCTGACACGTTTTATAGTTTTGATTTTCATTAAAGATTATTTTTGTTGGTGTGTGTTTGTGCCAGCAGTTCATAGGTTCCTGTTTGTAATCATATTTGTAATGAACAATATGTTTTGTGATTGTTTACGTTTATGTTTTGTACCTTATAATGCTGGGGCGAAGTTAGGAAGTGGCGAAGTTAGGCAAAGTTATTTAAAATGCTAGGTCTGTATTGGGGCGAAGATGCATAGTATATAAACACATCTTTGTCTTAGGATTTTGGGGTTGATCCACTTCATTCCGGCCATACTCTCCACTAGTGTATTGATCGTTTACTGAGTTAATTATCAATACAAGAAGGTTTTACCTTTAGCCATGCATTGTTTCTATTCGTTCTAATAACTTTACACTTGCAAACGAAGACTAAGGATCGCACCCTTAGAGTTCATGATAATCCTGTTATCGATACATTCTAGGAACCTACAATTTTTTTATTTATGATATTTATCATTGATTTGTATTTGTTAAGTTACAACCTGAATTTCCGATGCTATTTCATGTATTTTATACCTTTATCAAAGTCTAGGTGTTAAAACTTCCAATTTATAAACTTTATGTGAAAACTTGTTCTTTGCGTAATAGCATGATCAATTTAAAAAAGTTCTCACTCATCATTTATGTTGTTCAATTCAAGTTATTAGAATTGTTTTCATATGTGCGACTACGTGATTATATGTTCATTTCATTTTACATGTGTAATAGGTTTATTTGACGCGTTGAATCGAGAATGCTTAAATTAATATTTTAACATGTAACATAAATTATTATGGTTATCGTAAATAAATTTTTATACTAAGTATTTTACTTTACATCTTTTATTAACATAATAATATCTTTCTATCATATTCCAAACACTACATATTCACCAAGACTTACCATATATATGTCTGTACATAAAAAACATGAACCTTGGCCTCCAAAACCGTTCACCCTTCCACCTCTCTCATCTTCATCTTCATTTATTCAGATTTTTTTTACCTATTTTTATTAAGAACACAAGGTAAGCAAGATGTTTTGAAACAAAAGTTTGACTTTTTTTATTTTTTATGTTCCTTTCATTCTTGTTCTTCTTTTCAATTAACATGGTTGCAAACCCATCATATATTCATGTCAAGGATCCAACATAATCTGTACATCATGGTGTCAAAGACTATTTTAATGGCGCATCCGAAAGTTGTAAAAGATTGTTGTCAAAGACTGCTTTGTATCTAGTTCATCATCTCATCTTTTTTTGCTTTACAAGTTTTGCTTCTTTTACCAATCCTTCAAATCTTATATTTACATTCACGGTCTAAACTAGTGGTGTGCACGGGTCGTTTTGGGGTAGGGTTGTCAATTTATACACGAGACACGAATACACGATACGTACCTACACGACTTTAACATGTAACGGGTAAGACCTTAACATGTTTCTTGTACTAAACATATAGACACGAATTTACCTGTTAAGTACATGGTTTGATTTTTATAATTATATATATATATATATAGGGGATGGATCTTGCAAGAAGTTATATTACAGCGAGAAGTGAAGGTATAACTCCATTAATCCATAATTTCACTCCCTTCCATATGATGTTACATACATATATGTAGATTGGTTGTATTTATGTCTTAATTACACATTCAAACCTTCCTACAAACATATAAATGTACCGAGCCACATTCAAACCTATGTAACTACACACATACAAACATACATACACATATACAAACATACGTACACATATACAAACATATGTACCTACACACATACATATGCACCTACACAACGCACCTACACATAAGAAAGGGAGTGAAATTAGGAATTAATGGAGTTACATCTTCACTTCTCGCTGTAAAAAAACTTCTGAAATGATCCAATACCTATATATATATAGAGAGAGAGAGAGAGAGTTAAGTGCCATTTTACTAATGTGGCACTTAACTCTAATTATATATATATATATATATATATATATATAATTATAAGTTATCATAAATCCTAAATTACTAAAACATTTTCACTCTCTATTTCTCAGCCATCACCTCTCACCACTCACAAACATTCCCTCTCCGGCTTTTGTTTCATTATACATGTTGTCAAGTATGTGTTTATAAACAGCTCCTATCGTGTTTTATAGTGTATACCACGTAGTAACATGTTCGTGTTTGTGTTTGGGATACTGGCACACGATAAGTTTTCGTGTCGTGTGCATATACGTTTCGTGTTCGTGTCTTATCGTGTTCGGGTATGCACGATATGGCAGCCCTAGTTTTTGAACAACTGGATTTTCAACTATTAACATCTTTGTATAGTTGGTAACGTATTATTATGTGATAGGTATAGAATATATCTTTTATTTTTGTTAATTATCTCTTACTTCTTTTGTGATGATCCTATCTTTAATTATAGAATCATAGCCTTGTTTATCTTTCTCTATATATGTAATCGGTTCCTTGAACCAAAGAATATCAATTAATAAAAATACTGAAATATCTCTTGCCATAGTTTTCTATATGGTATCAGAGCAGGTTTTACCTAGCTCTTGATAGATCGAGCAATGGCAGGAGACGACGCCTCAAGCAAAACCAAGGATGGAGAAGGGTACGGTGGATCTATTCCTCATGAGTCACCTTAGTATCTCCATCCTTCCGACCTCCCAAAACAATTACACGTAAATGAAGTTTTAACCGATTACAACTATGCAGATTGGAAGCAAGAGATGATGAACTTCCTGTTTGCTAAGAATAAAATAGAGTTCGTAGATGGGTTGATCATGAAACTAGAGAAATCATCCAAGGATTATATGCCATGGATGCGTGCAGATGCCATGATAAAAGGTTGGCTGACGACGGCGATGGAAAAGAACATCCGTAATAGCGTGAAATACGCTAGCACGGCTTCGGAGATATGGTCGGATCTCGACGAACGGTTCGGAAAAGAAAGTGCCCCTAGGGCATATGAAATCAAACAGAAAATTGCAAGTACTCGTCAAGCGGGAAACTCGGTGTCTGCTTATTTCACACACCTTCGATCGTTGTGGGATGAGGCCCAGTCGGTTTAACCTTTCCCACAATGTTCATGTGATAAGTGTGAATGTGATGTTGGGAAGAAGATTTTTGAACATCGAGAGAAGGAGCATTTGTATGAGTTTCTCATGGGATTAGATAATGAGTTCACGGTGATCAGAACTCAAATATTGGCCACTAAACCAACTCCATCACTCACTGCCGCATACCATATGGTTCATGATGACGAGAAGCAGAGGGCTGTGTCGAATGAAAACAAGGGCAACGTTGAAGCTGCTGCGTTTAAGGCATTCCAGAAAAGGACAGTAATTATAGCAAAGAAAAGTGTGGTGCGAAGGGAGTGAAAGACGGAACCGATCATTGCACGTTTTGCAACAGAGATGGCCATAAACGTGAGGGATGTTTCAAGTTAGTCGGATATCCAGATTGGTGGCCCGGAAGGAAAGGAGAAAAGATTAAAGGGAAGGTTGCTTGTGTGGAAACGGACTCTAGTCCGATACCGGGTCTGACACATGAAAATTATCAAACTCTTCTTAAACATTTCTCCGGCTCGGGTAATAGCGAAACCATGAAATCTCTTGCCAATATGGGTTATAAAACTGATGATGAAGGTGAGTGGATTATCGATTCGGGTTGCACCGAATACATAACTCATTTACCTAATGTTCTTATTAATAAGAAAGCAGCTCCCTTCGAAGGTCTTGTTCTCATTCCCAATGGTGAATCCATCCCTGTAAAGGGAAAGGGGGAATATATTCTCCCTGTAGGAGCCAAAGTGAAAAATGTCCTTTACATACCAGATTTTAAATGCAGCCTACTCTCTGTTAGCCGCCTTAGCCGCAACCTAAAATGCGTTGTTTCATTCTTTCCTGACTTTTGTGTCATGCAGGGATTGCAGAGGAGGAACTTGATTGGTGCGGGTAGATGCGAAGGGGGACTATACCGAATGAAGATGATGCAAGAAAAGAAAGCTTTTGGGGCCACTATTGAGACATGGCACAAGAGACTTGGACATGCCTCGAAGGGAAAACTAGCTAAAGTTGTTTTTCTTAGTACTATTACTACTGAACTTGGTAATTTTTGTGATTCTTGTGCCATGGACAAGTTTGCCAGAACACCATTTCCTTCTAGTTTTATTAAAAACCATTGAACCATTTCAGTTAATTCATTGTGACATTTGGGGGGGGGGGGGGGGGGTATCGGCTGCCGTCTTATACTAAAGCAAACTATTTTGTCACTATAGTTGACGATTTTAGTAGAGCCGTGTGGGTTTTTCTCATTAAACATAAAAGTGATGCAAGCAAATGTATTGTAAACTTTTGCAAAATGGTTGAAGTCCAATTTGACAAATGCATTAAAAGGTTGAGATGTGATAACGGTGGAGAGTTCACTTCCAACGACATGGTAGAATTCTATAATAAAAGGGGAATGTTACTCGAAACCACATGTCCTCACACCCCTCAACAAAACGGTGTCGACGAAAGAAAACACCGACACCTCTTAGAAACAGCACGGGCCTTGAGGTTCGGTGCAAAACTCCCCAAACAATTTTGGGGAGAGTGTGTTTTAACAACGGCTTATGTCATCAACCGGTTACCATCCAAAGTACTTAAAAATAAAACACCTTTTGAAATAGTTCTTGGAATTAAACCCGATTACAATCACCTTAGAGTCTTTGGTTGTCTCTCATACTTTAAAATTTTCAACACAAAAGGTGACAAGTTTGAACAAAGGGGGAAACCGGGAATATTCATTGGATACCCTCCTGGAACGAAGGGATACAAAATACTTGATCTTGAAACTAGAAAAATCATCGTTAGTAGGGACGTTCTCTTTCTTGAAGAGATTTTTCCCTTCACAAAAATCCAGGGGGGGGGGGGGGGGGGGAAGGTGATGAAAATGAAAACCCCATGAAATTGCATGAATGTTTCTGTGATGACACCTACATGAACCAAAAACCATCGGCCGAACCCCAATTGAATTGTTCACAAAATCATAATCATGATGGAACTGCACAACTCTTGGCCCAAAACAGTGAGTAAAATGAGGTTGAACATGGGCCTGAGAATGAAATTGAACATGGGCCTGATATTGAAATAAACTTGGACCAAGGCAGTAATGAGGAAGTTGATAATGAAATTCCTATTGAAGAGCAAAATATAAACAATGATGAAACAGAGGTACACGTTGAGAATAGACCCACTCGCAAGAGGTCGCAGCCTTCAAAATTCAAAGACTTTGTCGTAAATGTTCCCCCTTCAGTGCAACACCCGACATCTAATCAAGCCTCCTCCGCGGTACGTTACCCCATCTCAAATTTTGTCTCTTATAATAACTTTTCCACTAAACAAAAGGCTTTCTTAGCGGCCATCAATAAAAATGATGAGCCAAGATGTTTTCAAGAGGCTTCACAGGATGCACGGTGGTGTGAAGCCATGAAGAGCGAAATCAAAGCCTTGGAAAGAAATGGAACGTGGACATTAGAAACTTTACCCCAAGGAAAACGGACTATCGATTCAAGATGGGTTTACAAGATAAAGTACAAACCAAATGGTGAGGTAGAAAGGTACAAAGCTCGTCTTGTTGCGAAAGGTTTTACTCAACAAGAAGGAATAGACTACCACGACACTTTCGCTCCGGTTGCAAAGTTAGTTACGATGCGAACGCTTCTTGCTGTGGCAGTCAAAAGAGACTGGATTGTTCACCAACTTGATGTGAATAATGCCTTTCTACACGGCGAACTCGAAGAGGAGGTGTACATGAAGATCCCTCAAGGCTTCACCAATGAAAATGAGACGCGTGTTTGTCGTCTGAGAAAGTCATTATATGGGTTGAAACAAGCTTCAAGGAATTGGTATCAAAAGTTCACCACTTTTCTTTTGAGTTTGAGCTTCAAGCAATCCAAAG
The DNA here is from genome assembly GCF_021521415.1 of Bidens hawaiensis. Classification (NCBI taxonomy): domain Eukaryota; kingdom Viridiplantae; phylum Streptophyta; class Magnoliopsida; order Asterales; family Asteraceae; genus Bidens; species Bidens hawaiensis. The sequence continues at coordinate 371,772 of NW_027493350.1, forward strand.
CAGACCACTCATTGTTCATTTTCGAGGCCAAGCATGTCATGATAGTCATCCTAATCTATGTGGATGACGTTATCATAACGGGAAATTTTCTAGCCAAGATTGAAGAAGTTAAGAAGAAACTTGATAAGAATTTCAGCATTAAGGATCTCGGGGTTCTAAAATATTTTCTCGGGATAGAAGTTGCTAGAACCGAAGAAGGCTTAGTCCTTAGTCAGCGGAAATACACGTTGGACATTTTAGAGGATAGTGGAAAGTTGGGGTGCAAACCCAGTTCGACTCCGATTGAACAAGGGTTAAAGGTGGACAAAGGAGAAGAAAATGATCGGGTTGATGCTAGCCAGTACCGTCGTCTGATAGGGCGACTTCTATATTTACAAGCAACTCGACCAGACATCACGTACTCTGTTAACATTCTGAGTCAGTTTGTCGCGGACCCGAGAAGTAATCATTTGGAAGCAGTTAATCATATTCTCGGTTATTTGAAGGCCACCCCGGGGCAAGGTATTCTTCTTTCGCGTACGGGAGATCCCACGTTATCCGCTTATTGCGACTCTGATTGGTTAGGGTGCCCATATACAAAAAGATCACGGACCGGGTACTTCCTCTTGCTTGGAGGTATGCCTATCTCATGGAGAACTAAGAAGCAATCCGTTGTCTCTCGTTCTTCAGCCGAAGCAGAATACCGTGCTATGGCTACTACTGTGAGCGAGGTTATTTGGGTACGTTGGTTGCTCAATGAATTACGGGTTCATACTACCTCGCCTACCCCTTTGTTCTGTGATAATCAAGCGGCTCGTCATATAGCCAACAATCCTGTTTATCACGAGAGAACGAAACACGTTGAAATGGACTGTTTTTTTGTTCGTGAACGCGTAGAGTCAAAGGAGATTATCCCGATGAATATAAGCAGTAAGATGAAAATTGCCGACCTGTTGACCAAGGGCCTTTCAAGACAACAACTCGATTTTCTACTTGGCAAGATTAGCATGATCAATTTACATGCTTCATCTTGAGGGGGAATATAGAATATATCTTTTATTTTTGTTAATTATCTCTTACTTCTTTTGTGATGATCCTATCTTTAATTATAGGATCATAGACTTGTTTATCTTTCTCTATATATGTAATCGGTTCCTTGAACCAAAGAATATCAATTAATAAAAATACTGAAATATCTTTTGCCATAGTTTTCTATAGACAAAATGATGACTTTGAGTTGGAAACAGAGGATTGGTATCCTCTTTGGGATAGCAAGAGGTCTTGCATATCTGCATGAACAGTACCATGTTACCATCATCCATAGAGATATAAAAACAAGCAACATTTTACTTGACAACGAATTCCAGCCAAAAATTTCAGATTTCGGGATGATAAGACTACTACCTGAGGATAAGTCTCATCTCAGCACCGAATTGGCACAGTCATTGTATGCTTATATCAATATGGAAATTAACAAACAGTGCCTTTTTTGTTATAAAATGTGTTAATTAACAACAGAAATTTTTAAATGTTGCCAGGAATAATGGTTATGTGGCACCTGAATATGCCAATTATGGACACTTATCTGAGAAGGTTGATACATACAGCTACGGTGTTTTGGTCCTTGAAATTATTAGTGGAAAGAGATACAAAGATGTCATAGATGATAAATCAGTCACTCCAAACCTTCTTGATCATGTAGGTGAATCAATACTAAGGTTTTATTTCTTTAGACCATTTTAGTGATTTATGGTTTCAACTAGTTATATACATAGGCGCAATTATTATTTAATGCTAATATGTTATATGATGACATGATACTACTGTTAAGTGCGCTCTTATTAACCTTAACGTTGTTATATGTATGACAGGCATGGAATCTATATGAGAGTCGCACACATCTAAATCTGGTCGATGACAAACTAGACCCTAGTGAATATGCAATTGAAGATGTAAATAAAATCATAGAGATTGCATTGATGTGCACTCAACCAACTGTTTCAGCTAGACCAGCAATGTCTGAAGTGGTTACTCTTCTAAGTGACAAAACACTTGATGAAGGAACAACGGTAAGGTCTACCAATTCGAATGGTGAGGTGAAGATTCAAGTTTCTATGGAATCATCAATATCTGATGCCACTGCCTCGACAATTCACCTTTCAGGACGTTAAAGCAGGGCCGGCCCAGGCCCATGGCAGGGTAGTCGACCGCCATAGGCCCGACCACCCGGTAGGCCCGAAAATTTAAAAAAAGAAATTTATATTTTATATAAAAAAAAATTGTTTAGGCCCATGTGTAAATTGTATATAGCCCAGTCTTCTGAAAATTTGTTCAGGCCCATTTAGTGATTAACGATTCATAGAACGGAAGTACGGAACTATGGAAGTATGAAAGGTTTTTAAAAAAAATATTTCATACCAGAGACTAGAGTAACCAGACCAGACACCACAAAAACTCCAAAAGGCAGCCAGCCACCAACCACCGCGTCGCCCGCCGGCAGCCAGCCAGCCACCAGTACCACCACCGCAGCCGGCTCCAAAGTCCAACCCTGCTCCGACAGTCCGAATCCGTCAGTCCGTCGAGTCGTCGAGCTACCAGCGCCAGGTTAGTTCTGAGTTCTATCAATCTGACTTCTTGTTTATTTGTTTAGTTTTATACTTATATTATAAAAGTTAGTGAGTTAGGGAGTTAGCCAGTTAGGGTTAGTAACAGACTAACAGTTGTCAGTTTTATTATAAAGGTTGTTGAATTGTTGTTTATCAGTTTATGTCAACAGTAGGTTTATTGTTAATTGTTTGTTTTTGTTTATTGAATTAACACATATATATTATTTTTTAGGAAACTGCCTCCTAAATACAAATACCTATCCGGTAATGAAAAACGCAAAAAGAGGAAACGTGACGAAGAAATAAGAAAGTGATGTGTTGTGAGTGATGGCTTGGCGATGATATCTATTGAAAGTGATGTGTTGGAAAGCATAGATTATCAAGAATTGATCTGAGAGTTTTGCTTCAATAAATGCAAGGCGAGCATCGCGTTTCGTTTAGGTATGTAAATTAGATTATTTTGCTACAATATTTATGTTTTGTGTATTGAAATTAATATTATCATCGTATGATTTGCTTTTTTATTTGCGTTATCGAGTTTATATTTTACTTAAGTCTTAAGGCCCAAATTTAGATTCGCCTTCGGCCCAAATCTTTTTTGTGTTTCTCGGAGCCGGGCCTTCGTTAAAGTTATCTTTTCCTACAACATTTCTGGTTTTAAGTTGTATAAGTTTATGCAATAAGATATTAAAAAATATAAAGTTACAGCCACCCAGGAGAGAAGAAGCTAAACGTTACATTAAAACAGTAAAGGTTCGTCATAATGTAATTGATTACAGTTATGAATATTATATAAATTAAAACATATTAGATGACTTGTTATTTATATTTACTTGTTATTACAAACTAGGGCTATTCACGAATCGGCAGAACCGAACGCAGGTTTGTTTATACTTGGTTTGGTTTGAAAGCGAGCCGAACCGAGCTAAAGTTGGTTTGGTATGAATTCGAGCGGCTTGGTTTTGCTTGGTTTCGTACAAATTTATTAATTTTAAATTTCTAAGAGTAACAAATATCATTAATCCAAGACTTTAAACTCCAAAATGTCTAAAATTCCAACCCTAAATTGTCTAAACTCAAAGTTAACAGGAAAATATATATAAAACGAACATCTAAAGTTTAAAACTGAACTTTAAAGTCAACACAAAATAGAAAAATTTCAAAAACTTTAAAGAATACTTTATTTTTATATATATACTTGATATATATATATTTAATAAATGAAAAATAATTCAAGCAAAAACGAACCGAATGGCTTACTTCAAAACCGAGCAAGGATTTGCTCGTTCTTGGTTTGTTTTCAAACTGGACCGAGCCAAACGGCTTACCTCAAAATCGAGCCGAAATTTAACAAGCATTTTTTGAATAATTTTCTAGCGAGTGGTGAAGGAGCGGCGAACGACGAACAGTTTGGATAGCCCTGGTACAAACAAATAATTATGAGACTTCATTATTAAGGGGCTGGCCCATTGGTCTTGGAATTCATGTACCGCAAGTATAGAGTAGATCCACTAAACAAGAAAAATTAATAGATGTTACCACCATAAAGAGTGAACTGCTGTTTTTATTCATATGGTTTGTTTAATTCTGCTATTTTAGTTCAACAGTTTTGAATTTGTGATTTTCGTTCCTGTGGTTTCATTTCACTTGTAATTAAACCTGACCCCATTAACCCCGTTAAGTCTGGACGTTAAACCCATCAGTTTGTCTCTCACATGAGGGCCAATTTTGTCATCTTTGTCCCCAAATACACCCCAGACCCTCACGTGAGGAGGCATACGAATTACGGGTGAAGTTTATTTAGGGAGAAAAAACTGGCCCTCATATTAGAGGCACGCTGATGGGTTTAACGTCTAGACTTAACAGGGTTAGTGAGGTCGGGTTTAATTGCAAGTGAAATGAAACCACATAGACGAAGATCGCAAATTTAAAACTATTTGACTAAAGCTGTAAATTTGAAAAAACCAAAGGAACAAAAACTGCAATTTACACTACTATAAAAGTTGGTACAACCATCTACATTTATTAATAAAATAAATATATGTTGGTTGTGGCTCAATGCTAGAACACTCACTTTACAAGTGAGAGGTAGGGGAAACCTCACTACCACCAACTTATATGGGAGATATGAGGGATGACCCTGGCTTGCCAGGGTTCGAGTTCTGATCTCACCCGGTTTTACCGGCTCCTCGCTGTCGTGCCGTTTGGCGGGCGTGGGGGTTGGGTTTTATCTGGTGAATCCCTCAACAGGTGGACCGCTAGGGGCTCCGTCCGTCCGGACTAGTGGCCGGCTCGGGCTACCTTTAGCCAATGGGGGCCGCGTACGGGGTACCCGGGATTACTTAGTTGGCCGTTCAAAAAAATAATAATAAAATAAAATAATAAGAATGATATGACAATCTATATTCATTATTAACATAATCTCTCTTCTTATTCATTCTACGTATCTTCAATTATTTCCTGGTAAGTGAATTCATTATTTCATAATGTTCTTTTTTCCATTATCACAATCCCGTTCTATATCTCGGCTATAAGCAAACCTCTACTTTTGAAGACTATCTTCAGTTAATCTATTTTAGTTTTAAAATTAATTTCATATATATTGTTACAAACTTGAAAATTTTCATATATGACCAACTAAAACTAAAATGTCATGCATATTCAGCTTTAATAAATTTTTACTTAATGTTATTCTATCAATTTCCGTCATATTTGTTTAAACCCTATTTCATATATGGAGTATGGTAATATTTTGATAAAAGTATTGTCTATGTATGGGTAAAAAAAATAATAAATTAGTGTTGTGTACTAAAAGTTATTTACCAATTTTAATTGATAAAGCAAAGAGGTATTGAACCATAATTTGCCGTTAAAGAAAAAGGTATTGGGCCATAAATCCATAGTTGGGAACAGGTGCATGTTTTGTCCTTTACCGTCGGCGGATTCGTGCAATAAGATCGAGTGTACAAAATTAGTAAAAAAATAATTTATTTTATGAACTTTTCTTGTCAAGAATTTCCTTAAATGCTGTTCAATGTCTTCTTTATTCGTTACCTCCTTCACTATTAGCTATGGTTGTAAATGAGTCGGGCTAGTGTGAATTCCAGCTTGAACTTGAAATTAAACGAGGCACCTTGGCTTAGCTTAGTTACAAATGAGCAGGCTCGGCTCAAGTTATTTCAAATCAAGTTTTTTTACTAGCTTTATTCGAGCAGGCTACGAGCCGAACAACAATCCAAAAGCTTTTTAAATCTCGGTCATTCAAAGCTTCTCCAATTCACGTGTTTGTGGTTTTATAGACACACTTGTGGTGTGGTGTTGAAGAATCTATGGTGAAGACAACGAAGAGTATGCTTGAATACATATTAAACAACTTGGAAGATGCTTATGGTATGCAAATAATTATCTTAATATGTTTAGGTACTAGGGATTTAAATTGAAATTAAAAGATATCTTATAATATTATATTACAATATGTCAGGTGTGTCAGCAAAAATTACGTAATTTATAATCGTTGACATAGCTAAAGACAATATTGTTATAACTAAAAGATTATTGTGTCTGGTGTGTGATAGTTTAGTAGCGGTAGTAGTGGTGTAAAGATTAAAGTAAATGTATACTCGTTACATTTTGCTTTTATTTTATGTAAATCAAGGCTATACATGTAAACCAAACACTTGTTATTATTAGTGGATTAAATCAAATGCCTTGCTTTATAATGAGTAAATCCTTCAAATTTAAAGCTCAACCAAATGCAAATGATCTGATCGGATGATGGTATAACATGTACATTCTTTTCATTATTATTTGTTTTATGGTATAGGCGCTTTTTAATTTGATTAATAATGATGACTTTTTGAAACAAGTTATATTAAATTGTCATAGATATAATATAAATATTAGTTAAGAAGTAAACACAGGCAAAGATGTCCTAAATGAAACATTGAAAGACTAACGTTTAATCTTATTGCAAGAATGTATATGATGCTTTTAGTAAGTAAAACACTTAAAAATTTTAATAGTCGGCCAAAAGCATAAGAAATAAAATGATGTTTGGTTAAATTAATATAATCTGTATCACTTTTGTGTTACTTGTTATAACTATAATCATCCCTAGCCAAATATTTTAATAACGATGAATGTTAGAGAGTAGATGGTATTAAATTATTATATGTGAGGTATGACAGAATAAATATAAAAATACTGACTGAGGACGTAAATAAAGACAAAGATGTCTTAATTGCAAGACTATTGTATTTCCAATATGGTATTGGTAGCAGGAAAACCCAACAAAGACGCTCAATATAATATTACATTATGTTAAATATGAATTTATTGCGAAAGGAACCTCTCTTTCTTCGGTAATTTTTCTTATAAAATGTCGAGTAAACTAGACTATCGGCCACTAAACATGTAGCCAAGCATTTGTTGCAATGAATATTAATATGTACTTACTGCTAGTACCGATATCGACTTGTTTATTACGAAAGTCGTTATATTAACACAAAATCACAAATACGCAGTTGAATCAATTGTATGGACTTCATTAAAATAAAAAATGCTAATGTATGGTACTCTTGAGTCTGGTTTACTTGCTTTGGGCCTAAAGCCCACGTCTTTATCCACAGTATATTAGTATTTCATCATTAAGTGCTGGGCTGGCGATCGGATCACTCGTAAGTCGTAACTTTTATGTAATCAAATTGCTTAGGACCAAATTGTGCCTACGTGTTATGTAAGAAATATGAAATCTTTTACTAATATAACTAGTTAAGAACCCATGTATCACACGAGGCGGAAAAGATTAATAAATAAATTTTATAATTTTTTATTTATATCGTATAAATGAAAAATGAATTATATATACTAACAGTTTTAAAAAAAGATAAAAACATGTAAAAGTAATATATGATTCGGGTTGAAAATATTTTAATTAATATATGTTGTAATATGGCTTTTATTTACTATTTGATTGAAAACAACACTTTTATAATTAGATGTCAAAGTTTCTTAAAGTAAGGGTAATTATATTATAATTATAATTATAAATTAGTATAATTGAGAAGTTTTGTAACACAAAAGATTTTTTTAAATATTTTATTAGCTTAATTTTATTCTTATGTAAATTATTTTGATACTTAACCAATTGTGATAACTTAGCATGTTGGTTGTTGATGAGTTTGTTAAAGCTTTAGAAGTTTGAAGAAAGGTTGTGCAAGTTCAAGGCACATCTCTAACAAATTTTTGACCCAAATTTTGGGTTATGTGAAGACCTTTCTTTGAGTATTTTTTTTCTTTTTTTTTTTTGTTATTTCATTTGTTTTCTTTAAATATGTTAATTTGTCGAAATTATTATATGGGTTTTTTTCCAATGCCGCAACGAGCCTATTTGATACATATCGAATTCACGTCGAATCGATGCCGCAACATCCGTGTTTTACCGACCACACAAACATCGTTTTACATATGTTGTATTTCGTATCATAAGCTATGCAAGTGTCACTATTATAATATATTCATGTCGGTTCTCCGTCTCAACGCGTGCTTTTCTTTAAATATGATTATTTGGCGTATATCTAGGTGTTGACGAATTAATTTTTTTTGTTTAGATCCAGTTACGACCAAATAAACGTCGAATATTATATGTTTTTTATATGTTAACTTGACCAATTTATTTTTGGGTTTTCACGCTCAAATTTTACTAACGGTGTGTATAATGTAGCGAGCCTAACCGATAATTTCTAAATTCGCGTCGACTCACCATTGTAGCACTTAGCTTATCAATACACGGGTTTCAACGTTCGTAAATCACTCGTTATATATATTACAATTTCAAACTTTCGTATGCATCTACACTTGTAATATGTTTACCCAAACTTTGTATTCTTACTTTCGAATGCATATATGAAGGAATTGGACATCTTTATTTTGGAAGTTCTAAATATATTAATCAGAAGATTATATGATTCCTTTATGAATGCTGGCCCGTTATATATATATATATATATATATATATATATATATAATTTTATTGTTTTTTAGATAAAAGGGTAAAATAATCAATTAATAAGTTAATTTGAATTAAATGAATATATATGTAATATATATGTTTTAAGAAGGGAAAATATATAATTTATCTTTTTAGGTTAGGGATATATTTAATTAAGGAACTTAGGAAAGGAAATATATAAATGTCTCTAAAAAAAGAAGAAAAACCTAATGCATTTTAGTTGTGGAGAACAAAGAGTGGGTATGATCAAATAGATGGTAATGGTTATTGGTTTAGTGTTCTAGAAGGTTGGTATTATATGCGTTTTAAATGTTTGATCTTTTATAGCCAAAACATGGCAGACCCACCACCACCACAAGCAGTTCACCACCATCTTGTTTACCGTTCGATCTCATCTCCTACGACCACTACCAAAGTCGTGTTTTTCAGATCTGAAGTACAGCCCTAGTCAAATAAGTAGTTAGCTCAAGATTAAAGCGTTTGAGAGCTGCGGGGTAGGGGAATCGGCGTCTCCGGTGGGGTTAGGTGGCGGGAGATCGGTGGAATTCAGATGATACGGCGTGGAGGAGATATGAGGTGGTCATTTCCGGCGGTGATGTTGCCGGAAACTCGCCGGAACTAAGTTGGAGAAGATGAATATGTAACTCCATAACAATTAATTGTATTTATTAGCTGTAACAAGGGTTAAATTGGTAATTTAATACGAAAAGGGGAAATAGGTAATTATACGTTTTGAGTTGGGGAAATATATAATTATGAGGTGTTAGAGCATTCCCATCCCATCCCCCATAATTATGTGAGGGGGATTGGTAAATTATAGTGTGTAGTTTTGAATGATTATGAGTGTAAATTATAGGACGAGGAGAGAAATATAGTGATTTTTTGTAAATTTGGGGTATATTGTTTGCCCCTATATATTTTTTAATATTTGTTGGATTAGTTGCGAGTAGAGGAGAGAGAAAACTGTAATGATAAAAGTATTATTTAATTAAACAGGAAAGAGAAATGTAGTGTAATTATAGAGATGAGGATGAGGGATGGGATGTGAATGCTCTTAGGAAGGGAAAATATGTAAAAATCCCTTTTTTTTTCTTTTTTACCTTTCATCATATATTTTTTTATTTTATCTTTAGTCTCTGTATCTTTTATTTTATTACAAGCTAGTCACAAAGAATGTTTCATTTTTAATCTTAACAATTTTTTACTTTCAACTTTGTTCTCTAATAATTTACATCTTTTACAAAATTTTCATACATTTTAGTCTAAATTTTACAAATTTACAATCTGCAACACGCATGTGTTGTTCAGCGTTCTTACGTCTATCTTCCCCATTCAGCTTCTCGATCTAAGACGACTTAGTTATATTTTTCGGTCTATTTTTCACATGTTAACAAGCCACAACAAACGGCCGTGACTGAACTTTTTTAGGTATACCTTTTGTTCGGTTTAACAATCTCGCCACAAAGCACGGGGCCAACGACCCCGACCCATCAACACACGGGTTCGATAAATGTTTCAAGGTTACTTTTTTAATGGTTTTCGACGTTGCGGTGGGGCTTAATACTAGTTTAAAATAAATGTGTTTTTATTATAGCTGTTATTTTTTAAAATATATCATTATTATGAATAATGGAAGAAAAAAAGAGGTGTGTATATATATATATACTAGCATTTATCCCCCTATATTACGAGGATTTTACATTATTCGTTTATAATAGTTATATATTTTTTGGATTTTAATTTTATTTATTGTACAAAAGTTATTAATATTTGATAATGAAAGAGTTTCACAAATAAATGAGATGTTATAACCCGATTTAAAAGTTATTTGGGTTTGATGAGACCCATGACCCGCTTATTATTTTTTACTATAAAATTACTTTTTAATTATAAATAATATATGTCTTTTTTTTAAATCGGATATTAATTTTTAGTAAATCTGTATTTTATAAGATTTTCATATTAAGTATTTGGTGAGATTAATTTTTAATTCAATGAGATTTTATAACCCGTTTAAGGATTATCTGGGTTTGGTGACACTCATATCCGTGAATTCGGATCAAATGCATGGGAAGCCTCCATTTACAAATAATGGAATTTGGTGGCTTGAGAGAATGTAAGGAACAACTAGAGAGGTTTTAAAGGTTTCGTTTATATATATTACTAGTTTGTAGGGGTGAGCAAAAAACGGTTCGAAACCGTCCGAATCGAGGAATCGGTGTAACAACGTAAAAATTTCGAGTTCAAAGTATCAACTTTCCAAAATATAGGGACTAAAATTGCCAAATTCCAAAGTTGAGGGTTAAAAATGAAAAATTTGTTTTCCTGATCCATCGCGCTACGCGATGAGTCAGAAGAGACACCAATCGCGTACCGCGATGGGATGTCTAACAATATGTGACACGTGGCACACGGTGGCACTATGTGCCGCCACGTGTCACCACGAGGCAACACTGCCGCTACGTGTCGCCACGTGGAGCGGCGACTGCCACGTGTCTATATGGGTGACTCAGCTGACCTATATCGCGGTACGCGATAGGTCAGCCAGGGACCCATCGCGTACCGCGATGGGAAGCAAAATTTTGCCTATAAATAGCGACAATGGGCAGTTCATTTCTGCACACCTCACAACTCAGTTCTATCTCTCTTTAAAACATCTCACTAGAACTCCAAGTTCGTATAAACGATTTGCCTCGATAAGCGTGCCTCGAATCTTGTTTGTGTATCATCGTTTCCTTGAAGTTCATATGTGACAATCGTCAATTTCAGGTTAACCCCGTTAACTCAACTCCGTCAATTCAAACTTTAAGATCGTTGAATCTATAACGCACACTTCATTACATTTAAACTAGGGTTTAAATGACGCTTAACACTTACTACATGTGTAGTCTTTCGGGATTTGCACCGAAACGCAAACGAGTTGACGCGAACGATTGATAAATAAACGACAAACGTCAAAACACTAATTATGTGATTATTATGTGTTAGATATATGTGTGTTACTTGATTGTTATGTGGAATGTTAAACAAGAAACAAGAACCAACTAGTTTAGGCTAGAGATGTAACACTTGAAAGATTAGGGGCTAGAGTGTAACTTGTATATCTATAAATATAACCTTAACTACAAACCCTAACCTATTTTATTAACCTACAACCCGATCGGCCTCCCCCTTGCTCTCTCTTGGCTGCCGTCCACAAACACACACACATACACCATCAATTCAAGCCTTTGATTGAAGAACAAAGTGCTAGGAAGGTATATTTGATCATCCTTCACATCCTTGTTGATTGAATTTGATGTTTGTTGGGTTAATAACAAACCCTAGCTGGCCGATTTTGTTCATGCATATGATTAATATGATTGTTGTTATTTGAATAATGAATTGATAACTAGTTTGATAGTATTGCATGTTAATTGTTGTGTTCTTGATTTGAATTAAAACACAAACCCTAATCTTGTATGTATGGTGTGATTGATATGCATGGATAGTAGTTATAGTGTCTAGAGGGTTATATGGATGCATGATAGTTCATAGATTGTTATTATGATGAGTTTTGATGTGAACAGATTCTGGACAGAACGTATATACGATGTTTAACTGACTGTAACGAAGTGTAAACGTGAAAATTGATTGAGATTGTGGGTACTGCAGTAAACTAGGTTGAGTCTAGTTTCTATGAAGTATAAATTCGTAATTTTTGGATAAGTGGAAGTATACTTTTATGATTTTACAAAAACGTGATGCAAAGCTGAGCTGTTAGACCTGCTGTTAGGTTATGTTGTAAATGTTATATCTCATGAACTACGAGACCAATTGGGTTGGTTCCACTTCTGGAGGTTGACTCACTGAGTTAGGAACCAAACCCAAGTGGTCTTGCATTTATTGGATTTTTCGTTTAACGGGAATTGCAAATAACATTCTGATGTGCATGAATCTGACTGATATGAGTTTACTGTAGTGTTTTGATCATTATGAGCAATCTATATGGAATAAAAATAAGATAAAATATGTTCTGGAAACCTAAGATATGTATGCTTCTGTGGTAATTTTTGGTGAATTAATTGAGACGTTATAATCGGTGAACTAGTGCAATCTTTCAAGTAGAAATTCTGTCATAACGAAACTAGCTGCTGAGTTGTATAGGAATGCATGAAATATGATAGTTTTTATATAATTGTTGTATTTTGACCAAAATACCCTTGCAGGGAATAGTTGCTAGTTGATTGCCATGAATTGACCAAATTGCCCTTATGGGGAATAATTGCTAATAAGTATGTTATTAATACATGATACGAAAGTAATTGCTCACCCACGTATCGTATCACAATTGTACTTGTTTAAGTCACACACGATTCACAAACGAAACACGAAATCTGTTACGTGCATAGGTATTATGTGCCGAGTCTAGAGACTCGTTAAACGTTCCGATACTTAGAAAAATCTCTTTGTTATTTTAGAACGCTAGAGAGTTTTCTACGACGCGCATCACTTGGTGATCTAGATCGGATATTCTTCGCAAACAGTGAGTTCACTTACCCCACTCTTAAACTGCTTTCAAACGTTTTTCAATTGGGGGAGATAACATACTCCGATAAACATATTTTCTGAGATAAACGCATATGAAAGATTTTGTTATAAATTATATATCACTTGTAAAGGCTAAGCGGCATACGTAACATTTGAAGTCCCACACATCGGACCGGTTAATATTTGGAATAGCGAGTCACTTTTGGGTAGTACTACTGGGTTTGACAAACCCCACCCGACGCTAAGCTCAACTGGAGGTTGAGTGGGTGTAAATTTTGGCTAACACTTACCATGGTCTGGAGGACCTGGTGACGGGCACTTGATAAACAGTCAGCTTCGGTCGCGAACCACTTAGCGATACTTGTTGTATAGATTAGCTACCTACGATATATAATTTGACATAACACTATCTGGTAATGCAAAACACTTAAACGCTGTAACGTAGTTACACACTCAAACGCTGTAACGTGGTTACACACTTAAACGCTGTAACGTAGTTACACACTCAAACGCTGTAACGTGGTTACACACTCAAACGTCGTAACGAGGTTACGCAACACTGAAACGCCGTAACGAGGTTACGCAAAACGCTAAACGATTTATCTTATTTAACTTGTGAACTCACCAACCTTGTGTTGACACTTTTAGTATGTTATTCTCAGGTAGCCGAGGCGGGCGCGCGGTTTAGGAGCATGCATTAATGAAAACACTTTTATTCTGCAAACTTAATTTTAACAGTTACATTTGGTTTTAAGTCGTCCTGCGTGACGCAACTTTTGAATTAAGGTTTTACGCTTCCGCACTTACTTTCATTTAAACGTTTTTCTTTGGTTTGGTTATAACTAATGATTCCGATCCTGCCAGTTCACACCCTCTGACGGTAAAACTCCGTTAGTGGATTTTGAGGGTATGACAGATTGGTATCAGAGCCATTGGTTATAGCGAACTAGAAACTGCATGCATACTAGACTATAACCGCGACGACCCATTAGTTATAATGATACGCACTGCATAGGTTTGTGTAGTCTTGAAATCTTATTTCCTTATCTCCTTCACTCATACGCGCGCATATACCCCGGCTTACCTGTAGGAATGTCGACGCCACCCTCATCATCATCCGATTCGATGACGCATGCTCACGGGAAGGAACCGCAGTTACCTACTGCCTCGCCACCCACCGTGTAGTCCCGGAACTCGAAGCTCCTGCACCAAAGAGGTACCGCCTATACGGAGGCTTGTATGACAACAACGTTAGCTGGGAATGGTACCCCAACATGATCAGACGTATGGTCTACCGTGAACAAGTTCCCCCCATTGCCTCACCCGAACCACCCTGCTTACCCTAACACTCTACCACCTATAACCGAACCTGTAGAGCGAGTTCTCGCAGCTGTCGTTTCTTGTTTGGAGCGTGATGTGGGTTACATGCGCTACACTAGAGAAAATGTTGCCAGACTGTTTAAAGATGGAACCGAGACTCAGGAGGAGATTGCCCGCATGGCAGCGGCAATGAAAGAAATGCAAGAGACTAGTGAGCAACAAACCAAGGTTAT